>NC_090945.1:23453541-23756571 GCF_040807025.1 Struthio camelus
GTGAGTTCAGAGGGCCTCGAGTAATCAGAATCACCTTCATTCTGGTTTCAGAGAGGATGTTCCTATGTTTGCACCATACTGGTTTCGTAGCCAGGTGGCAGGCTGTGCTGTTGCAGCTGTATACTGTATATGCAGTAATAGAAGATCTGTTACTATCCACAGCCCAGTCTGGCTTATAAAAGAGCTTTTCCTGCATAGAACCATGTCAAAGAATCTGACAGTCCTCACCAAAATACTACAGCACACAAACGACCGTCAATTGCAGCTGGAGCAGAATGTGAAATATGGGGGCAATTTTGTTGTGATGAATCACACTTCAAGGAATGCGAGGATCTGTGCCTATTCCCACTAAGTTAGTCAGAATCCAATTAAATCTTCAGTAGTTAGGACAGGACGCTGAGTCAAAAAAAGATGAAACGCCTAAATAAAGCCTGCAAAAACATTAGTTTATGGAAAGTCCACCTGCTCAAAAAAAAAAAAAAAAAAAAAGGGCAGCACAACACAGGTCCAGTTATGGCAGTGATACAGGTAACAAATAGACTCAGTACATAAGTACATACACAAGTTGATACATTGCCTCTACCCTCATTATGCTCCTAGTCGCCAGATTACATATGTGATTCCAGACAGTATTTTTTTCATTAGCAATCTGGCTATGGTTACATAGAGAGATCTAGCTATGTGCTAATAAAATGCGTAATGAAAAACAAAGAAACCCTGCCGGTGGTCAAAAGTAAACTGGTTCTCAGGAAATTAGAAATTATATGGAGTAGTGTCTGTGCCACATGCTTGCCTAATTCCTCCAAAGAAAGTTCTTACTGACAAGCGCAGGTGTAGCTCTCTTTTTTGCCAGTCAGGCCAAACAAGGCCAGAATCAGACTCGGAAAGTTCTTAGTTTTTAACATGGGCTGAACTGGCAGGATCTGACCTAGTCTAGGCCAAGTGTCCCTATTCCAAGTGATAAGCATTCATCCCTTCATTTCTATACATAGCCTGAAATGTGGAAAGAAAATTGTAAAATCCTATCTCAATGAACGTATTCAATCAAATTACCTTAAAACTAATACAATTATCCTTATCAAATAGCATCTCATAAAATGGTTATATCATTTTACATAACATTTTGATACAGAAATAGCAATTCCCTTCTCAAAGTTCAAACTCATCTCTTCACAAAAGCTGCAGTAGGATAGCTCAGCTCTTCTGGTGTGCTTGCGATGTCACTGGAGGCGATCTTTCTGGGTCAGATTTTTAGAGGTGTTCAAATGCTCAATTCCCAATGAAATTAACCTTTAAAAATCTGGCCCACTTTTTCCAAATTAAAGTGGGAAAGAAAAGAAAAAGAAAAAAGAAAAAAAAAGGGAAGCTTATCTGAGAAGTGCTAAAGGTCAAACAAAAGACGGTAATGCAGATTATAGATCCTCTCCCTCTTATCTCAGACTGCTCTGTTTCAGCATCCTACCCTACATGACACCCTCAGGCTTTGGTCTGCTTCTCTCTTTCCTTCAAGCAGCACTATCTGCTCAAGCTTTTGGAAGCATGCTGAGCTGTGCTTACACTATTTATCCAGCTCCCAAACTAAAAAAGTTAGAAATTAGCAAAGGTATGACTGCATCTATTCTGGATAGCAGGTATAAATATACTCGTCCCCCCATCCTCCTTCCCCCTTTTTTAAAAACTTTACTTTCATCCTAATATAAATCAAAGGATTTCTGCAGAGTTCTACCAGTGTCAGTCAAGAGTAAGAGAAGTTATTCTCTCTACCCATAGCTGGTACATAACATGGGTTTTGCATCAGTCCAGGAAACTAGGCTCATAGGACCTACAGTAAGGTAGATTCATGGTGCAGCTTTAGCTGAAGTTTTGGAGTTTTGGTTTTTCTTCTTTTGCCTTCTGTCAGCTCCTCCAAGAGCCATATTAAGCACTGTTTCTATTAACAGCTGCAGAACTTCTTGGAGAAATCAAAATAAACTATGGCCCGCACAGACAATTGCCATATGAAGCACATATGCAAGCATATCCCAATTAACAGATCTGTGAACTTAACGGTTCATCAGACTTTAATTTACTATGTCAAGCTAACTAAAGGAAATGCCTCTTCATACTTGATTTTGCACATAATTCGGTGTAAAGCATTTTATGGAAAGGAAGCATTTCTGAGCTAGATGAACGTAAACATTTAAACATAAAGAATAAAAAAAACCCACTTTCTTAAAAAACACTAATTTTTAAAACTGATTTCCTATCCCTTTTCCTCCCTCCTCCTTTTTGGAAGTGTTCTGTTTTTGTCCTCCTCTTTGCCTGATTATTTGGGAGATTGAACATATAGGATTTCTACAGATTCATCCAATATGTAACAGATTCAATGTATTATTGGCAAAAGCCATACTAAAAAGGACTTTGAAAAATAACTCCTTTCCAGTGGATTCAGCTTTCCATATTCCAAATGTTCACATCTCTATTTACTGTTACTTTAAATAGCTTCATTTCTGTGGATAGCTGATGAGCTTCCCAGATGGAATATAAAACTTCATGTAGCTCTCAAGGTCCTCCATTTTCTCTTTATAAATTTTCTCTTTTAAAAAGAACAAAGGAAGAAAAATAGCTTTCTACCGGTAAGATTTTGTGAAAAACAACTATTCAGAAAATGGAAATATTTTCAGGCAAACTGATTGGCTCAAGATTTTTGGCTGTAAAATATTTGGTTTGCATGTATGATGGATTTTAATTAAAGATTAGACTATTTTTGTGCAGAAGGAAAACCATCAGCATGACATTACCTGATGGATTAAACAAGTGCATAGTGCACTCTGTTGCTCCACTGCTTTTTCTTAGATCACTTAAAGCACAGCTGCTGCATGCCTAAGAGTTGTGAGGAACACACTCTGCCCTTGCACACATATCATTTTCATTCTTAAACAGCAAGGAAAAAAAGTCATGTTTCTCCTGTATTGCAACAGCTTTTGATTGAAGAGCTAGAAAAATAATTTGTCATTGCAGTTTTGGCTAGAACCCAAGCACTGAAGTCAATGGAAACAATCCCAGGAGTCCAGCCTTTGATTCCACCTCCCCATTATCATGGCCCTCCATTTACAAATAGGATTTTTGGGTAGATTTTCTTTGCAGAGGTCTAAAGACTTCCTAAAAATTCTTGAGCAAATGTAAAAGTGAGTGCATGCAGAACTACATCAAGGTGGTGTGTTTGCCTTTTAGTTCAGATGGAGCAACTAGGTCAGAAAGATGTGGTCTGGCTAAAAGTTATATTTAAGTTTCATGGTTAAAGAGCTTGCTCCAAAGACCACTGAAGTCAAAAAAAACCTCCTAGTACCTTCAGTGAGATTTGGAGCAGGATCCTGGAAGGGAAGAAAAAGTAATACTAGAGTTGCAGACTAATCTTCTGCTCGCGTTTGGGATTAAACTCTGCCCCTGAGGCTGCTAAGGTCCATAATAAGCAGATAAAGGCTATCACAGAAAGGAGAAAGCAAAGGAGGTTTGGGGAACCTATTTTTACTTCATTTGTTCGTAACACAGTCTGCAAGACAATAAGAGAAAAGGGAAGCAACCTTGTATTTATTATTATGGCTAAGCTGCATGTAATAAATTATGGAAGGAAAAAAAGACTGAGAGATAATTCACTGAAAAAACAAATGTCAGTTAAAGTAAACACAGCAGTTTCTACTGAACCTATTTGTAAAAATGTCAAAGGAGTTGAGTTGTTTTCCTTCACAATATTTGTGCTGGTATAAAGGGACTGTGGTTTAATTAAATTTCCCCACAGAGACTAGGTATTCCACTAGATGTCACTTTGAGACTTTGCTAAGATGAAGGGCAGCGTCCTGCTGAAAGGATGCAGCACCCCCTGCCAAGCCCAAGGGCCAGGAGCTGCCTCTCTGCTCGCAGCAGGAGCCCAGCATCAGGGTACGTTAAGCCCAGTGAGACTGATCACAGAGACCTAACCATCTGCCAGGAGAAGAGCTGCCATCCAGAAATGCATACTAGCAAGAATTAGGCAGCCAGCGGCAACTTTTTGCACTGCTCAAGAGGAAGGTGCAAGGAGAAGACTGTCTTTGCAAATAACCCACCCACCTTCCTTGCAATGGCTAAGGTGCAACTGTGGGAGCTGGGTCAATTCGAGCAAAGCTCCAGCTTCCAGCTGCTGCCCCAGATATCGCTTTCCCCTCAGTGATGGCAAGGGTGACATGGCCCTAACACGGATGCTGCTTCCCAGAGCACCGTACCGGCAAGGCGAAGCAAACTGGAACCGTCTCCAAAAATGGGAAGCAGATGACTAAGCATTGTTTTGGAACGGTCCCATTCTTTTGGCCCTCGACTATCACTTCATACAACGAAAAAACGATATGAGAGCTCAGGGTTTCCCTACGCATCATATACTGAGCATTGAATAAAAATAAGGAAAGTGAAAGATAGTTGGTGTGTTCTTTTCAAGGCAGGTGAAAAAGAGAATGACATGTCTTTCTGCTCTCAGTAAGGTAGTAATCCTGCCTTTTTTAGCCCTCTCCAAAGAGGCTTAATATTTAGCAAAAAGGGAGAGCAAAACAAAACAAAAAGCAGTTTGTTTTCTCTAACAATGCTGGCACACAGACGTTGCTGCCTCGAGCAAGACCTTGTGTTTGCACCTACACTCAGCTGTGACAACCACACTGAAGAGCCAGCTGGGACTGAAAAATCCAGGAGAAGTTAAAGAAAGGGGAGGGGTGGGCAAAAAAGCACAAAGAAAGAATTATGTCCACGCATGAAACACGCTGGACTACAGCTACTGCCAAGGGCGCCTGCTCAAAGCTCCCGCAAGCTGCATACTGTTTGTGTTGTCAACAAGAAGCAGCTTTTGTACCTATGCACATTTGTTTACTAAATATATGAAAATAATGGAGTTCAATTAAAAGTAGATTAGCCACACATGTACCAAAGGAATGTGTACTTAACTGACTATGGTGAATCTGGCTCTAATTAAATCCCCTGGAGAGGCTGCTCTGGCATGTCTACTGAGGCCTTTTGGGATCCCATCTAGGCAAAGTGGTGGTCATGGCCCCTCTAGAATATATTAAATGGATCATATAATAACCGTCGGACAGATGTTGCAACAGCAGAAGTTTGCTGCAAATGTGCAGATGGGTGGCAGATTATCCTGTGAAGGGAACAGGCAGTTGATGGGTTCATTTCCATTATTGCTTGGCGATGCACCACATGTGTCACCAGAGTTGCTGGAAAACCCCTTTCAAGGAACCAAAATGAAAGCTTACACAAGGGGATGATTTATAAAGGAATATTGTCAACTGTGCTAAGCCTGTGGAGAGAATGGCTGACGAGTTTACACTTCTGACTTTATTAATGAGAAGAAAAGAGAGAGAAAGCAAGCAAGACAGCAGACTACAAAAGTGTAATTGGGAGACAGATTAAGAAAGAACTGCTGAGCTCCCACTGCTTGGGAATTTTGAGAGTCCCATTCAGCCAAACTCCCCTTGTACAGAGATATTTAAACAGATATTTATTATTCAGATTATCTGGGAAATTATAGAATTAAACACATCTCCTACCAAAGTCTTCAAGTCCTAAGTAACTCTGAGTAGTTGTAAACAGTTGCCTGAAGCAGAGCTGGGTTCAGCCCAGTCTCTTGGATCTAAGCAATTCCTTCAGTTAGAATATTCTAAATTAAAGATTTTCAAATAAATCCAAAGTTTATGTTGAGTTTCTGTAGTTACTGATGGAAGCTTGATTGAGGACTAACAGCTACCAGCTTGAGATAATCAAAAGCCACTTTAGTGAAAAATTTTCGGTGTGAATGCATTTGTAGGGCTCAGAAGAAAAAACCCTAAATTCTGTTTTCTTTCTTTCTTTCTTTTTTAATTCAAGTATATGGAAGAATATTCACATGATTTTAGAAGTATTTTACTCACCCAAACCGTAATTTTTATCAAAAATATATGCTTAGGAGAATAATTTCAGGGAGACATTAATATAAAATAACAGAAATTGTAGATGATTTAGACAATCGTTTCACAAAAAGTTTTTTTTCTTTTAAAAGATGATTTCTTGAAGCCTTCACATGTGAAGACTACCTTCACATGTTTAAAAAAGTTCTGCCAGCCATAATTACTTGTTTTGTTTCTTCTGCTGACGAGCAAGCTTCCTGAATGATCATGAGGCCACAAATCCATACGGCACTGCAGAAGTATCTCTGGTATGTGACAGCTGGTTTGCTGGGGAACC
This sequence comes from Struthio camelus, assembly GCF_040807025.1. Lineage (NCBI taxonomy): Eukaryota > Metazoa > Chordata > Aves > Struthioniformes > Struthionidae > Struthio > Struthio camelus. Next base: position 23,459,770 of record NC_090945.1, read on the forward strand.
TATCCCATCGTTTGACAATAATATTACAACATATATCTACAATGCCATATTTGAAGCTCTCTACAAAGACTTAATTAACCAGCTCAGCAACCCTACCACAATGGCTTTTATTTGTCCACCCAAATAAAGCAGATGAGTCAAGGAGAAGCTAGGGGATCCTCCCTGAAAGAACAATTCAGTGGCAGAGTTAGATGTATAAGTTAGAAACTCTTTCTACTGGTATCCTTTTCTAAAGAGCAAAATACACTTTTTCTGAGCCAGGTAGCTAGACTGACACATCCAATATCTGTTTTAATAAAAGCTAATATAATTCCCCCGCTACCTTTGGTAAAAGTCTTATAGGCTTTATTACCAAAGAACCTTTTAAAGAAATGTTCAGTTATTCCATCAATGTAAAAAAGAGTTAGAGAAGTACTTTCAGCCTCTAGAATTCAACAGCTTTGGTTAAAGTTTCTATAGAAAGAAAGAAAATGATGTGGAGGAAATCCAGGCTTCATTTAAGTCAATGGAAATTTACAGACTTCAGTGGAGCCAGGGTTTTACCATACTAGGATTTAGAATAACGTCTCTAGGCGTGTATTAAATTTGCATAAGGACTGTTGGGTCCACATCCCTTACCTGCTATAGTACCCTCCTACAAGCATTCAATTTCCTTGGCTTTTGGCATGAAGAGCAGATTCAGTATTTTGTTAGTGGTGGTGGGGAGAAATATACTGCATTTGTTCAGCAAGTTATGCCAATACATTCCTATTTTCATATTAGAAATAGTCCCATTAATTCAGTGGGACTAGCTGTATATTTCTACTGATGGTCACATTAGAACCTTTGTTAAATAAAGGAACATATTTCTTTGTGCATTAACAGTTTTACACAAGCAATGCATGTATCTTCTGCGCTCTCAGCTACTGAAGAGTTTGGTCAAGCTCCCACTGCAAGCTAAAAGTAAAGGACTGGACCCTAAATCAGGTCTGGGCTTTTCCGAAAGAGTTAAAGTGCCAATAAGCAACGTGCACTTAGTTCTTGGAAACATTGCTGCAGCTACGATGGTATGCTTTCAACTCAGTTTATTCGGTTACATAAATGCTCTGTATAAAATTCGTGATTCCATACAATCGTTTTGCACACAGCTTCTTTCTAGCACCGTATTAAAATAAAGAAATAAAAAACGAGCGTTCCTTGCAACTCAGTGGGAGACAAAATGAATCAACTGAATACTCTTTCAAAAGTCTGCTTTCCCCCTACCTCCCCCCCACCCCACTTCTCATTGAGGGCTGCATACTATTTCAGTGTCCAACTGAATAAATGTACAACTATGAATAAATCTACACTCAGATGTAATCCCTCCATATTACTCAGAGCAAAGGCCTAAGACACTTCTGCTGCCAATAGACCCACAGCTAGTTGGGTCTTTGCTACCTCTAATATCTTCTGGCACAGACAGATGACGGGTCAAAAATCAAACCGATTTATTTCAGATAAATCCAGTGGGATTTTGACTTCAGCCCAGAAAAGCTTTAAATACTCTGAAGTTCTTAGATACCTAATTTACAAATGGATGGGAAACAGACACCAAAAACTTTTACTTTAAGCACAAAAGCTGTGATCAAATTTATGTTGATGTCAAATTTGGTCAAAGTTGGTCAAATTTACTCAATAAACAGTTTTAAAATGTATATTTTACCAGAGTTATAGCTACTCATCAAATAAACTGTTGGAAGAATTTGTGACATATTTGCTGTAATACATTAACAACAAGTATTTAGAAAGCTCTACTTTTTTTTTTTTTTAGGACTAAATCTTTTAATTTAGCAAGCAAAATCATAATAAAAAAAAGCTTTTAACTGAGCCAGAAAAATCACACCCTGTTACATGTTTTAAAAGGACTAGCAATAAATTCACCTTTTTTTTTTTTTTAAATCTTCCTTGTGTGTAATTTGTGGAGAAAACGACAAGTGGTACAAAAGGACATCTCACCTAATCTCACCTATTTCTTCACACACACACATCACGTACATACACATACTTAACATGCAAATACACATACAGTGCTTCAAAAGAACAGTGATGTAATCAGCAAGATTAACAGAAAATAACTTTGAAGACAAAAGATTTTATTTTAAAATACCAAACATTGCTATTTTCCAGAATGAAATAGTTTAGTTTATAATTCTAGAAGTGATCATACTATCCACTATTAAATACCCTATTACTTAAACAGAGCTTCCTTCTAAAGATTGAGACAAACAATATTCCATAATGTCCCTAAATTAAAAAATAAAGCAAAACAAAACAATTATTTAAACCATATTGTAGGAAAAAAAAAATCTATTCCCAGATGCATTTCACTGGCTTATTCAGGCTCTGACACTGTCAAGAAAAACACTCATCGGACAATAGAATAACACTCTCCTTGGTATCCAAGTAACATCCCATATACACTGCTGTCGACGTATAAAATTACATCTTTCACTCTCACACTGAGTGATATTCAAAAGGCTACTCTGCAGGCCCAATTCTGGGGGACATACCCCCTCCAAGATTGTAGATATTGCGTCTCCCACATGCTAACATTTTCTCAGTGCTGCCTCTCTCACTTCATTTATTTTTATTTAGCCACACATACATTTAAAAAATTGATTTCACTTGAGCACTTTAGGGTCTGTCTGCTGACAGAAAGACATTCTAGTGGTTGTAATGCAGTTTCAGTCTAATTTAGATATAGGGAAACATAATCTTGTCATGCATCTACTCTGCCACTGACCCATACCAGAATTCATTTGTTAGATGTTGCAGTCCAGTACCAGTGATTTTCTTTCAACTTAGTGCATGTGGGAAGTGGTTAAACAAGACCATTACATTGGTTTAAATGATAAAAATTGCTGTAAGTAGTAAAATACTAACATGTCTTTCAAAGCTTGTGGCAGATAACAATTGTTGCCTTTTTCTTTTTTAGCACAGGGAGTGAGGCCTGAAGATGGAGCTGTTTACAAACAGCAGTTTCTGTTGGACGAAAGCTAACATATCTATTGGCAGCACAAACTTCACAGAAACAACCAGTGTAATTACTTTTATTATATGTAAGTAGATTTTCCAGTTACCTAAGCACTATAACAAATTTATCTATAAAGTAGGGATACAGTATATATGCATTTTTTCCATGAAATGCGAAGCCAGGCACAGAACGTATAGAATGTTTCACTCCAGAAGGCAAGAAGTCAATGAAACATTAAATTAATATTATTTGTTAGAGTTTTGTACTTTTACCAACGTGACGGTCAAGTATGTTTTCTAACAGTGCCCACAGTCACCAAACTGAATTACTCTTTTTTTCATATTTGTGCATAAATGTATGCACACGTGGTCATACTGATTAGGTTTTATCATCTTGTCATATTCATAGCTGACCTCTTTCCATTAATCATGCCAGAAAAGTTGTCGTTTGCACTCACAGATGTCAATCTTTTCTTGCCTTCTGCAAGTGCAAGTTCATCCCCACAAGGGAGAATTTGCAAAGAGGGTTCAATGCAACCAGAGTGCGGTATTTTTTTGGCACAGCCACTGATGCACACATACACTCTATTTTGGTGGACATTTATAATCCTGTAGTGTGCAAGAACGATTCATGTGCTGAAGTCAAACAGTGCAAAAATTTTGGAAGAATCCAGGCCTAGGTAATTATAAAAGCTGTCTAAGTTCATACATAAGCATATATTATATGCCTATTCAGTATATATAGTCTCTACTTTGGTTTAGAACATCTGAAAGGGCAAATATATCTGCCTAGAAACTTGAAAAAGATTTTGCCCAAGTCCTACAAAGAAAAGCCACTGTCTTTGGTTCATTGACAGTAATTATTGTAACATCGGCTTTTCATGTGGCTCTCACCTTCCTTCCGACAGGACATGCAATGTAAGCACTGAGTGAAGGTACTCTAACCATTAGTTATTTAAAACAGATTATTTACCTGGATTATCTATCCAACTGATATACAATTAATATTTTTTATTGTGCTGTTAGAAAAAATTTTGGCTTTCTACTAAACTATAATATTCTCATACACACGCACACACAATCATAAGCTGCCCTTTTCTTTCAGTTGCACCAGTTTAATTAAGACATTTTAATCAAGCTCCAGTGCTGTCATCAGAATAATTAATCCTACCTACACATCTGAATATGAGCAAGCTGTCGGCTAATTTTTTTAACTTTTTAAAGAGCACTGCACAAATAATCCAAAATATCATCTATATCTTGTCTAATTACCAGACTTAAATCCTGAAGCTTCACCAAATCTCAAAACAAAAACAAATGCAGAAACAACTCCCAGGGTGTACTTTACTTTCTAGGGTAACCAGGATCAAATACACCCACTAATACCTTTTTTTTCTGGAGCGGAGCACACAGAACCAAGAAGGCCCAGCAGTCATTACAGACGTTTACTGATATTGAGTGTCCAGTGAACTGACTCACATAACACAATGTTAGTTTGGTCAAAGGATTGTCAGCATGCACAATGTAAAATCTGCTTCATGCAAGACCACATGGACTGAGCTCACCTAAGGATTCACATCATACCATTGCACTTTCTGGATCGGCGTCCTTCATACAAATCTGGCAGTGGTTCCCTACAGTTATTTAATTTGTCAGTACCAAGATGTATATGTAGTACAGCAACAGGAATGACTGCTAGATAAATCAACATTAATAGCTTAAGGTCTACCAAGAGAAGACAGACAACACAGAAGTCAGAGAACTGGTACCACATGCTACCATAACGCTTAGCAGCAGCCTGCTTGCTTTCTCTGGCTTCTCAATTTTGCGCGCACAGCTAAGGCACACGCAGCGCATGCTGCGGGAATCCAGTCTCACAGGCAGTGAAAGCACAGATCACAGCAGCAAGGCCCATGTCTGAAAGGAAAGGTTTCACTTCATCTTTTTCCCTGTCATCCTCAATGTTCTCAAGGAAGTTTTCAAGACTCAGGTTTACCTTTGGGTGGAGGCAATGAGATCATTTCTCTGCATGTTTTAATACGTCTCACGGGTTCTTGCTCTTGTCTTCTCACCACTGAGATCGTTTGCTCTGATTCGTTCAGCTAATGAATGAATCAGTGATTATTTGCATATGTTGAAGAGATAACATCAGCAATCTAGTGTGGCCCTTCCTTCCTTCCTGCCCCCCCCCCTTTTTTTTTTTTTTTTTTCCAAGTTTTCATGTTTCAGAACGGTCCTGAAAAGTCTCAATGCTTCCTTCAGCATATTTTTCTTACATAGTGTAATTCTGTCAAACCTGTTTCAGTCACTGATATCTTGTAGTTTGATTAACTGTTGTCCTTGGGAGATTATAGGTGATGTGAGAGAAGAAGGGAAAAGGAAGAAATGACTGTTTTTAGACACACCAGAAATCTGAGTAATCCCAAATATCCCTAGATTTCCTTGGTCAGGTGTTCAATAGCAGCTGTAAGATTTTCTGGTAATTATAAAGAGAAAACTAATGCTATTGTTCCCAGAATATTGGACTAACTGTCTGTCTTGATTGCATATGATTGCTGTTTTCTGTCTTTGTCAATGTTCATTAGATAGACATTAGGATGAACTATTTGTGCAACACTGTCTGCTACTGAAGGCTTGCTGGGGTGTACATGACTGTAAGTTGAACTGTGCGGTATGAACCAAAGGTGAGCCTTGCAACAGGGTCAAGGTCAATGGCATTACTGTAGGCAAAGAAGATGATCAGTAGTCAAATGAACCACTAAATAAAAATGCGTGGTGTCAGTCTCAGCACTGAACTTCTGTTGCCATCCCACATGACTAACAGACCTGTACTCAGAGTTATGACACGTAACAGCCACTGGTAAATTTTCAATTTTCCTTCTCCTCCATACCCTTCCCCCCTTTTTCTTTTCTAAAGCAAGCAATAGATAGTTTCAGCACATTCATGATATGCATTAGAACCCAATAAAATGAAAACATCAACTTAAATTTTTATCTGGAGTATTTCTAAGTGATGGCATATTGTATGGAGTTCCTCCCTGTGATCTTTATGTTACAATTCACACAGAGGCCTCTAACCAAAATACCTTTAGAAAATGATTTGAATCCATAGTTCAAAACCAAAACCCAACATCTGACATGGCTTGGCAAATTCAGTTTAAGTAGGAAAGACCTGAGACAAAACAGGGGTTGAAATACATAGCCAATTATGCTATATTTTAATGTATTGCTCACAGATCCTCCAGGGATAAGGCAACTGTCATTGCTAGAGTTGGATTTCATCTGAGGAAAATCTGTAGCTCTTAATCTGCACTGTATGTAGAAGCATATCTGTTGTTACACCTCTAGGGAGCTTTTTATCTGTTGGAAAACAGGCTATTCAACATTTATTTTACAGCAACAGAAAAAATAGTTTTTATGTTACAATGATCAGTTTTCAAGTTTTAAGACTTTACTTAATCTTCTGTGGAAGGAAATATTGAGGGTCTAGATATGAATGAAAGCAAGCAGGCCAGAGAGAGACAAGAGTTTGTTGCTAATTTTCGAGAAAAGATCTAGTTTAATTAAAGTTCTTTAATTAGAGTCCAGTTAGATAAATATTCTGGACAATTTACTGTTCGATGGACTTCCCCTCTCCCATATCCAATGTTGAACCCTCACCATGCTTTATTTTCGTCCGCATTTATTGAAAAAGCCATCCCTTTTCAAAGCTTAAACATATTGAAGAAAGAAACTTTGATGGACATTATGCATTTCATTACAACTGGAAGTTTAAAATATTTATAAAGTACATTTTTTCCTACTAGAAAAATTGTAAGTGGCATTTTCAGATATACTATACTAGTTTTTTTTTTAAATAGTTGGATTAAATAAATGTATATGAGTGATTTCATCAATTGCTCTGATATTAGCAGAAAACCTTTTGGAAAATAGTATTTTTGAAGAGTCTTTATAAAGTAAAAGAAAAAAATATTTGCAGACAAAATGCAAGCAACATTCAAACTGAGAAACCTGGACCCTACATGGCAATATACTGGATTCAAGAAAAAGAGAAAATTATTTTGCCAAAAGCTGGTACTAGGTGACTTTACCTGTTCAAATCACAACTGTTTTACTGGTGTTAAAAAAAAAAAAAAAAAAAAAAAAAAAAAAAAAAAAAAAGGCTGAAAAGCCGAATAACTTCCGGGTAGGAAAGGCTAAGTTTCTCTTGGCTAAAAGAGCTTCCTTAAACTTGCACACTTCCTGCACCCTTTCTGTCAATCCCTTTTTGTGGTGGAGTTTGTGACAGAGCTGAGAACTGACTTCAGGAGTCCTGAGCTACAAGCTAATGCCTAAGCAATTAGCCATCCTTCCCCTATCTTCCACTCATGAAAAAACTTAGGAACAATATTGACACGTATATGTAAATCTTCTGAGGGAAGACATTCCAGGGTAAAACCTAATTCCCTGTACACCACAGAAACCTATCCTTCTGTACGCGCCCATCACCAACTGCTGCAGTTGCTTCCCATGTGTATGCTTACCATATGTATATCTATATATCATTACACAAGATCAGAGAGAGGAAAGCTATGACAGAGAAAATTAGCTAAATTCAAATAAATCTTCATCAGTCGCAAGGAACTGCTGAGTTCTGGAATTAGTATCTTAAGTTTCCACACACCACAATGAAAAATAAATACTGTACTATACACTTCTTTCTGGCCTGCAGCACGTTGTGTAAAATGCCTCATTCTTTACACAGAGTGCAGTTAATAGGATTCATGAAATAATCTACTCCCAGTAGAACTAGATTTTGTATTTTAGAGATATATATTTTTAAAACAGATATAAGGATTGGCACTTGTCAGAATATAATTTCAAATCAAACTGATTTCAGCTACTTTTTTTTTTTCCAGTTGGGTGCTTTGCTACAGAAGGGGGCATTTTTTCACATTGCACCTTTTGACAGTGCCAGTACTCAGAAGTCCCAAGCAGCACATCAGTACTCAACTGTCTCCTCCTTATGCCTTTCCAGGGCTCTTTTGCCACCTCCAGATTCAACCAGCCAAAGCTGTACTTCTAGATAGGCTCCTTCCCTTCTCATCTTAATGGGTTCTCCATAGGCTCTCTTATCTTCTACTTCCCTGCACTGATTATTGGACTAGTCCCTTTTTGATTCTCCTTCTGCATCTGGGACTAGCTCAGGGAACCAATACAACAATCTGTCTCTTCCCCTTGAGCTCTCACCCACAGCCATTGAAGCTGTTTGGTGCAGCTCATACATTTGCTACAGAGCCTCTGACAGCCTGACCATGTCACCTGTGCAGCCATCATGGTTTTCTTCCTTCCATCAGATTTGTATCCAGTCCCTAAGGAACATGAACTAAGGTGACAAGGCACCACACTGTCAGTATGGCTATGTCTACCTCAAACATTTTGCAGAAATAGCCATATCTGACAAGCAATATGATTCTGTTTTCTGCAGTCCCAGCCAATATAACATCATTGGCAAAAACCATCTGCACAGACCATGCATGGGAAAAGAGCAGCAAGGCTTTGTGCTACCTGGGTTCGTGCATCCTACCCTCACTTTCTGCAGCCTTTGCCATCCTAAGCAGGGATAAGTCAGCAAGCCAATCTGAAGTCCTCTTTGGTCTCAGTTCTCTCAGCCAGCTCAGATAGGTCCACAGACACATCTCTCTGGTTTTCTTTTACCTTTTACTTAAAACCTTGCACCAAATCCAAAATAGCTTCTTACTTCAGATAACTCATCTCAGCTTTCAACTGCTCCCAGACAAGCGCCTGCTCAACCAAAACTTCCCCCAGTGTCTAGCTCCATTTTGGATTTCTTTTTCTTGCCTGTCTGTGCTCAGATCCAGCTAGGGCTACCTTCTCTACATAAAAGCGACATAGGCCTTGAGGCATGGGCATGGAGTTGCAAGACACTCGAATAGACAGCAACAAACATAGAAGCAGGATTTTGTTCACTCTTTCACCCCAAGAAGTTGGTGCAAGATGTATATTTGTGTCAGACCGGAAAACTTAAGCGGTTGGGAGAGCATATTTTTATAGCAGCACATGGACTTGCCCTTATTTCTGTTGTGCAAATGACATTAACTCCATAGTCTCTTCACTATGAACTAGGTCTTGACCACCGGCTATCAAAGCTTAACAACAGGTGATTTGCTAAGCTGCTTTGGAGACCTGACTCACCACACATCATTACTGTGCTGGTATTGCTGTTCAAATTCATAATTTATCAGTGTTGGGAAATAAAAGATTCTAGTGAGTTATCACTACACATCCGGTGTATTAAAAGCACATAGCCATTTCTCTTCACACTATAATTATTTGTTACTTCACATGAGTTTGTGTGGTTTTATAAGATTGAAACTGAAAAGTAATGCTGATTGTGAAGAACTCGTTGTTACAAACCATTGCATATGTCATTTAAGACCTTGTGAATATGAGATTAGTATATTCATTGTTTCTTTCTGTTTCCCTAGTGATGATACAAATATGTATTGTGAGAAGTTGGATTTCACATCAGCATGGGTGAATTCCCATCCTGGAACAGCAGCTAAACTCACATATTTGGAGTAGAACATTTCCTTGGGAAAACGTGGTTAAGGTGAGTGATTAAAATCAGGCTTAGCTTTCAAGAAAAAAATGCACCCATTTGGCCGATTTCTTAAAAGCAGTCATAACTTCTTTTAGGGTAGAAGTAGTAGTCATTATAATTTATACCTCCATTATTTTATAAGATACACCCATGAAACTGTCTTATAAGATTATTCAAACTGCAGGGTTAACTGCTCCAAATTTAGAAAACACCAAATGCTCACACACTATTCATTCATCTGCCTTGTGCATATGCAGTATCAGAGGGTCTTTAATTGCATGCATGTATATTTGTTTTTCAATGTTTTCCCAGTTTTAACAGTCATGGATAAGATTCAAAGTCGTGGAATCTTACAAGAACTTTTTAAGTGCCATCTCTTTATATGCAAGTCCATGCAAAAATATCCATTTTGAAAGCACATTATTTGCAAAACAAAATAATCAAAATGATCACCTCCTGCATTTATTCACTTGTATATGGAATATGATTCTGCCCTTACCTGCATGGCCACATACATATTTTCAAGACCTTTATTTTGTTCACAGCAAGTTAGGCAGGACATAGCATTTTCACCCCTGAGTGATGGGAGCATCTCCTGATCCCCTGAACATCAGCCAAAAATCACAGTGAACATTCTCAAAGTATATTCAGACTCACAATACAACTAGGAAGGATGTCTATTTACATATATTCCAGATGCTCCTGTCAAAATGTAGCATTCTGTAAGGGCAGCAATTTTGAGATGGTCGCTACATATCCCCTGGCCTTACAACTCCTCATTTTTACATACCCTGAAAAAAGAAAAGCCTACAACACATATCCTCTGAATTTCAGCTACGTGCCTCATGCAATATCTGCACTGTCAAATGGAGGTTCAAATGTTCTTTGCATTGTAAACGCTTGTTTCCGTGATTTTACAATGATGATGGCAACTGTGAGAAGAATTTGACCCAAACCAGGATCAGATGCATATTTCCTAGCCAACATTTCAGTGACACGCTGAAGGATGGAGACGCAGTCAAGAGCGTAGCAGGTACAAAGGGAAGCAAGTCTTATGCTTTGGAAGCGTACGTGCAACTGAACAGCATTTTTTGGTTCCAACACAGGGAGCTATGTCTACATCATCATTTTCAATATTCTCAGTAGACACATGCAGGCTCTAGGAAAAGCCTGTGACAGGAAGAAAAATGTGGGATAGAATTAAGATTTTTTTTTAACAACCTTACTTTCTTTTAAGAAGAATAGCAAGATTTGTCCTATTACTTATACAGCAGCATTTCATTTTCATGCATGAAGCCTCACAAGCAACACATATATAGACAGGAAAAAAGCCTGAGTCCATGCTGGCAGGGTTACACAGCTAAAAGCTTCTTTACTTTCAGTAGTCATTCCAAGTTTTACCAGCACATGAGTTAGAGGAACACACAGGAAAATGGCAGAACGCCTACAAAAAAGTTAATGTAACCATTATAGTTTTCTGTAAGGTTTTTCTCTAACCTTTCATTAGACCTAGCTAGCATCTCCAAGTTTGATTTCTGTTACAGTGGGTAGGTTTTCCCCTGCTTCTTATTCCTGGCATAGCAGCTATTCATGAATGGAGCTAATGAATTGTACTGACCACAGGTAGTCACCTACATCCGTGATCAGAGTCAGCAGCGCAAAGTTCAAATATATTGAGAATGCAACTCCCAGATATCTGATCTGCAGGCATTTGTTTTCCAGCAAACAGCATTTCTGTAATCAAATCACACCTTTCCGAACAACCGCAAGCTTGTCACAGCAGCCACAGCCTTTGACTGTAGGTGGACAGACCTCATCTTACTCAGTCATAGCTTTGACGATGGGGCAGTTGTTAAGAAAACAGATTTAGCAAGCCAATATGAACATTATTAACACAGGTCCCAGAATGCAAAATGGTTATAACGAAATATCTGTTCACTGAAAGCATACGCAGAACTAAAAAGGGACTTTCCTAACGTTCAGAGAGGAAAGACAGATTAACATAGGAAAAGCCTTGAGGCAAAGAAAAAACTTTTGAGGCACCACCACCATAAACCTATTAAAAAGGCTACAACTATGTGCCAGGTTGCATGGAAAGAACAGTGATGCTCTAACATTTTAATATGCTGAAGAGCAAAGAAAAGAAACTTTTGTCCTGGTGAAAAAGGATGACTCACTAATATGAAATCCTCGCTTCTTTTCACATCAGAATGTTAGAGGCTGGGCTGATGACCTTTGAGAATACGCCCTTCCTCGGCTGCACAAGAGCAACACGCAGAAATCTCATTCTCTTGCAGGAGCTGGCTGTGTCCCTGGTAGATCCTTGATTCATGTCCCAGTTAAACACTCCAAACCTGAGTTCTACTCCCATGGTCATTATCCTTTAGCAGCAAAAATGAACTATATCTCTCTCCTAGTATTCTTTTACAGAAGGTCAACTATGAAATAAAAGGTGTACTACAGAGACAATGCTTATCTGTGAAAAGAATTAATTTCAAAGCTTGAAATGGTTAATTCAAATAATCATGTTAAAGAAAAGAAACAAAGTGAGAAATACCTTCTCTGTGAGCAAACAAAAATAGCAAAAATTTGTGTTATGTTACTGTTGTGTTATGTTGTGTGGTTAAACCTTAAATAAATTCAAAAAATAAAAATATGGCTCAAGTTTCACTTCCAAATCCTGTTCTGTTCAGGTTCTCCCTCCATTCCTGTTTACACAGTTTCACACAATTTGTATCTGAAATGAAGCTCTCATTGACCTTAAGAGAAATGCTAAACTATTGCCAGTGTCCATATAAAATTCACAATTTGCTTACTGTGTTATTTTTGCTCTGTATACCCAGACAAATGTGTTTTTTGATCCATTTTTCAAGATCTTTCTTTGCAGGAGATGGGGATATTCTAAATTCTGTGCCTATTTTCTGCTGTCTGAGCCATCTGCTTATGCCCTAAGAGAGGAGATGAGAAGGAAAGCCCAATATTACAGGTGAAAGAGATAGATTAAAATGCAAATAAATGATAGTGCATTTTAAGACTGCCATGGTAGTTTGTATTTGACAAAAAGGCCATATGGCAGGTTCTCCCCTGTCACTGTGACAGGTCACCATTTCTAATCTCAGGGTCATGTCCAAGTTCTCTCTTCCATAATTACTTGGACTGACATCTGTTTTGACCTTTCTTTATGCTGGCCTCCCCGACTGGGGGAGGTCACAGAACCATAAGGAGGCAGAAGTTCCATAAAATGCCATAGTGATTATGAAATGCAACTACTACTCCTCTGGCCTTTGGTAAAAATGTGTACATAATATGTTATGATATTTTAACCCTTGAAAGTTGCCACAGTACACATATTTGCCCTGTTTTGCTACAATTTGAGAGAGTAATTTTGACAATATCTGCATTATTATTTGTTGGAGCAGCACTGTGAAAGAGGTATTTAATTACAGATCCTCCGTATGTTATCAGGGAATGATTAATGACTAATTAGTCATATTTGCTAAGAACAGATAGAGATTACAGTGCATATACTCTGATACCACTATTCCCTCTCCTGTTCTGAGCAGCCCCAAGATTTTTATCACATGGATCAACAATTTGCCCAATTTGATTGACTCCATTTTCAGTTTAGGAACATGAGATTAAGGTCTGCAGGTTCTAGGGAAAAGTTTAGGAGGCTGGAAGCTGTAGAAACATGACACCGACCAAAAATGCACAAAGAACAACTGGATAGCATGTCCAACTACATCAATTATTATACCTACTATATCAAATAGGCCAGTTAAGATGCATACGTTCTCCTTGATTACAATGATGCAGTGTTGACACTATATGGTGATAAAAGTGATAGTCAAAAATCAAGGTGATAATAAATGACAGAAAGGCAAGAGCCCTTTGGAAAGGCATCGCTGCAGAATTACTGCTTAACGAAAATATTTTTATGTCATTGTGCAATCTATTCAATAATTTGAAGATTACACTTTAGTAAGCATGTTATTATATAGTCTTACCCAAAGACTCTCTGTTAGTCATTGATTATTATTGGTAGTAGTCTTGAGAAAAATATAAAGATACCCCAAGCACAAATAATTCACTCATTATAGAGCTATCTGAATCCTGGAAACTCTTTTTTCCGCTAGGTATTTTGTTATGAATATTTCTCACTCTTAAAACTACCTGTTCAAGCTCAGAACTAAATATCTGCTTAGTACTAATATGGGACCCAGTGTGTCCAGACAGCCTTTGCTCCACTCAGTGATATGGGTAGGATTTGGTAAGGCCAGAAAAGGCCAAGGACTTTATGAGCTAGGTATTACAGAGCAGAAAGAGGTATTAGAGGAGAGAGCACAAATTCAGGGCAGGGTAGTGACCATCTGGTGACTACAACAGTATGGGGAAAAGGTTGTTCACATGCTAGCTGTGGGGATAAAGTAGAAGCTGGGGTGCAACCATGACAATGACATTGGAAAGGGAGCCCCAAAGAAAACTAAGGCAACACAACACGTTTTTCAAGGGGGAACTCAGCATATCCTCACATCTAGGTGAGCCCAGGGGCAGGGCGTCTGGCAGAGTCTCTTTCTGCGCAGCTTCTCATTTCCCATTGTGGCAGAAAATTGGCCTATACTGCTCCAGCTCCCAGAATTCCCTCCATGACTGAAGGGCTTCTTGGATCCAGTCTGTGGGCAGCCCTGAAGGCCAAGGAGAAACACCCACTCTGCCCCAGGCCCTCCTTCTCCTCCTCCTTCCGGCAGGGGGAGCACCCTGCACTCTCACCTCTCTTTTCCTGCTTTGACTGGAGAAAAGCTGGTGTGCACTTTTTAGAGATTATGGTCTGGTGGGAATAATCTGCTCTAGGATGAAATTGCTAATTCCATACATTTCACTGACTCTGTGTAGTGTATGCCTATTGTCAATGCAGAGAACTAGCTCATATGTAAGTACTTCTATTGCAGACATGTAAAGTTGAGTAAGATGAAATCGAGCCTTACAAAGAAGTTGTTTAGCATGTGTAAAATGCTCTAGTTTCAAATTTAAAACGTGTTTATGTTCTCAGGGCTATATTTGCCTTGATATTATTTTCTGTCATCTCCCCTTTGCTATCTCAATAATATTTTATACTAGCAGTAAATAGCAATATGATGATCCAGAAAATAATTTCGTGTCATGGACAACTTCAAATGCAGCAAAATTGACAGGGAATTAAATGTTTTGCAATAGCAGAGTCACCCAGGAAATGGATATTCAGTCTGAATTTGAGAAGTAGGTGAATAATATCCTTTTAAATAAACACAGTGTATAATCAATTATTCTAAATGATAAAGTGAGAGTATTAGCTACTCATAAAAACCTCCTACAAGTATAGCCTTTCTCAGACCTATATGCAAACTCCTTGGGAGGTATAACTCTGCTGAAATGAACTATAAATTGCATTATTTCTGCAATGTGAAATCCGCAAGATCTGCAAGCACATCAAATGCTAACACAGACAACGGATGTAGTTCTCATAGCAACAAGACATCCTTGATGTCTTGCAGCCAAATGGACTATTGCCCCAAATCTGGTAATATCCTTGACTACCTGCATAGCAAAACATACCTCTGAGTTGGGAGCTAGCATAGTAAGTGCTATTTTGTTTCTTAGCATGTATGCAAAAATACTTTACTTTTTTCTTGTAATCTTATTTAAATAAACAAACAGACCAATGTTTGCATTTTCTTGACAGCTACTAGTCCTCAGGTTTATTCTGTGGAAGAGTTCATTGTCCTAATACCATACTAGTATAGTCAGCACACTGCACAGCACAGATCATTATGTAAAACCCACTGCATATATCATTAGCTTATAGCAAGTCAACATGTGGAGCCAAGTGATTTTTTTTCTTAATCAAAGGTACTTATGGGAGACATCAGTGCAATGATATATAGTCTATGCATGTAGTGTTGTTTAAAGCCCCGGTCACATTTTCCTTTTAGGAGAATTTGCGAAGTATCACATAAGGAACACTGAAAATACCTGATTTTTAAAGAATGTGATCCCAAAACATGAGCGAAATAAGGGAGCAAGATCTTGAAAAATGGAGACTGTTTGCCTTGGAACTATGGCATAGCAATATAATTTCCTATTTCCTCATATCTGTAGTTAATTCATGTGATAATCTCTAAGGTAAAATATAACTTGGAACAGGGATAAAACATTTTAAAAGTTAAGTTCCTAAGCATCTAAGTTGTATTTCACTGAACAGCCTTGCCTCCCTGAGAAGTCAGTCTTAAATCTCCAAATCACTTCAGTTATAACAGAATGATCCTAATGCTACAGTAATTTTCATCAAATATATCTTCTTTTTTTCAAATAATGTAATTAAGCACCACTAGTTACATTTTTGAAAAGTGATTAAAGTCACCCTTAAGTTATTATTGAAAAAAAGATGAATTGCTTTTCGCAATTAAAACATCAGTCTCTGGCAAGCACTGGGAATAGACCTCCTGAAAACACATTAGTTCTCTGTGAAGTCATAAGAAACAGTTTTAAGAACTCTAGTGGAGTTGCCATGCAAACATACTAAGGACTTTAAGATTACAAGGCACACTCACTATTTTTATAGACTACACAGTGCTTTTCATGGTACAGCTGTATCCTGGAAGCTATTTGCAAGTAGTCCTTGCTTGCATAAATGGCTCCATTGGACTCCCTGCAAAAAAAAAAATCTTTGCAATAGTCCTTACTCAGGCAACAAACCTCACCAATCCGCATAAGTGGTATTTTTGCTAGGGTGAGACCATATGCTTTGAAAAAAGGAACAACATATGTTTGAAAGATGAATAGGTTTCAATAGAAAGAATTTAGATCTAACCAAACTTTGCAGGACTCAGATAAGCACAGCTGGTTTTACACTCTCTATCTCTGGTCAATGCATAAAGCAAAAGAGTGCTGAGAACAAAAAAAAGTAATTTGGAGTGCCTGTTACACCTCTGTCAATCAGGACTCAACTCTTGCTTTCTTTCTCCTCTTCCCATTCCTCATATTAAAAAAGTAACTTTCTATAAAAAGGAATTTCAGATCTTTCTGCCAAGATGTCTTTCAGTCACAGGTGTCATAACATTTGGGGATGGCAAAATCAAATGCCAAAAATACTGGTCTGTGCTGTTGGTTATGAGCTTTCTTTGATTAGAGGTAGCAGTCCCTGAAGAAGATGGACATGAAATGGTCTCAATTTAGTCTTCGTTGCAAGGTTAGCTCTAGACTTTGGGCAGCAAACTCACTACTGTGGAGATGGCTGTAGAAAGCTGTATGTACATACTGCCTTGCACTGGCCTCAGAGCAACCCTATGGGCAACTATAGCTTTTGAGGGGTAGATTCCAGCTTTTTGTAAAGCTATATTCTAACTGTCTATATTATCTTTTTTAGAGGATTATGGGAGAACTTGTCTGGCTGCTGTGGTGCACAAGAAGGAACTGTGGGAAAGTGATGGAGGACTTTCATCAGACAAAAGGATTAGCCTGTTTCTCTGTGGTAAAGCAGGTGGTTGCCAGCTGAAGCATGTGCAGCATTTGTACTCTGATTTTTATTGCATCTGGCCCGCTAGCTAACTCAAATGGAAACACTAGGATATTTATGTGAATTAAGAGCTTGCCTCTCAACTCTCCACTCAGACCAATGAACATCCAGGACAATGAACACTCAGATCATCTGTACAGTTCCTTAAATGGAAGTGGCTATACTCTGGGGGAATCATATTGATACACTCCATTGCATGCAAGCAAGCAGTCCCAGATGAGATAAGTTAGGTGAAAGAGATATAACTCTCAGTGGGTGACTAAGAGAAAGAATCATTTCTTAATTGATGAGGTGCCTTTTAATGGAAGAAAACAATGCTTTATATTGGAATCATACTAAAATTACGAGTAATTCCAGTGAGATCTGTCCACAAGCAGTAGGAGAGCATGCTTTCACCGACGTAGATAACCCTACCCCGACCCCCAGTAAAGTCAAACAGAGAAAATCATCTGAGCCCACCAGGATCTGTGTCTTTATGCATTCTCACTCTGCAGGACTTTGAAAGCCTACTGTGCCAACTCACTCACCAGCAAACATTTACATAAATTTTTATATGACAAGGAAGTTGAAGCCCTATCCTGACTCAAAAGCTTCCACAGTTGTGGTAAAATTTGTACAGCTTTACTCCAGCCCTCCTGTAGCCGTACAATATGGTGTACAGTATTCACTTACACTGTGTGTTCCAGGGGCTGCATGATAGACGATACCACTGTTACTGTTTAGTGTATAGCTTTAGGCACTATTTACTGAGTGTTATTCTTGATCTGCTGTGTATTCCGAATGATTCATTTCCTCGTAGTCCTACCATCCAGATGTATCACAAGCAGTGACCTGTCACTGCAAAGCGAGGTGAAGGGTTTCCCCATTTAAATTTCCATTTTCTTGCTGGGGAAGTGAGGTAAACAATGAATGAGTACATTCACATGGGTATTCAATTATCCAGTCTGAGAGGCACTGGCTCTTGATTTCACAGCATACTTGTCATGCCTGGCTGGGACTTCCGATGCAGTTGTGCATGCTCACTGCTTTTACACATCAGATCTCCTGCTCCTCTGTTGGATCTCAAGAAAGGGAACGAACAAATTAAAAAATTTGCTTTTATAATTTCTTAAGACATCCCTTCAGAAGGATTCTGTGGAAGATACAAAGATGTGTATCTTCTGTGGAAGATACAAAAATAAAAGTTGATTTATCTTGGGCAGCATTTCCCTGTCTTTCTTAGGTTACTTTCCTTCTTCTTGCCAGTCTTTGCTTTGGTTACAGCACTTTTTATTTATTTCTAAAACTAATGAATGAAGGGCTCATTCAAAGCCTCCTTTACTATAGCACCCATTTCTTTGTTCTCTGAGGTCGATTTCATATTTTTCAACAGTTTCAATGGACCTGCAAACCCAAGTCCCTCTTTCTCTAGTTCTCTAGCTACCTTTTCTGCTGGTGCTTTCATGGCTCATCACACAGATGAAAACTTTACATCCTCTGTGCAGACTCCTAAATCTAGATGGGGCTGTCAAACAACAACAGTATTTTACTGATATTTACAGAAAGGAGAAGAATGGTAAAATACTGGAATCAGGCGCTCCGTAATGCCCCATCTTCTTTGCTGGGTACAAACCATTCCCTGTAGAAATCATTTTTCCATGTTTAGCCCCTGCGTCCCTTCTGGTTCAACCTCCCTCACCCTGTCCCTTCCCATACTCCAGTCCTTTGTTGCAGTTTTATCTTTCCTTCACCTCTTGCTAGTCAATGTCTCCATTCCTAGAGCAGGTCTATTTAATTTGGTCTTCATTTGGATCATGAATAATTTTTGCACGGACTACATCATACCTCTAGACATATGATGCCCCCTGCAATCACAAGGAAAATCCTATATTTCTTACCATTCTCTTAATCCCTCAGAAACCAACTGCCATTTGCAAAAACGGAGTGCTGGCCTGGGAAAATCGGAGCTAGTACACACCTTCCTACCTAATGGTCTTAGATAAAATTACTCAATAGATGTTGGTGAAAAAAAAAAAAAAACAAAAACCTGAATAACCTTGTTCTCAGATTCTCATACTAATCCCAGTCACTTACTCTCAGATTCTCTCTAGGAACTCAGTGCCTCAATGTCTTTCACATTCCCATTTACTAGCCCCCAAACCCACACTCTATCCTTGCTCAGCCAGTCCCAGCTCTCTTCCTTCTGTTGGTTCCTACTCCCAATATCTTCCTTTGATACTGGAAAACACCAAACTTTGATAATGGAAACACCTCAGATATACAGAAATGTCATCTTGCACTCCTGGGGTGACAGCAGGAATCCAATAAGAGTCTGGAGTACAAAGAATGCCTTCTCAGGGCCTGGCTATGCATTAGTCTAGATCCTAAAAAATTATGGATGACATTCTGAAGCATTATGCTAACATAATGCTAGAACAGAAATAGCTTAAATTACAGAACCAGTGAGTAAATAATAATCTATGTATATTTGCACATTTAAAAGCCATATATATACACACACACTTTTAAAAAACTTGCCTGCATTGCAAAACTTGCATCATTTTATTTTTTGCTTTTATTGTTAATTTTCAGATGCTTAAATAATTCAACCTAGCTGTATGGATTCAACGCACACAAAATCATTATTTGTGCCATTGCTTTGGCACGCTTGGATTTCAGAGTGAAAACTCTGGTCTCCAGCTCCATTTTGAAACATTGCACATGTCATTGTCTCATTTGCTGTAGGGTTAGCTGACTTATTTGCATTGGTCTATTGCAAAGTTCCTTTAAAAGAGCTTGCAGAAGATTACCTAGAAGTACCACTAGCAGCGTGTCCTTTCTTTTAGGATTGGAGAAATAGCCAAGAGGGACTATTACATATTTATTTCTGCTCTGGAGAGGAGTAGCTTGAAGCAGATTACCAAGGATGAGATTGAAACCCTCCTGCATAGTATCAGTGCAATAATTTCCTCTACCTGTGTGCCAGGCTTATACAAGTTTCACATACTCTACACAGTAAGGAAATAGCTTTGCGGTCAGAGCACAGAAGGTTGAAAAAACCTTATGTTACAACATAGCTCTTTGAAACCCAGGTAGCTAATTCCTGGAAAAGCACTTTAAGTTAGTGTTGACCGTAAACCGCTGAGTCTATGGAGTCAAAGAATCTCTCCCATATGTTCTTGCACAGGTCATAAAATATATTCAGGATTGCAGCCTGCTATTCAGAGGATCTCTGCAGTTGCCTCCCTCTTGTATCTTTCGGGAGCGCTACTTCCCCCAAAGGCCTAGGATAAAGTGGGGTCATGGCTGTCTATTTATCTTCAATATGGCCTTAAGATATAAATATTATGTAATTAAAAGCAGCTGGAATCAGCTATAAATAACTAGATCCACTAAAAGCTGTTGATACTCTCATGCATTGGTATTCTGATACTGTTGAAGTAAATCATAAGTCCATAACTGCCATAAGCAGACCGCACCTCCAGGTAGTCAACTTCCACTTAAAATGAAACTGTGAAAGGAAGAAAACCTAGTCAATAAGGAAGTTCCACTGTGCTCCTGAGATAATGTCATTATGGACAGTGTTTGATTTGAAGTCAGCTTGTCATACATCAAAACGAGAAAGAAGTGGTTTTGCCACTGGCTTTTGTTGAGGTATTCATCTTGGGGGGGGGGGGGGGAAGGGGGGGCTAGGGATTAGCTAGCCACCTCCAGGTACCCTCCCCTTCATCCTTCCATTCATACAGACCTCTGTGCAATGAGACAGTTTCTTTATTTTTTAATGACCGTTTTACCCAATTTAAAAGGTGATGAACAATATTAGGAAAGTTTTCAAATCTACCATAAAGCTAGTGTTGTCAGTGCCATGCTGTTGAGAACAGGTGTTGCACAGATTGTAAGGAGAGGTATACCCCTTACTACTGTGGTTTTGTACGATTTCTTGATTTTCTAAGAGACTGCTAGAATCGTTAAAGAACCAGAATAATCCACTTTGTTAAAAGTTATCCTCTCTACCTTTTTTGAATTAGTTAGGTCTTCTGTATTTTATATATTCCTTTACTCATTCATTTATATCTGTGTAGATTAGTGCAAGCACAGCCATACAACGAGACCATCCTTACAGGGCAGAATTTTACACACTTTTTGCATGGGTCACTACAGAATCAGGCCTGCAGGTATGCCAGGCTGAAACTGCACATCTGGGAGCCTAGAAGTAAAAGACCTTTGAAACCAGATTAGGAGCCCAAAGTACATTTGAAAAAGAAATGAATCCGGGCACTTCAATCTTGGACTTCTTCTTGGACACTTCTGATAATTTTACACAAAATCTCCCCTTTAGAAGAGTCTAATATAAGAAGCATGTTTATGAGCAAAGGTTTTGCATGTTACCATCTAAACAAATTAGCATTGTCTTACATGCATGGACAACCAGTCAGTCACTATGAATCAGCGTAGGAATACTATGCGACTGAGAGGTCTTTCTTTTTTCATTTTTTTTCTCCTCTCAAAACCAAATAAAAAAGCCCTATTCACTTAAGAAGCGATCGTCTGTAGACCTTTGAAGCCAAGGAGGGTGACAGCAAGGGCAAGAGGCTTATTTCAAGGGTCGCATTTCATTTGCATAAGCAAGTAACCATAGGGCACTGTGGAATGTCTGTAAATGGATTTCATTACAGAAATTCAGCTTAAAGGGACTATAAATAATCCTCTGACAAACATTGTATATTGCTTCAAGTTCTTCTGTAATAAAAATATTTTAGTAACACAACAATCCGTGAAAGCAGGAAATGAAATAGGAGGAGCTGCACATCTTCCCCTTTTCTCTCTCAGGGCAACTTTATATTGTAATACGTTTTAGAGGAGAAAAACGTGATATTCATATTATTTTAGCAAAGTAATCCTATAAAAACAGGGTTATATCATTCCATATGGCTGAGACAGGGTGGCTAAACAAATACCCAGATCTTTACTAGCTCTTCTCCCCTGGAGATCAACTGCTCAGCAGGACAGGTGTGCAGGCTGCATGGTATTCTGCCCAAAGGAGCATCTCAAAAATATATACGTGTGTGTAAATCATCTTGGATGAATCTCAGTGAGGATGGCACTTAAAGTATGTTTTACTAGGTTGACCTATTTTGGCCATATGAAGAAACAAGGAATGTCTAAGGCTCGACTCCAGCCAAAGCATTTAAGAAACTCCCTAGCTTTAGTACATGCTTAACTTCTGTTTACTTAATTAGGACTTCAGTATATGGTCAAAAACTTCACTAAATGGGCAGGGGTGTACACACACATTTAAGTGCATATTTAATGCTTTACTGCATGGTGCACGTTCCCCAGAGCTGTAGGATATTCAGAGGTAGGTATAGCTTTGAAATGATTTCTTCCAGAGTTTCTCTAGGAAGCATGCAAAGCAACAGCTAATTGTACAGACCACTAAAAATTGGATTATTTTAGTTTTTGCTGTTTTGTTAATTCTCAGACTTAGTTGTCAGGATAGGACTGGACAACAGAGCACTCATCAAGCTTCACTTTATGCACTGAACCTCTAGGAAGGCCTGAAAGTCACTGGACCTTTTGCAGTCTTCCTACACGTAGAAAGGCATCCACTTCCATGTCCCCTTAAAAAGACCTGGTTTGCTGTTAACCAGCTTCAGATGAGAGTTTGGGATTTTTTTCTCATTACCACGCCAACCATTTGGGGTACTAGTGAGGAACAGCCCCATTCTGAAGGGCACAGATAGCAGCTGAAGTTACCCCCCCTTCTTGGGGGGCTTTTTGGCAATGCCTCAGCATAGTACAAAAGGTCTTACCAAACAGTCTGCCTCTGTGGTTTCTAACAATAGACTTCTCATGAAAAGGAATGGAAAATGTAGAATATTTCTGCTGAAGGAAGAAAAGAAAAAACTCTTTGTAGCAGTAATTTAATCAGCTAATTTCCGTTTATGTTAGTTTTCTTTCATCCTGTTTACTTTTCTAATAACTACACTTATTCTCACATTGACATTACTGTTTTCTCTGGAATAGATGTGCTCACACTGAAAAATCCAATTGAATCAGAGCATGTAACGAGAAAACGTAATCCATCATTATTAAAAAAGACAGCTTACCTTTATCTGGGTGTTAAATAGTACAAATCCATGAGAGTCAGTGAATGTTTTGAAGTAAAAACGAAGGGCATTACCAAGGCTGAAGTGGATTTGTCACTGAATTATACGTATTACCTCAGAAATGGCCTAATAAATGGCTGGGGAAACAGTGTGTTTAGGGGTAGAAGAAGAGAAAATAAGGCCATTTGCTTGTTTTTCCATATCTCCAGAGAAACTGAATAAAATTTTAAGTCTCAGGTTATTTCACAGAAAACTCAGATTAAAAAGAAGATCATCCCTGAATATAAATAGAGTTGCTTTACTGTTTCTGAACACTGTTTCTGACTATAATCAATCTATCAGGAAACGTGAACCAACTTGCTGTGTGTGAAGCTAAGCAGCATGGTCATAGTTTAAGGCACAGAACGGCAAGTTCAGCAAGACAGGATCTGACCCTAGGTCCCTGGACAAACTTGCTCAAATCACTTAACCCATTTCTGCAGTCTCCACTGTTAAGGAGGTAGTACAGATAACTCGTTCTTATGACAAACTTCAAGGACTACAAGGCACAAGAGAGCCATGGGGACACTATGTGGTTGTAGCAACATATGTTTGTCATTCTGAAACAGTAGTTGGTGTTGACAGTGGAATAGACTGCATTTCAGAGAATAAAATTTAACATATTTAATTCCAAGGCTGAAGTGGTTGGTACTAGAAGAGTGTGAAACACTCATTTATGAGCTCTGAGAAGAAAGCAAAATGGATTTACTGGAATATTTTATTTAGAGAGGGCTCAAGTTACAAGACCTGGATCCAGCTTTGAATGCTTGTGAAGCCAGCAGGTGCTCTGAATCAGGATTTTATTTCCTTCCACAGTCAATGCAAAACTGGAACTGAGCTTCAGCTGGAGTCAGGCAGCGTGTGCAAGCCTCCCCAGTTTTGAATGAGGTAGGAGATATTTACACAGAAGTCTGTGGCTTCAGGTCCAGTTTTCAGAAGTGTTTTCCTATTTGTTTGATCTAGAAGTTCAAAGCAAAACGTGAGGTCAAACAAGCCTACCGTATCTTGAGTCACATGAAAAATACTTCACAGAACACCTTTATGAATCCATATCCCTTCTAGTGCCACTCACGCGCAATGAACAGGCACCAGAAAGAACTACCGAGTAAAGCCCTAAACCCAGTCTGTCTGCTTCCTCACCAATTGAATTTCTTCCTTCATTCTGTCCCTGATTGTGCTTTTTATTTCAGGCCGAAAACTTTTTTCAGATGAACTGGTCTGGAAAGTTTGGGGCAAGGACCTGACCTGCTAAGTCTCTACACAACAGGAACTTTTGCCTGAGGGTTTACTGGCAAAGTATCTAGAGCGGTAGTAAACTTGCCAAGAGGCCTGTGAACCTCTATTGCCTAGGTTCATAAATTGCTCTTGGTTAGCTTATGCTTTACATAATCTTTTTTCTTCCCACTATCCTCAGAAAAACATAGCCTCACTAAAAACATGTAATGGAGGTATAGAAATATATATTTGTTGCTTATTTTTTCTACATTTTATTGATTATTCTCTGCTGTCACGTAAGGAAAGACTGCTTACTCCCAGTCTTATTTTCTCAGTCCCTTGACTGACTGGCAAGGAATAACTTTAGAGAGATACCATACTCAAGGAAAACAGATTGTGTGGTTCTGCAGTGATCCACTTAAATGCCTAGAAACAGCTCTGACAACTTCAAGAGTGGTGTAGATCTAGATTGAGAAAGAGAAATGTAGCACTGGGTTTTGCTGAAGATGGGGAAGCAGCACATGCTCAGGATTGAGTAGAAAAGGTTCTCTCTATGGAATAAAGACTCATTTCTCACCCCCTGTACATTTAATTCTGCTCAAGTTCTTTTCCTCTCAAAATACCTTTTTTTTTTTTTTCCTGCTAACATATTTTTTTTTCCCCTCTAGTAGAAATCAATACAGGATTAAAAAGATATTTCTTAAATATAAGGCCATTCTTGAAAGTACAAGCTGTTTTACACTGACAATAATATTAATTAAAAGAGTCAATCTTTCTATTGCAGTTTATATATTTCATTCATATAACTGATCTAGGAAAAAGAAAACCTTAGTAGTGACAGGATTTCCCCAAGCTTGTAGACTTTTAAACTGATAATCTTAAAAGTCCTGATCATTTACCTAAGGAAGAAAAAAAAAAAAAATCACGGAATCTGATCTTCGTTGCTTGCCTTCTTGTGGATTGTCTGGAGCAATTTCTCAACAGAAGGCTGTAGTCAACACAAGGGCATAACACGTGCCAATACTTGGGTGGCAAAGCATCCCTTTGCCCTCTAAAAGAGGATACATTGTATCCTGTGTTTGTTCTGACGGGACAGAAGGAAGAAGTATGCATACACTTCAAAACTGTGAGAATTTTCTCACAGAAAAGCAGGGTAATACTGATGAACATACCTATAAGAAACTGGGGCTCCTGGATCTTTTTGAGATCCTCCAGAGGTAGGAATGTCTGTCCTGCTAAAAGGGTAACTTGGACTTGTGTCTTTATGCAACCTGGACTGCATTTGATTCCAACTCTCCACCAGTTAGTCTCCCTTTTTCCAAGAGCTATTTGCATTTGATTACTGTTGTTTCTGAGTGGGAAGGGCATGATACAGGCATCTGTAAAGGGGAGGGAATAAGTAAAGTTATTTCTTGGTGGTGGCAACAGTAAAGCTGGGAAGATAGGAAATGCTGAGAAAGGGGGCAGAGCTAACGACATTAAAGAAATGGTTTTGTTAAAAAACAAGATCAGCTCATGGACCGTTAAGAAAAACGGGCAAATAGTGGTCAATTG
Organism: Struthio camelus; assembly: GCF_040807025.1. Taxonomy (NCBI): domain Eukaryota; kingdom Metazoa; phylum Chordata; class Aves; order Struthioniformes; family Struthionidae; genus Struthio; species Struthio camelus. The sequence goes on from NC_090945.1 coordinate 23,485,814, forward strand.
TTCATGATGAATTATTCACCCAGTTCTATTGGAACACAACGATCCTGGAATGCTAAATTAGGAGCTAATCAGGATGCAATCTCTCACTTCTCCTGTTTGGCATTGCCACTGACCTTATTATGAAAAAAGGTGTATACAGCTACAACAGAGAAACATCAAAGTTTAAACATTCTGGCATACTGCTTAGGTTTAGCTGACAATATACCTCCTCTAAGTAACAATCAGCAGACAAACAACGATCAGAAAACTACGTAATATTTCAAGGATTGTGTTAATCATTAATTATGAACAAAATAAATCTAACAAGAAAGTTAGCAAATCCTTAAGCATTTGGTAGAAACATCAACACATCAGATATGAATTAATTCACTCATATTCTTAGTGATAGGAAAGTTAGAGGAAATAACTAGAAAAATGTGTAATGAATTTGCGAGGTGGCAATAATCAGAGTTTAACAACTACTTAATCCCAGGAATTATTCAGAAAAAAAAAAGTATTATTTTATATAGAAATAAAACCTAAGCATCCATCATGGCTTTCCTTGGCTGGCTGAAGGAATCCCTCCATTGAGCAGGGTGCGCCCCTGGGAATCTAGTAGGACTTAACAATGCTGAGTATATGGTGAGCACAGGCCCAGGCCACACAAACAGGCAGAGCATTGTTCGTGCCTTGAGCAGTGTTGGACAATCTGAGAAATATCCAGAACTGGTTTCTAGTAGTCCCTCAACATTATCACTTCATTTAACCTTTATCGAAACTAAGCAAGTTATAAGTAGTGAAGCTTTCCAGGGTTCAGGGGCTCTCCTGCCCAAACTGGACTTCTTTGCATTGCTAAAGCCTGTGTTTCTTACTTTGAGGCATTAACCCCAAATATCAACACTTTCATAAGAGATGCAAAAAGTATCAAGTTGGAACTTTTGGGAATATAGGAACGTTCTGTGTATTCCTCTAAGAAACATTACCATTTATTGCCAGGTGCGCTCATGTTTTTGCACACCCATCTTCAACAGTGGAAGAAAAGCACTCATTTTACACAAACACATACAAATTCCATCTATTTTTTTACACAGTTTAAGAAATATGAACATATTTCTTTTTGCATGTTGACATAAATATTCTTTAAAGGCATTAGTTTTGCATGTATAAATCCCATTCAGCATAAAGATCTGATGTATTTTCATACCAGCACATCACTGCAATTCTACCTGAGCAAAGTCCCTCACTTTAATAGGATCTACAAGTATGCATCCGAAGCAAACCACGCTTACTGCCAAGATGTCATTGTTTACTTTTGTTAGCTGGGCTTAGACACGAAGGAATACTTCAGAGAACTACAACAAGAATTCAAGTTACCTCCCACACTTTTAATTCTGGCCCCAAAAATAACATAACAACTTTCCGGTCAGTTTGTTTCTTTTCTCACTTCTAAGCACTTGGGAGCTCTTTAGAAACAACACTACACAAAAATCTTTTACATGGGGAATTAAGCATCCTCTGAAGAAACATGCAAGATCTCTGTAGGCAAATATGTATTTGCAAAGAGGAAATGACAACCCAGAAAGCACATAGCAGTCAGTTCCCCAGTCTTCACAAGAGCACATATGACTAAGTCAGAGCCTTTTCTTGCACAAATCTCACTTTCCCTAAACTGTATGCTCATGTCAAGCCAGCTCTTGGAGAAGAAAGGGGCAAAGTTACTCACCTCACTAATCTTCAGTTCTCACAGCAGGGTTGTTCTGCCAGATGCTATTTGGCTACCTAGCTTCAGCTACTGATTCAGCAAGAGTTTACTCTGTTGTGATAGTCCAATACTCCCAAATACTCCTAGACTTAAGGAAGCAAATAAGCTTTATTCTTTTCAGCAGTCTGCTGGGCTGTATGTCTGTGGAGTCAGGTTTTCTACATTACAATCAGTCTCCAGCTGGGTTCTATAATTGGGCTTCCAGATAAAAATAATCTGGAGCAAATAAGGGCTTGGAAAGAATTCTTAATCTGTAGTTTAGTGTTGTACCTTAAGAGTGCTTCTTACCCCCTTCCTTCTTTTGGCCTCTTATGATCAAGGTAAATTTGCCAACATTAGATCAGATATTATTCCACCAGCACATCTACAGCAAAATTCTTATGTCACTGAGTAACAATCATCATTACTAATTATTATCTAAGTTTTATACTTTGATAATAAGCAGAAGATCAGTTCCTTATCTGAGAGAATAATAGGCTAAAATACACCAGTTAAAACTAGTTTTTCTCTTTGTCCTCGGTGGATGGAGAAGAGAATTTTACTTCATCAAATCCTTAACTTACTCCCTGAGTAGGCATCCTCTACTCAAAGTAACTTAAATGCCGGACACAAGAGTACCATTTTTTTCCCTCTCTGTGTTTAAGCATTTTACAATTTCCTTAAATACGATAACTAAACATTGCATTTATTTAGCAATTCAGCAATTCTAAGAGTGTTTTTATGATATCTGTTCCACAGGGAAGAAATCACGTACACTGTTTTTAAACCAGGAACTAAATTCTTTAGTCAACAGAAATTTCTACCAATAGCCTCCTTAACTGCTTCCTGCTCATCTTACTGTATCTACTATATTCCACTTTAAAAATGAAGTAAAAGACTAGCAGGGAAACATGCAGTTCAATATTAGCAAAAATACAGTGTATAATTTGCTGCCATTGAAATTCGCTATGCTTATGGTGTTTGGGTGCAAGGGGAAACATAAAGACAAATGTATGAGGACACCTGCCTACTTGGATTACTTTTATTGCAATTTAATTATCAATTAAAAGCAATTCAAGAAACCTTTATTAGCTATTGACCTTGATCTTTTGTCTCTGCATACTATTAAGGAAGTCGGAATACAAGCCTCATAACACTGCAGTTATCAGTTTTATGATAAGGGTATATACAATACGTTCTTTCTATCTGCTTGCTATGAACCTCTTCCATGTAAGATGAAGTGTATCTACTGAGGAAACACCCATTAAGGGGCTCATAGGTAGTAAATTAAACCTGACTTCAAAGGCAACTCTTCCTGAGACAAATTAGACTACAGAGATAGAAAAGGGCAGCACCAATCATTAATCTATTGAAGGCCACTTTCTGAAATGTACTGTTGTTTCTAAGTTCAATGACCATTTCAAGATTAACTGTTCTTAAATTTTACAATATGTCTTTAAAAATTATGCACCATTAAGTGACAAAATATTGCATATTAGAATCAGCTCTGCTTTATTCTACTTAACCTAGCAAGTCAGTTCCTTTAGTTATAAATATACTATGAATTCCTGAAGTTTAGAAGTTAATTTGAATTAAATATTTTCAGAATGAGGTTCACAAAGTTGAATCTCCTGTGTGATGTTGCTTGGGTATAAATGAATTACTTCATAAATTTACTAGGGCTAGCTGTCTGTCTCATCACTTTGCATCATCACCTGGAGTACTGTGAAGGGGGAAGAGCACAACCCTTCTGATTGTCCAGGGTAACATCAGTCCATAGCAGAAGGTGAAGAACTGGCATGACATTTTGAAGAGTGTTTTTATCCAGCTTTCAAAACTCTGTTTCATATTGCAAAAAACAGAAGGACAAAATCAGATGAAAGATGAAGCTTTGGGTTTATTGGCTGAGCCAAATAATCAGTTTAGGTTAAACCAAAACAGATTTTTTCCCCAAACAGTTCAATAAAACAAGGTGTTGCTCATTTAAAATAATTGTTTTTAATTTACTTTATTTCAGTTTCAACCCTTTTGAAGGATTTGCTCCTTTGCCTTGCCTTCTCTCTCCTGTCCTCTCCTGTCCTCTTTTCTAACTGTAGGTCAATTTGCCATTTCAAGACATAAAAACCTAAAAATTTCATTTAAAAAAAAAATCCTGGAGAGAATGGCAGGGTCATTTGTTACCTATGATGCAGAAAGAGAATAAATTTAGCAAGAAGTACAGATCTCACAAGTCTGGGAAGGACCATCTGTGAAGGGGCACCGTGGTGTCAGGCACACCCCTACCCAAGACAAGCAAGCTGCGTGATACAAAATGGGCACACACGCCCATGAGTGCTTAATGTGGTGCTAGGAGGCATGATCACCTTCACTTCCCAGACTGATAACTGCTGGGGGAGATCTCAGTCATGTCAGCTGGTTGGGAAGGCAGGATGGGAAAGAGGGCCACAGGAAGAAGGATGAGAACAGGTATTACCTGGTGTCCTTCCTCTTGTCTTTGTAAAATGTTTCAGGTACATGATGGGATCATGTGACCTGTGGAGTAGTTTTATGAATATATGTATAAGTATATAAATGCACTCTTTTCCCCCCCCCTTTTGTGAATTCTGGTTGCTCAGCAGGGAATTAGATTTGTATACTATTTGGCAAAGCTTTGCTATTTCAGAATTTATATCTCAATGAAGTGATTTCTGTTGCCTTTAGATACCTTGGGCAAAATGACTGAACTGAAAGCAACAACAAACAGTCCCTCACTGCTGAACATTTCATTGCTAATTTATGAGAGATGTTATTTGCAGAAACACAGCCTTCCTGCTGATTCACTGAGTGAAAAAGAACTATAGCTAACACTCCACCGAATTTAGGATTTCATAATGCTCACAGGCATAAGGGGGCACAATGATGCTGCTTTGGGCAACAGAGCATGTTGCAACCACTTTCCTTCCCCGCAAAGTGGAAATTTTAAAAACAAAGCCAAAAGTGCTTGAGGCAGTACTGGTGTATTTGTTTAGCTGATACAAAGCCAGCAATGCAATATTTAAGAAACTACCTTCACCTGAGATATCTGAAACAAAAGGAATCGCAGCTTCCGTCTGATCTGCTAAGTCATGTCAGTGAGAATATGAACAGCCCTAAAAAGCTCCCGTGAATTAAATGCTTAGCATGAGAATAAGTGGGTTTTCCTAACCCTGACTTAAATGAGTTTAAGGTACTTAAGCAGCCACTTCAGAAAATGAAATGACAACATTCTTTTTTAGAGAGAATTAATTTAAAATATCAGCAGACTCGGCAGAGCTAACTGCCAGTATAAAATGTATTCAAATCGTTGGTTTAAACTTTTTTGCTAACATTCTGGATCTCTTCCTTTCACCTTCACCTTCCTTAAAACCTGAGCTGTATTAAACTTAGCAGGAAAGATGGAAAGAAAGAAGAACTTAATGAAAATGTGCATCTTTCCAGGCAATGAAAACTTTAAAGCCAGTATCGTGCGTCTGTTTGGATCTGCTTGCCTTGGCCTGGCCAAAGATTTTGCATATACAGCTTTTCATTCATAAGTTGGACAATTCTAAAATTATTAGAAAAATGAGAAAAATGATGCACTGAGTATGCTGCTGAAAAAGTCAGGAAACAAAATGCTGTCTCCTGGAGAAATGGAGAAATGTCCTTTTCACTTGGACTCTCAGTTTTCCCCTTGTTCCTGTATATCAGGCAAATTTTTTAAAATTAAACATTTTAGATAAGTTACAAAAGTACTCATACCAGTTTCATCCGTGTCTGTATTTCTGTTGACTCCCTAAGCCCTTGATGGCCTACCAAGTGCTTCTTTTTCAATTCCATTTGGTATGTTGAGAGTGTGCTGTAGTTATTGATTAAAAATAAAACTCCAAAGATAAGCAGTTCTCTAAAACTTGCCACACATCTGTTGGATTTTTGTTTATGTGTTGAAATGTAATTGGGCAACTGGAGAAAAGCGGATTTGTGAGGTGTTATTTTCCTAAAGATTACATTTAATAATGTTGGTGTACCCTCCATAATTTATTTGATTAATAATATTTGATCTAAACCCAAATTATGACTTCCCACATATACGACATAACTAATGAACTGTGAAAGGAAAGCTGTTCAGATGGTCACCAATAACCAATGCTTAGTTAATCCTTTAAATAAACTGGAGCTCACAATGTGTCCCTTTGAAGTCATAAATAATGTATATTTTTCTTTTGACTTTTAATAAGCCAGTGGAGTTCATCTCACAGTCTCCAAACACATATATTTTATTATGGGCCTCTGCAGTTTACTTTAATTAGTGTGTCTGAGTGCTTTGGGAGACTTAGCCCTACTGAAAACAAACAGAGTCTTACCATCTATAAAACATTAGCTCCCTTTGGTTTATCCTGATACAGCCGAGGCTCAGTGAGAAACACATGGTGTAAGTAAACACTCATAATTGCATTAGAACTCCCGGGTGTATTGGTAATTCAAGCTCCGTTTCATGATATTGTTAGAGCAGTTAGGGCAGGTTTACCAATCTCATCGTCTTCTGGGATTTCATGAAATTCCATTTGGAGAGAACTTTAAATGACAAATCTAATAGAAACAGCAAAAGACAAAACAAGCCACTGAGGCTCTGAAAAGGAAGCACACTGCTAGAAACCACTTTGGTGTAATTGCGTTTTTTTCATGTCTCTGAAATTTCTCATTCCTTTAGTCTCCTTGCTGATGTGTTAATTTTGTGTAAGTGGGTAGGCCTGTGTTTTCCTCCATTGCCCCTGCACAACTTTTGGTGTCAAACAACCTCATCTTCCTATTTCTGAGTCAATTTTCCCAGAAAACAATGCATTCCAGCTCCAAAACGAAATAGGTAAAATAAAATGAATACTGCATTTTTAGTAGTGTCCAGATATATTTGTTACGAGAGGAAGAAATCAATGCAGAAAGGATTTCCACTTTTTGCAGGAAGATTTATGTAACAGAAAATCCTTCACGAAAACAATACACTTGGCCTGTAATTTGCCCTTTCCTTTTGCCATTTTTACACAACCACAACAGTGTCTCTATAAAACAGTATGAATGAAAAATGAAGCAGAGACGTTCAACTATGTAGATACCCACAGATACTAGACTTCAACCAACTACTATTCAAATCAATGTTGGTAAGTAAATTTCATTCTGTTTAGACCCTCACCCCAAAACCCACATGTATTATCTCTGCACCTTCCAGCGATTTAATGCAATAATTATCAAGAACAAAAGGATGAGTTCTTTTATGTTACTTTCATAATGTCGATATAAACACAGTGGGACTACAACGGTTTTTCAGGGATGCATGATTTAATAGCTTCATGGAAGAGTGGCGATTTCTTGTTTTTTATATAAAAATTGACAAAAAAAAGTTTTCATCTGATTTTCAGACTCAGCTCACTGTTAGGGATGTACAGCTACACAAAGGATTCTGCTTTGTTGGGGCCAAATTGCAAAGCCTCCCACTAACAAATACCAACCTTCATTTTGCTTGCATTCTTGCTTGTCATGTAACACAGAAATATTTATTTCACTCAGCTCCTAACCAGTTTAGACGAAGAAAAGTAAAAGACAATTCATTCTGCTATTAGACCTTTGAGATCCTCCAGTATCATCTGCACCTTTCTACCTGTACAAGCTAGTCCTTTCATATTTACCAGCATTTGTTTCAGTACTGGTTTTGTTGGCCATTACATCCCTTTGGTTGGCACCTTCTGTTCTCGCTCTTATGAAATTCCCCTCTTAAACCTGTTAGACATTTCAAAATCTAATCATTTTCCTTACAGGATGGTTATAAATCCTTGCCTTTTCTTTTTTTTTTTATGATGACCAGTGCAAACAGAACACCATCAATAGCCAAGGAGCCAGAGTACGGCTGGCTGCCCTGCCCTGCGGGGGCTCGGCGGCCACCTGTGAAACAGTGCAGGGCTCCACGGGGCCGGTTTCGTGGGTGCACCACGGTGCCGCAGGAGCCACGGCTTCCACGCCTCACCAGCTCTGCTCTGCGGCCTAGAGCCCCAGAGCCTTTCCAGAGTTTATAATTGGAAAGCGTGAACGGGAATTCACTGCTTATTCTCCCTTCAGAAATGCTAAGCTGCTTGGCAGCTGCAGCCTACCCATGCAGAGCACAGGTTTGAAAGACTTAGAGTTATGCTTTAACAGTGACATTTTGCTCTCCCTGCTACACTGTCAACAGGGAAATAGTGTGGCAGTGGCTCTTTCAAGCATATTTCTCTCTCTGGAAAACTAAACATAGAGCTGAAAATCATCAGCTTTCTCACCATTATGTATTGTTGATATAAAATGAAAAGGTACTGTGTAATGAAGAATTGGGTCACCTGGGCCAAAATCCACACCAATTTCACGTTATGAACTGTGCTGAGTGACTACAGCTAGAGGAACTCAGCTTGTTCTTTAAAACCAATTAAACTTATATAAATATACAACTTCTGGTGCTGAGACTCTAGCAAAGCTGCAGTACTAATAAGGTTTGCTGAAGCTATAATTCTAAACCCCTCTGCATGGAGTATTTCCTCTGTATATTCATCTCCAGAAGTTATGCTGAAATTAAAAAAGGACAAACCAAACCCCAGTTTGTCAAAACCCATCCTATTTATAATATTAAATAATTGAAGCAATAAGTAAATATATACAGTGTTGATAAAATCAAATTATCAGGCAAAGCATAATTGGGGTTTATTTAAACTGTGATTGACTCCATTCATCTGTTATTCTAGTGGATATATAAAGATAAATTGCTTTCTCGGAAATTGAGACACAATCTTTTTTTTAAAAGATATTTTTCTTATCAGGTTTTCATTAGACAAGGCAGCCTGCTTTATATGTTTGTACAATTTAAGTAGGCTCTTAGTCTGTTTGTTAATACATCATGTTTATTTAAAACTCCTGAAGGAAGTTATTAATCTGTCAAAACTTTAAAGATTTGAAGCTGATAAATAAATGAACAATGCTAAATAATTCTTTGTGTTGTTTATACAAAACACAAAACAAGTCTTAGTGTTCTTCTGTAGGAGGTGAAGCCTGGTTTGCTTTGAAATTGCTCAATATTTGCCTGTACTACACTGCTGCCAAATCCTGAAGTGTCTGATAAGTACACCCACTGGCTTAAGCAAGGAGCCTTTCTGACTAGAATAGCTGGTCAGGAATCAAAAATATGCTTTAATCCAATTTTCATTTTCATATCACATAAGGTGCTATGGAATGATTGCCATTTGCAAAAGAAAAAGGCAAGCACAATTAAAAGTTGAATCTCTAATCCCTCTGCCTATGGCTTAGAACGGGAGCCAAGAGAAATATTGCCTTAACAGGTACATTTCCCCTGGGGGGAAGCACACCCTCGACCACCTAGCTAGTGAAATGAAGAGATAATAGGATGTTCGGTTGTATCAGTGGCCAACAAATTGTGTGTTGGCTCCTGACACAAAAGCATAGAATTGCTAGGTGGCAAATGAGAGCTCTGTTTTCTGAAAGTGGCTGTGTCAGTATGGTTGCAAATAAAACAGCAGCCCCTGTCTCTAGCAGCCAAGTCACATACCGGCTAGTGAGAAACTCCGTGTGTGAGTAACTGCTGTTTGTCTGAAGAGATATTTGAAAGTGATTGAAGGGCAGTGTGAACTGCTAACCACTACTAAGGTAGACTACTTGACAGTAAGGGTGGGTGACAGCTGTTGCAAAAACACTTACGTTGTGTCTCACTACCAGAAAAAAAAATGCAGCTACTAGTACGTAGCTATTAATAATTTTACTCTGTGAAGACCAAATCTATCACTTTAATAAGTAGGAAGAGTGGGCTTCAAAAATACTTACCAAATTCACTGAGGGACTGTCCTATTTTTGCAAATGTATTTCTCACCAGCAGGGACTCAGACACAATAGGTGATAGATTTTACTTCCTTCTAGCGCAAAGAGGCTTTTTCTTGGATCCGCTCATGTAGTACAACTGCAAATGTTTCTGTTTCTCTAGATTAACACAAAGACCATTGTATCTCAAGTTGTAATAGGGCATAATTTTATATTTTTATGTAACCGCCAGTAGGAACAATTAGGAGCCATGGTGTGAATATGATTCCACGACCAGGATTTGGGAGCTGACTTCAGAACACTTTCGCATGGCAATAAGTGCCAACTTCATCAGGCTTTCTCCTAGACACCCCAGAACTAATCTCGTAGGACTAGACAGTACCACTGTCAAGTCTGAAATAGTTAATTGTAAGAAACAGCATCAGGTAGATGTGCACAAATTCAGGTGGTATTGCCAACTTCCTCAATTTCCTCTTGCAACATTTGTCATTTTTTTAGAGCACTATCCTAATGTGAGAGCACTTTAAAATGTAAGTTACTGCCCTCAGGCTTCTGGAAAAAAAGTTTGAAAATGCAAACCTTAAAGGTTCGTAAATCCATCTCATTATTTCTTTTCAAGGTTGATTTATTGTTTTTCAACAGTGGCCTTAGCAATTCTGTTACGATAGTGAAAGAAGCAAAACATAAAAACTGGGCTTGTTTCAGGATAGCCTTGGAAATAAAATGAATCAAATACATTGAAAATTAGTTTAGTTTCACGTAATTATCTTAGTCGCTCATTACGGAACTATTAGTGCTATCTGGACAGACATAATTCAGATACAAATTGTTGTAAATACTGCACAGTGTACTTTTGTAACTGATTGCAAATAGCTCATATGACCAATTGTTTCTTTCTTTCCTCTCACAAAGTGTCTGTAAATAGACTGCCAGTTTTTTAAGCTTCCTATGTATTATAATGATTAGTAATACTATGCATTAACCTCAGATTGCTATGAATGGTCAACTACCAAATATGAGGTATTAAACAGCCCTGTAAATGATTGGTTGTGATTGCTCACATTTCACAGTGTAGTTTTCCCCCCCCGTTTCAATAGTCATAACTCTTATGCAGTAACTATGAAAATGGTTTAATTGCCCAGGAAAAACGTTTCCGGCAGCATCAGAGAATTCATCCTTATACAGCCTTTTCCCCCTCTTGGGGGGAACTGACCTTGGCCATTACACCTGCTCACAGACTTTCTGAAGAGTTAAAGTAACCTTTTCTCTCAAAGATTCTTACAAAATACCTGTTAAATCCCAGTGTTACAAGTATTCATCGGATGTATTTAACTTAAGCAAGCATAAATTCACCAACTTTCTAGGGAGTATTTGCATGTTTAAACTCAGGCAAGTATTTGAATGTTAAAAGCTCAGTTCTCTAAAGTGCAAACGCAGTGACACTGTTGCTTAAGTCTGTGATCCATCCTTCCTCTACATCATTTAACAAGCACAGTAAGTGCTCTTCTGACAGCTGCAGAACTAAAACCTGATATCGTTGAATGCTGAAGCAAGTGAATGTAGTGTTCCATCATGTTTCATACCACAAAAATGCAGTCATCAGTTGTATGTACAAAGGAAGTGAACGCAAAAGTGGTGCCATTCCAGAAAGTAAGCTTTCTTCACCAAAACTGTTTTGTACAATTAGTCAGCAGGGAGACTCAGGAATGTGATGTCATGCTAAGCATAGATTGTGCATTTTTCTGGAGTAGCAAGAACTTTGTTATTTGACCTCAAAGCCATATTTTGCCATTAGATAAATAAATACTGTGGGACTTCAGGGTCAAATGAACATACCTCTGCACAGAATGCAGAGCAAAACAAAACAAAGCTCACTAATTTCAACTGCGGTTCATCTGTGCCTAGTAGTGCCCTAGCCACCAACTGACAGGACCTAGCATGGTTCCCAGAAGGTTTGAACCCCTTCCAAATAAATATTGCATAAGATATCTGCCTTTTTCTTGTGATAGTTATTAGGCAGATGACATTTTGATAGGGCTCTATTAAACAAATAGAAAGGAATGAATTAAAGCAGAATCTTTTCTCTTTCTCTCCCTCTCATGAAAGAAAACTACTCATGTTACACTTTCCAGTTTAAGCAACATATAATTGTTAAACCAACATCTCCCACACCAGTTCAAAACACCTGAAGATCTTCCTTGTTTCAATCCTACTTCATTTACATGTCTGTAAACATGAGTCTTTCCTGAATGTTCACTGCTGTGTTGCAATGTATGCTCATAATACATATAGATTCTTTGCACATGCTGTCTGAAATAGATTTTTCTCCTCAATTATATCTATATACATCTAGAATTACTTAAGAGCCATAACTCTATTAAACTGACAAACTAAATTTATCCTGTGCTTATTTAATTGGCTTATTAGACATAACCATAACACATTCCTAGATAAGAAGGGGCATTGGCTTGGCCTGGTTGAAGGAGTGGTATTTTTCAGTTATTTTAACCTGACAACACTTTCAGGCTAGAATAATGTGACAGTTCTCTCAGAATGAAGGCTTCCAAATGGTATGTAGTCCGCATACAGTTCCCTTCCTAAGTTAAGATTTTACTGATTCAGATAACAGACACAGGAAGATATCCTCCACTCTACATCCAGAAAGAGATTGCTTCCGAAGCTTATGAAAATGGCTTAGACTTTATCAACAACAAATGTAAATGAGTAACATGCTTTATGATTCTGGACAAATACCAGTACAATTAAAATCCATGGGAATCTTATCACTCATTTCTCTGGGACTGGAATGTGGATTCCCTCCCAAAATGGAACAGGGCATCCCCAGATCCTGAGGACATTTGCACACAGGCAAAGGCTCTTGCAGTGATTTACAAGCACTAATACAGCCTCACAACACTTTGATCTGTGAAGATTTTTCTCATTTTACAGATGGGGGTACGTAGGGAACTTATGGGCCTCATTCAGAACAGGATTTTCACACCTGAAGTAGTTATTAAGTGAAATCCGAGTAAATAGGATCCATATCCTAGTGAGCTGCTGGTTAGTTTCTCTAGGTTACTCAATTTTTAATTTGTAATTTCTGAAAGGCTGAGACAGTAGGTCCTTTTGTAGAAGGCATTCCAACAGAATACAAGGTTATCCACTTTTTAACAAAAATGTGGTTGCAGGATGAGCCATCTTTGCTCCCACTTTATGCAGTACATTAATAAGACCTAGAATCAATTCTTACCACGATCTGAGGAGATTCAGTCCTGCTGCTGAGAGGACTCGATTCTCCCACCTCTTTGGAGAACAGGGACACAGGGACACAGGGACATAGTGGCAAAGGCTCAAGGCACTGACTTTAAGTTGCTCCCTGCTCAGTCCATCAGTGGCTGTGGGCCCCAGTCGGGGCACCATCTACTGTCTGGTGGCAAAATTCAGGCTTCTGGATTCCACTTTTGCAACCAAACACCTAAAAATAAGAGATTACATCACTGTGTGCTGTGCTTAAGCCTTGTCCGAAGGTTTCACAGCCAGCCAGTGATGAGGCAAGGACCAGAGCCCCCAATTCCTAGTACACAAAACTGTTTTCTGATGTTCTGATCTTGAAAAGCTCTTTTTCTCACTGCAGTCTAATCACTGAACTATACCTTGTCCTGTACTCTAACTAGGCTTTAATGCCTTTTATCATCATACTAGAAGCTCAAAGAAATGCTTAACTACATGGAACTATTCAGAGACTTCAGCAATATGAGCTACTGAATACAGTAACTACACAGATTTTTCCTTCAGACACTTGACTGCATCATACTGAAGTTGGTATAACAGAATGAAGATAATTTGGTAGCCTTTGATTTCCCTTGAAATGGGAAAATTCAACTGCTTCCCTTTTTTAAACAGTCAGGAATCCTGGCAGAGCTCATTTAACAAGGTGAATAAGATAAAAATGAAATTTATAGCTAACTAGGGGTATGCTCCCCCTACAAAAGTTCTAGTGAAATTAGAGCTATGAATATCTATCTAAGTGGCTATTCGAGGTATCTTATGGACTGTTTCTGACCCCCGTGGGAAGTTGGGTGTTGGGTTTTTTGTTGCTAATTTTCTATATGAAAGTAAGTCTTCTATAGATTGTTGGCAGAATTTCAAATGCTCAAGATTATCCTTGTTATAGCCTGTACCTTGCATTAATGAAATAACTTGTAATTTTCAAGACAAACACAACGCACTAGAGAGAGGGACTGGGAATGTGTTCTGTGCCTGGAGTCTGTGGAAACTATTTCACAGTGGTTTGGTTTTTTTTTTTTTTTTTTTTGGAGAGTGGTAAGGGGTAAAATACCTCAGGGAACACTCTCTGTGTATCTCTACCATTTTTTTCTGATTTACAACAGCAATAAGCACAGCATTCCTGGAATATTAGCAGAAATATTCAGACAGTGATTTGGGCAATAAAAGGGATGATTATCTCCTTTGTTCAATTTGGATATCATCATATTCAACTATTGAGGCTTTGAGGTCACTCACCGTGGAAGAGAAAAGAAGACGGAGGCAAACAATGAAAGGAAAAAAGAAGGGGCACGTTCAATGCAAACAGTAAAAACAAGTCTTAGGACCTTAATGAACAAATTCTACTGAAATTTTATGAGACAGTTTACAACATTAACATTCCCAACTGTCTACTATATTTCCACAGCTAAGCCAGCAGAAGGGAGAGCGCTCAGCTCTCTCTGGTCTGTTAGCTCAGACTGTCAATGAATATGGCTTTCAGCTGAAAGGCTGGACTTTGTGCTGCAGTGCCAGCTTGGCTGGCTTTCCTGGGCCGGAAGTTGCTTTTGGCAGAGAGGTGGAAAATGGGACTATGGCTGCAATATTTGCCATAGTTTGCCTGTCATTCCCCAGAACTCTAAGTAAAGCAAAAAATAACATGAGCGATCACTGGTGCTGCCTGTAAATAATATGTGAGTGGATTATACCTTCTTTTAAAGGCAAGTGAAAGGGGGATGAAATATCTTTTTCTGCTCCCTGGAAGACGATAAAGGAATCAGGAAAATTCCCAAAAGCCTGTCTCTTTCAGTCCTTCCTAATTATTTAATATTTCTTAAGGCATGCCCTCATGAATAAATCCAGGGGCATTTCTAGGGAATTCTAAGTCGGTATACCTTAATTCTTCCTTCGGCCTACCATCCTGTACATTATAGCCATCTAGAGTCTTCTAGACAAAAAAAAAAATTAATCACAGCAGGTGCCCTCAATGTGAGGGAACGCAGCAGAGTCTGACCGATGCAGGGAGCTGAGCGAAGAATAACGCTGTGGATGGCATAGTAGCAAAGATCAGAATAGATTCACCCCTGAATTTGACTGTCTGGTATCTGAGTGAGGCTGGTTGCCTGAAATTATCATTCAAGTTACTATAAGGAAGTATCATGAGAAGCCCTAGTATCTAAATATTAGTGATGTTCATGTGATTTTTCTGATTCATTTTGACAGATATTTTGTACCTTGTGCTACCCTTCAATTCCTGTTGAGATGCCAGTAAAGCCAGACAGAAAACAGCAATACCTATAGAAAGAGAGCAATTGTTTTAAAAGTGATACCAGTGTTTTTAGGTAGACTCTTCATCTCCTTTTGCTGAGTTCCATGCCTATGAGAAGCTATCGATTCCCATAGCTACGAGGAATATGTCACATGAAATACAAATGTCCTGTTTTGGAAATTCATGAAAAACTCAGTCTAAAGTGTTTTACTTTAATACATACAGATTAGAGATGGCTTTTATCTGATAGAGTTTGCTTTGAGGAAGCAATAGTTTCTTCATTAAGATAAAAATTCAAGCATTAATAGCCTAGAGTTGAAAGAAAAGAGGAAACATTTAATAAGAGAAAAGCTTTAAAGCTTTCGAGATTCCATGCACCCTTTAATAAGATGAAAGCAATATTTTGAAGTCTTAGGTTCACTTAGAAACTTTTTGAGGTGTGCTGTTACCACATCTCATCAGCTTTTTTGCACTCAAGAGCCATTTGAGACCTTTTTGTGGTATGTTTGACAATACACTTAAAAGATTACTGCTTAATCTAGGTAAGTAACTTTGACTTCAAACATGTGTCTATCTGTCCATCCAGCTGCCTATTACTTTCTGTGTCTTCGGAAAAGAAAGGAAATGAACATCACTGAGGGAAAAATGGGACAACAAAATCTGATCTAATTCAGTTCTTCATGCAGCAGAAGAGTGTTGAGTTTTGCTCAATTCTAGGCAGAATTTTTCGTAGATGGATTATTGCCATTAATTCCAGTGGGAGCAAAGCTGTATCCGGAATGCCTCATTTTCTGTGGCTGACTTTATTTCAAATGAAAAATGTCACTGGCTATGAAGAACTGAAATAAATGAAAGTTTTCTCCTCACCTTCAGTGGCAGCATAATGGAATCTGAAACACACGTTTCCAGTTGATGGGGGTATGAGGGGTGGAGGTAGGGACACGCTTTAAGAAGGTGGTAATCACCTACAGATATAGCAGACATCTTTACGTGCCAAAGGAACAGCCATTCCACCATTCAGTGGTTTCCTTTCCTCCCACTTCGAATGTATCTAATCCTGCTCTTATGCATGCTACCAGTAGCTAATACACAGCTAATACGAATTAGAAGTCTATGGATAACCACAGAGACATTATAGATTTGTACCCTGTAACTGCAGCCAACCTTGGTCTAACCTCCAGATCCTCCAGCTTCTCATGTAGTTTGCTAGATATCCCTCACTTTTCATTTTGCAGCATTGGATTTGCAGAGATAGAGCTCTAATGAAAGGCAGAAAGTGAACAGGAGAATAAAGACAGTATCAAAACATACTAGAGGATGGAAGTAAGGTTTTATGGACAGCTTTAACTATAGCTTTTCTTAAATTTTCTTCTGATATTCCCTTGTAAAGTCATTTATTTCCTAGATTTTTGAAGTGAAAAAGGTAGTTAAGAAACTTAAAAAGATGACACTGATCCGTACAGTAGGAAAAGAAATATCCCCCTAAAATTCTATTGGTTAGCTCTGAAGAGAGAGCATCAGAACTCTCTCTTTGCAGAAGATGCACATATGGGGCTGATTCAAAGTCCCCTGAATGTGTTGGGAATACTTCTACTGACTCCAAAGGTCTCTGGAGCCTCACTCATTCTGTAAGCACTGAACTTTTAGTCTTCATACTTTGCAACAGCAGAGTAGCGGGAAATAGCTTTCAAATATCTTTTACTATTTAAAATTTATGGCACGTGCACAGGGTATCTAACATTTTTATAAACTTGGATGGATTTCAGCAAACACCAACAGGGTGAGCTTTACTTCTGCCTTATTTGAGATACCAGTGCTGTTCCAAAAGAAAACAGCTGCAATTTTTGCAATCACAAAAGTGTTTACCCTTTTTGTTAAAGAAAAGCAACAACAGGTGGAGTTTTCTGTTTGTTTTTTCAAATCAGAAGGTCTCAAAGTGCTTTGCACAAGACTGCAATATTTCATAGATAGGGAAACTGAGGCAAAGTGATTGCAAACTTGCTCAGTAAGCTCAAAACTGGTAGCATAATTCAGGTTTATTAGATCCCTTCCTGTAGCCCTAACCACTAGATGACACTACTGACCATTTCATATTGAGAAAAAGATTAGACATTTTTGCTGAGAACTGAAAGTGCAATTCCTGCTAGGGCAGAAACCAAGCCTCAGAAGTTTGACAGTGCAAGAAGTGGACGAGGAGTTCTCCAATGGAAATTCTTATGTTACTGTACACATTCTTTTTATATACACAAAGGTATGTCTTGAAATAATTAAAGTTAATTAAGTTGTTATACTGATATTTTAAATACTAAGATTTAATTTACATTAATAATTTAGCTGCATGTAGGTACATGGTGTGATCTCTACAAAAATTAGTAATTGTGACTGGCTTAGAAAGCAATGACAGTAAAATATTGCCTGAAGGAAAGATACTGAATTTGAAACTATTTTACTTGAGCAAAATGTTTGTTTTACTTTTTTCTAGCCAGATTCACTATTTTTACCTTTGATTTTGAGCATTTTTGTCATTGCTGAAGGACTAATTAACTTTGTTGCAACAGTATAAATCTCTGATGCAAGTAAACCAGGCTTTCGTATTGGTATGTTTCCATCTTCTGTTGCAGTCTGAGCTGTATTTTCTCTCCCTTGTAATGCAATAGATGCCTTCAGAAACACGTTCACCTACGTCTATGTCTTTTCCCTAAGGAAAACCCAATAAAGTTCCCATCAGCTGCCTTTTAAATTTCCATCCTTTTCCACTACCTGTGACAGAAACCTGTGATGGTGTTCAACTCAGTGCACTTCCTGCCATAAAAACCCACCCAGTAGTGAAGAAACAGGAAAAAGAGGAGGGATTTCAAAATAGAGTGATAACATGAAATGAAAGACTTGTATTAGCAAAGCAATGACCCTTAAATGTCTTCTCTCATCTATATGCTAAACATTTGGATTGCACTTTCAGTTAACAAATTCTTTGAAGCTTTTATTCACTGTAAAAATAAGCACTGTAAAAATGCACCGGAAATGCATCCAAGCTGGTCCGTTTAAATAAGCATGGAAATGGGACGATTTCAGCAGGTAGACAAATATAGCAAATATTTATACTTGCAGGAATAATAATGACAAAAACCTGCAGAAACCAACCACAGAGAAACACCTTGTGCATACAGGCGTATGTAGATTTTCACCTCTGATCTGCAGTCGGTGTTACATAGCAGCAATGCACTGAATCTTAATTATTACTACTATCCTTATTCCAGACCTCAAATAATAAAGGACACTGAAACACCAGCTTGTGATATCAGCATGTAGGAGAGCACTGGAGACTGCAGTTGCTACCCACCTAAAACCAGGGTGGAGAGAACAGATAGCAGGACTTCTTTCAAAAGGCTGCAAATCTGGAATTCTACACTCTTTACAAGAGAGCAAAACTCAACACCTTTCTGTTTACTTTTAACGTATTATTGTTATGGTGGCATTGTAATGCGATTTCTTCTCTAGTCTTGGTGGCACCTCCCTATGTGGGGCTTGGGTTTGTTTCAGCCAGTATCATTAATGATGACTTTCCTTTGAGATATCTTCAAAGGCCTGCACAGTGTATCATAGCTGCATATTGCAAAGCCTGAAACACTAACAGTAATGAACTATTACTGTATAATGAACACTTCCTGTTGCCACCCACCAGTGAGTTTTTTATGTGACTAAAATCTTTTATGCTGCAAGGCTTTGATTCTGGAAATCACTTAACATACGTCCAGGTTCCACTGAAAAACTACAAATTAAGCAAATGCTTCAGTGCTTTACTGTAATGAGGGTTAAAGAGGCTAAAAAAAGACAGGGCAACGTTTAATTAAAGCTATTCCTAACAAATGTCCTTCTCATGCATTCTAAGAGGACTTCAGGGTCCTATCATTTGGCCCCACATACAGCTCTAGGAAAATACTTATCATGCAAAACTCCTCAGTTATACTAGGTGAAACCCCACACACCTCAGTAAAAGGGTTTTACACTGGCTTACCACTTATTTAAATGCAATAAGCCCATAAAGTCAAGGAAATTTTGCCTTTAGCATTGCCATGTTTTTTTCCCGCTCTACCTGAGAGCTGGATTTAGTGGAAAAGGTCAGAGCTTTAAGAGAACTCTTGAAACTTGTTCACTTAAAATAACATATACTGCTCACTTAAGTTCTTGTGCAAAACTAGACAGGCTTTGGCAGGAAGTTCAGACAGTCTGTGTTGTACTGAAGAGCACATCCTGTTCTCTACAGTAAGGTATCTGACATGTCTGGACACATATCTCAAAAGCTACTGTATTAGTGTCAGCAGAAAGTAAGACACTTTCCTACATTCTGTAGGAGATGGAAATGAGAGACAATAATTGATCTTTTTTTGTATATATTGCATGTGACTAAAGTCTGGAAAATAGCAGGATAGATCTTGTAGTTATAAATAATAAAATGGAATCATCTGATCTGTTTCATTATTAAAGAATACATACATCAATTTTCACGATACTGATGCTGAACTTCATCTAAGAGAAAGCTAAGACATTACAAAAACCACATGAAGAATCATATGGAAAAGAAACTTGAAGAAAAATGTGAAAGGTCAGTCTGAGAGCACTAAAATCACACACAAAAAAGGGAAAATAGAAATTTAAAAGGACTGACAATTGCAGTGATGCTCTTTCAGTATGTGATACTCATATGGAAGATTGAAAGAACAGATGGCAGTGAGAATGAATCCAACAGCTATTCAATACACACTTCTTTGTGCCTCTAGAGACTATTGTTAATTTTTTCCTCGTCCCCTACCACTGAGAGGTTAGAGTAATCTATTATTGCTCTAGCAATTTTGTCTTCTTCTCTGTCACCTAAGAAGAGCTATCAAAACTAAAGACAGGCCTAAGCTCCCTGATTAAGATCATGGTCTGGATTTCAAATGTTCAACGTTTAAACTAAGTTTAAGAGAAGGTTTTTCTATTCAATGCATACAGAGATATACGGGTGAAGTGTGAAACCTGAATCTGGGTTTGGAGTCTGACCATTATAGTCAGTATTTGGGGAGTAAATAGGTGTTATACAATTGTAGTTTGGTTCAGACTCATCTAATCAATAAGGATGTATACAGATATACAACATGCAACAATATAAAACAATTCATAAAAAAAAAATCCAAAGAAAACAAAAGAAAACCTTGGGAGATAAGGAAAAGATACTAGAGTGAAAATATGTGCAGGCCTTCCCTGTCTGGAAATGTGTGATGGAGGTTTCCCACAGTTATTTATAACCAGCTGGAATCTGACAGGAATGGTGAAATAAAAGCAAGATGGCAGTGAAAAGTATCGTATAGGTATCTGTTGTAGACATTTCAGCTACTCGTGTCACAGCTGATTCTTTAGGGAGAGTTGATTGCATCCATTTCCAGTGGCTTAGGAAGATGTCAACTTCCACTTTTGTTAGCCAGTACTTAAAAGTATTGATGAGGCCTGACGTAATGAGCCCACTTGCCACATCTGAAAAAGCTTACTTTCTCTGAGCTTGTGGGAACAGATGAATGACACTTGAGGGTAGAAACGATATTTTCAGAATACCAGTCAAGTTGGGAGCGCTGCATGACAGATGCTTATGCTCCAGCCTTGCACTCTGGTCCCTTATTTTAGTAAGAAGTCAGCATCATTGACCTGCATGTGCTAAAAACAGGTAAAGAAAGTGGGGAGATGAATTGCCTTAGTTCCCATGAAGACCACGAGAGGTCACTCCAGCTATCTAGACCACAATTTCTCGCAGTATTTCGAACCATTTGCTAGAAAAGACTACCTGTTCCTTTCTGGGCTTGGTTAAATTGCCTTTTCCAAACAAACAAATGGGTTTCATCACCCTCATGCATTTCAAAGGTTATTTACAATTGATTCATAAAATAAAGAAGCTTAAGGTTTGTATGATTTAAATATTTTACAGATCCAAAAACCAAATGAATTACTTACTGTACAAATATTCTAAAATATATATATATGTATATGTTTATATCTGTACACAGACACTGCACCATGGATTCAGATTTGGAGTGTGAAGGTCCCTCTTCTTACCCATTTGACCCCCTCCCCTCCACTATTCTGCCCATCCTGGGTACAGATTAAGAAGGCAAGGGCTGGTGAGCATGGCACATTTCTGCTCCTCTCCCTCAGCATTGCTGCTTGCTGCACCAAGCAGGATAAGAGATGGCAGCTGTACAAGAGCAGGCTCTTGTGATTTGTGACAACAGGAAGCTGACAAACAATGGCTCAAGTTTTATATCTTTGAGGTGCCTGAACAGTGCAAAGGGACCAGATTCTTATATAACTATTACCCCTCAAAAAGCAAACAAGCAAGCAAATAAATAAGTTCCTAAATGAATTCTAAAGCTGTTACTGGTTAAAATCACATCTAGGGATGCCTAGAGCTCAATTTTTGTCCTAACTTTGATTTGCAGAAGTACTTTTACTACTCTCTAGGGGTACCACATACGGTGCTAGCAAAGTAAAAGTCCTGGGCTCCTGGGCCTCTGCTTATTCTGAGAAGCCTACTATACACACAGCCAATGTACCACACAGCTTAACTTAGAGAAACTTTAACTGTGTCCTGCTGCCAGTTAGTCTTTTAGCCCCATAGCTTTCTTTTGATACTGTCATCTCATTTGCCTGACATGATAGTAAGCTTTGCAATGCAATCAATTGATTACTTTGACCTAGACTGGGATCTCTGGTCAGCAAATAGTGTGGCAATGTAACGTAGCTTCAGAGAGCTTCAGGCCAAGAGGCCCTGCATTGACTCCTGATTACCAGCACAGTACAGTTTTTCTAACTTCTGATCAAGCAGCCCATCAGATCTGTTTGATAAGACATACAAGCCTGAAGGAAAGATTTCACACGAAGAATTCATTGCAGTTTTAGGTAAGGTATTGCAAAGGTGAAACCTTTAGTTAAAAAGTACAGCTTACTCAGAAGTTGGGCATGGACCTCAGTGTGAGACTCTCAAACCCACTTCCACATCTTGGTTTGGTTCTCGGCATGACCCACCACAATTCCACAGTCAGCGTTATCTGCCTGATAATCATACCTCACCTGCTGTATGCCTACAATTCTCCAAACAAGCCTGATGTTAATTATGCATTTTATCAAATTGAAGTAAAGTGAAATGTTTCTTTCCTGAGAGAAAATTCCCCCAAAATAGGACAATGCAAAGAATGAGATAAGGAGTTGGTACTTTAGCCTTGAGATTCACATTCAAGTGGATCCCTAGTGCTTATGAGAAACACCAGAACAAGAGCTGTCAGGCCTGCTTTTATGTAATATACTTCGTATTTTTGAAGAAAAATAGCTGAATTCTAACTGCAATCATGTAGAGAGTCATCCATGAATAATCTCACACCAAGACAGCTTTATGCCAGTTTTCCTATGGATAGGACTACTCTCTCTCTAGCTTTAGCACAAACTGTGACAACTAATCCACACTCTGAAATTACTGTTGGATCAAAGGGAAAATGAAAACCTATCACAGGTTTATTTGATATAAAATTGTTATTTAATAATCCCATACCCACCCCTACTGTACACCTATATACAGGCAATTGCTTTCCAGTGGACTCTGATAATGGAGTTTGGACTTCTCAGTGATTGCAGTAAGTAGAACTTCTTTTAAGTGATACTTTAATGTCATTTTGTTCTCTGCAATTACATCTAATGCTTGAGGAACATTTAGTACCGTAAAATGAAATGAATGAATGTGGAGTTTACCAAGGACTGAAACTCCCAGTATCATATGAACGCTATATATCAAACTAGACAGCTGATGAATAACTCTGATATAGTGCATATGGTCGAAATGGCAGCCACTCAACCTTCCAGCACTGGGTGAACCTCAGAATGTTTGAAACTTTCATTTTGATCACCTTCCAGAAACTGAAATAATTATCTCAACACAACCCAACCTCTCTGAATCTATAAATCAAAGTCTTAGGAACAGGTTTTCTTGTAATACTTTGGACACTTCCTGATTTCAGACAAGTTGAAAATACCAAGACAACAGCCTTAGAACAGACAGGTTCTAATTTTTATTTTATTGGAAATGATTCATTTATCAACACACCATAGCTCACAATATTCATTCACCTCACATTGTGCAAGGACTCAGGGAGTGCAAACAAGCTTCAACCATTGACCTTTCAGCTGGCTTGTGGGACTAAAACCCTGTGCAGTTCATAATTTTTGCATCAATGAAGTTCACAACAAATGTTGTGATTTTGTGTCACAAGTATTACAGAAGCATTTTCAAAAAATTGCCACAAAAAGTTGCCAACACACCTATTTTTATTGCAGAAATTGTCCATATTTTTGCTCCTGTGCAGACAAGTTTTTATCTTCAATCTGGCCTACAACTCTATGTGCTAGTATTAGCTATACCAGCTCTACTGTAGTCCTGGGAGACGTAATAACTAACAGAACTGCCATTTCTTCCTCCCTACCCTCCTAGTCCTATTTTCCCAAAAGTATAGTAGTCTGTAACTACCATTAAAAAGGCTAAATTGTACTTCCTTCCTTCCTCCATTTCCACAGTCTGCTTACCCACATGCTACTTTCTGCTCCATAGAGAAAGGAACCACTTTTACCTTTGCATTCATGCCCAAGATCATGAAAGCTCATGTGAATGTAAGGGGAATTGGCACGCCTGTATCAGCCATGTACAGTAAGTCAAAATCTTCCCCTTTAGATTTTTAACTCCTTTTCCAAACACTAACCAGTTAAGGTCCTTATTAACCACAGTATGGTTGAGCATTGGTGAGGACAAGGTGTTTCATGCAGACAGGATAACCTACCTCCTACCTTGTCGAAAAAACAACCATCTAGTGTGGATATTAAGAACAAAGACGCGACTTGCAGTTGCTGCTACTGTCTTTTCAAAAATACTGTTGGACTGAGTACATATACGAAAATCTGCAAGAGCTTTACTTTCATGAAGCTCAAAAAATGACTGCAGGTTTTTATTCTCCTATACTAGTGGATCTGCCTCCTCTGCGCATACTCTCCAAAGGAAATGATCAGCCTTCTTCTTTATTTCAGAAGATGTATATATAGTCCTGAAAAAATCTTGTGCTAATTTTTCTATTTCTTTAGAAGGTCAAGTTCAGGCATCTCTAAACTTTGCAACTCATATCTTGACTGAACACTAAAATTTAAGCTTTTCAAGGCGTGCACAGCTGTAATGCAGCCTTTGGTTTCTAGGGACTAAAGGTCAGCACATTAATCTATTTGGGATAATTCATAGAACTTCTTTGGAGAAAAGAAAAACATTAACATAAAAATAAGCTATGTTTCCTGAAAATGAATGAGAACATTTCATGATATAAAACAGTATCCTGGTGATGACCCAAACCGATTATTTTAGCATGTTCCTGCCTCAGATTTGCTCTACCCTGTTTCATGCTAGGTACTGCAGTCCTTTTGCTAAGAGATTTTTTTGAGCAAGTAGTTTTGCTCAAAACTGATTGTGAAGTCAATTGCTTTGAAAAGTAGGAAAAAAAAAAACCTCTATGAAATGTTTCTGAACATCTATGATATGAAATGAATCAAGCCATCTCCTGCACCATTATTATCATAAAGAGAAGCAAAGCCTTTAATAACAACAAACATGTGTGTGAAAATTTGTTTTGTTACTGTCCCCTTTGAAAATGACTGACTCTGGTTTTCAGGGAGTGATCATTACAGTAAAAGTAGTTATGAGGTATTTATGAGGTTTTTATGAAATGTTTTATGAAATGCTTTATGAAGCAGGTGCTAGTCAAGCACTACAGAACTTGGTAGAACACAGCCTTAAATGTCTAGAAATTGAGGCTGTCATAATTTACATCATTTACATCAAAGATGGATTGTTGTTAGCTATTATTTTTACCTAGCTCCATTTGTTTACTGAGGTTATTTCTTCCTCTTCTAAATACTATTTCTTGCTATTACAACAAACGTTGAGTAACTGTTGTAATGCACGGCAACCAGATTTCTGGTTTACAAAACCAGAGGCACCCAGCAATGACAGGAAGACTGTGTAAGAATCATCTATATGAGAATACAGGTGGGGAGGGTTTTTAATTTTCAAACTGAGAAGTTCTGCTGGTGACAGTTCTTGGCTACCACGCGCACATTCCATATACTCTTAGCACAGAGACACGGAACTGATTTAGATGTGAAGTTCATTGTTAAGCTTGGGCTTACTGTCAAATTAATTCATTTATTGCTCATAACGTTAATTTCACTGATGTAAAGAGCAGAAAGAGAGAGAAAGGGAGCGAGAGGGAGAGATGAAGTATGTGTGCGTGCGTATGTATATGTGTATACCCTATGTTAAGGGAACTTCTTAGAACGCAGAGGTACAGATATCAGTTTTCTCAGCCGTGGAAAGATCTATGGTAGTTGTTATGCTATCTAAAAAAGATTATGAATGGCCGAAATGCCGTCTTCTCCTCTCTCCTTCCCACAAATTCTCTAGAAACTCCAAAATCCAAATAGGGATGAGACATCGGACTTGGATGGGCACAGGCACAACTGAACAGGCATGTGGCAGGCGGCCTCACATATTTTGGAGGTTTCTTGAATAAATGTTCTCCTCTGACTTGTGAATTGTGTAAAAAAAAAGTAGTTTTTAAAAAAAAATCTTATTCACTGTGATTCTGGTGATGAAAAAACCCATTGCAAAGTGCTGATGACCTAGAGAAAATATTTTCTATAAGACTAAATTAAAGCAGTATGATTAGTACCGTTCCAAATCCAGGAACAAAGAGAGTGAGGAACCATACACAACCTGAGGAACATCCCTGAGGTCCCAGGCAGGGCAACCAGTGCCATGGAAGAGCATGCCCTTGGTGTCCACTGCAAATTTAGCGGCAACCTTCTGCAAGCATGGATGGACTGAAGTACTTGATCAGGGACTTAACTAACATGGATGCATTGTCTCCAAGGCTCCTAGCTGTGCTGAGTTTTTACTGCCATGGGGAAGGACTGCTGAGAAAGCATGTTTCCTGTAGAGATTCCTTCTGCTGTGCAATACCTTCCACAGGGGATTCATTGAGTTAATGAGATGTGTGCATGGCACAGCACCACTAAATATCTGAGCACCACTAAATGCCGTCACCTCACTATGGACTTGGTACAACTATGAAGAGAAATGAATAGTTTAGATGACAGAATGATCTTTTCTGAATCCCAGCACTGTCATGCAACATGGATAAATAATGAGAAATAAGTTCCTGGCAAATGCTAAGTTTGGCTCCAGAGAGCTTAAACATAATGGTAATATGATATTCAAAGAGTGCACTGCTCAGTCAATTAGATGAATAACCTGTTGTTGCTCATCCTTGTCCAATAAATCTCAGAACAAATGACATTAAAGAAACCCAATTATTTCTGCAAACCAAGTATTGGAACCTGGCAGATAACTGAGAGATATTAAATGATCCTTTGTAGGCATGCTAGTCTGGAAGGGGGTGCTGCTCGATTGAGGTGAAGTGTTAAACGAGGCAAGAAATCCAGTGCATGTAGCTACAGAGCTAATCCACAATGTTGTTTTGTTGCCTCTTCTCTGCTGAAGAGCTCAGCTACTTATTAGCCCTAAATCAGACTTGCCAAAATGCAGAAACCTGTTGCTTCTTTCTGCCTAACAGTATGTGCTATACAGAATTCCTGTTCTGCTACCCTAAAAATAGCACACAAATAGGCTTTAACTAATAATCTGTTTGATCAATACACTTATATGAGCGTGATCTCCTCCAACTGCCAGCTGCCCTAAGGGCAAGACAATATAAAAACTAAAACTGACTTGTGCTAATTCCATATTAATTAAGCTTCTCTTGACCTGCCCTGCGTTTTCTTAAAGAGACAATGGAAGATCTTTGCATGCAGAGCAGCAAACATGCTCTTTTGGGATCATTTCAGTACTCTCACTGTATCAGGAAGATTCATGCCCTGAATTCATGCCCTTAATCAAGTTGCAGCAGGTTAGGGCAATCTAGAGAGGGTTGAATAAAGCTATTATTCATTTCTGCATGAAAGCCAATATTACAGCTTAGTACACGGAAGAGGTATATATTTATATGTGCTTGACTAAGAACCCTTTTCCCTCCTCTACTGTACAGAATATACGATCCCTGTTTCTTTAAATTCTATCATAATTATTCAGGTTCAAAACATCTTCCCCACTTATTCACACACACACTATCATAATAAACATAAACTGAGAATCCAGCCATCAATAGGCCAATCTGTTGAAGGTTTGTTTATGGTTGAGGTAAACACATCAACAAATATAAGGCTGTCAGCTTGTATGTTGCCCAAACACCGTCAGATCATGCCTCTACATGATGTAAGGCAGTGGCCTCTTATAGTGATTGATTTGGGCCATTAGCTCCAAATCAAAGTCAGTTTCAGTTCATCCATCTTTCTAGAACCTCAGCAAAAATGTTATTTGAAAATAAACACTGGCTCTTTGTCTCTTTTGTCAAAAGAGCAACAGGGAGCTGATTGACATGTCACTAAATACATCTCCATTTCTGCTGCCACAGCAGCAGCCTCCTGGAAGCTGTGCTGCTGGGTGTGGGTATTTTGTCTACTTACAGGCCAGCAGTGCAGGTCTGGAGGAGAAGAGATCGCACTTCATTCTAGTAGCACTGAAAAAAACTTTCTTGTAAGGACACTAAAGTCTGCTGAATGTAAAAAGCAGGCTTCAACACTTAATCCCTCAGTCCGGCTGATCAACATTTGACACAAGACCAGGAAGTGGAAGGAAAGGATACTTTAAAACCATTTCTGCAAACCCTGGGCTCTCAACGCAATAACTGCCAACAAAGCAAGGCACCTGGAGGATAGCTCTAATTTACAGCAAGGTGACTGTGATCCCCCTTTGGTCCTGAACAAACATGGACTCATAGGACACACCAACCATGGTACTACCGACTTCACCTACAGTAGAAATAAAGATGACCAGGAGTAGAAGTGAGTCTGCATCCTTTGAGGATTCCTCTAACAAAGGACGGGTTTAAAAACAGCTGGTTAAAATGGATTTAGCCACTGGAGTCTGTCCAAGGACTTGGCCTGAACACAATTAATTCAGAGCAGCATCTCTGTCTGCCAAATCTGTTTGTAATGATAGGCCTGCAGTATGAAGTGTTTGTAGGTGCTTGAATCAAGGATTAGTTCGGGGGACCAGATTTAACATTTGTTAATTACTGAAGTTCCGTGTCTGCCATACCCCAGGCAAGTTTAGTGCCGGGGGGCCCAAGCCCCAGCTAAAATGGATGCAGACGCTCACCAAGTTCACATTGCTGTTGTAGCAGAGACTGAGGTTAAGTCCATCTCCAACATGAGCACTATTTGCATGCTTCATGGTGTTTTAGATCTTCCACTTTTTACTCAATTTTCCTTTTAATTCAGAAAATGATCTTTGTAAAAAAGACACTCTGCTGCTGCAAACACCTGAAGTTCAGTTCAGTTTCTTTGGTTTATGCTGTTCACACAATGTTTTCATGAGTTTGACCAATGAATTCGCTCAAAAAATTTATGAAGCAGTACTGCAGTTGGTATCCAAATGTGGGGGTTTATCCCACAGCCTTTCCTTCTCTAATACATCCTTACTGCTGACTCTCCATAACTTGCTTCTCTTTCACTGCTCTCCCCCTGCTCTGATGCCCCTTGCCTCAGAATCAATGATGTGGGTTATCTGAAAACTCTTCCTCCATAACTTTATTGCTAAGAGAGTGCAGTTTACACTTGAGTAAGTACAATAATTAAAGAGAAAACCTTTTTGATTGGTCTGTGTTACGACAGAATCTTTTTCCATTTCACATCTTTATCAAGAACGATAGCAAATTTCCAGCTTTTTTGGCTGGGAATAGACATACCCTTAGTAATTATTAGTAACTTCTTCTGATGTAAGGAGCAACCTTTGGGAAGCCACTGAAACAGTAACTTATTTGAAGGTGACATTTAGAATTAAAACTGCTTCGCTGCTGGACTGAGACATTAGAAAAAGAGAAAAGGTTTCTTTGTCCACTTTGGTGAATAAATAGGTGTTGTGAACTGGAGTCAATATTTTTCTTGTGCATTTTAGGAGCTGATAATCGTTAATAGGAGGCTTTACAAGGGAAGCTTCAATACTTTGGCTTATCCCTCTGGGCTGCTGATTGGCTTTTCTCAGCAGGAAGATGTGGAGACACCTACTCCTGCATTCTGTTGAGAAAAAAGAGGATTTAGTACAAATTGAGAAGTCACCCCATACAGTGTGTCAAAAGTGACCTTATTGTAGCTGCTGCAGCCGGCTGAAGTCTGCTGGAGTCTGCCATGCTTTTGCTGGGTCAGATTCCTTGCCTTTTGTTATTTGAGCTTCCTTCTTAGAGCCTGGGGTTGCCTAAAGCGGTAACATGACATTCCCTTTCTTTACCCTTTAATCCAATCAGAGGGGCCTTGCTTTCTCACAGAAGGCTGGGACGCACACTAGGGTTAGCTTAGCAGCTGTGAAAGTGAGGTGAAGATTAAGACTTTGACTCTGATCATACATTTCAATATGAATGAAGCCAATAAAAGGGAGATTATCTTTCTTGCTACTTTTCAAATATCTTATCCATGAGGCAGCACTGCTTACACACAAGCTTGATGCAGTTGACTCGTCTCTGCCCCTCAGACAGAGAAGGTTTGGTCAGACATTCATTTTAAAAATATATTTGGGGAGGACAGGAAGGAAGGGAGGGGGAGACGGAAAGAGAGAGAGAGAGAAAGAGAAGGATAGTTCTGGATGGTAGCAGATGGGAGCAGGTCAAGTAAGAAACACAGAAGTGCTCTTCTGGTTGCAGTCTGGCACTTCAAAGCAAATGAAGAGGCATTTCAAAGAGGATATACATTATTATTTGATTTAAGATTCAGCTTCCTGGATGAAATGTGCATACAATTATTAGCATGATGATGATAGGTTTCATAAGAGAAGTTTATTATCTCTTATTGGTTCTTATTTGTAGTGCGCTCAGCCTCCTACCCTATATATGAACTTCCACTCTCTTTGTTTCAATTTGCGTGTATGGATGGGGTGTCCAAAACTAGCTGTACCCTTTCAATTTTGTATACAAGTCAGCATCACATGGAAGGTCTAACCTGAGATATGGGGTGTGTAGAAAAATGCAAGTACAGCAAAACTTACATTTCACCTTCTTTTCACCTCTTACTGATGGCTCTCTGCCTTTCTGCCCTCTTGGGTTTCACTTCTCCCTCAAGTCTCAGCATCCTCTCAAGAATCAAACTCTGCCTCTTGCCTTATTTCCTTGTGTTATTGCCAAGAGTTGTGACACTAAGGCTTTTTACACTCCTGATTTTAAACTAGGTGCCTGTAGAGACAGGCCCACTAATATTTCTCAGTCTTCTCTTTCTCAGTCCTGGTAAGGACCAGAAGGAAGACTTACCACGTGCCTAAAAAAGGCATCTCAGATCATATATGACCTTCTCTGGTGAACACGAATAGCCTCTCTTTGAAGCTCGCCATGGACTTCTTACTGCTGTTCACACAGCTGAACTGAGATATTTCCTATCAGAGGGCAGAAGGAACTTTAGGGATCCAGAGCCTGGCCGCAGCTCTGCATTCTGCCATGGTTCAGCTTCCTAATGAATGTGCAAAAACTTCATTCTTAACAGCTTCAGTATTGAGCAGTATCAAAATTTGTCAAAACAAAGTTCTGAGGAATTCAATAGAAGTGCTTTTGAAAATCCAACCTTTGAGACAAGAGCAGAGACAAGAGAGAGCCCAGTCCTTAGAGGTTTACTTCTTTTTTTGCCCAAACCCTCTGTAGAAATTGAATGGAAGTGTAAGACAGAAAATAGAAATGCCATTTGGAATCAGAGCAACTGGCCACTCTGTGCAGAGCCCTTCCCTCAACAGCAGTCAATACTAGCTCTGTCTGAGGAAGGAGCAGCAGGTGGTCACAGATAAGCTGCTGCCATAGAAAATTGCCTCATCCTCTCTGTAAGTAGGTTAACATATGCATAAGCTCTATTTTCAGGGTTTTTATTACCTAGTCTTTTTAAAATGTTTACTACTGCAGCCATAAGTATTTTGTTATGCAAATAATTATTAACTTTCTTTCATAACCTTTCTATCTTGTGGAAAGTAG
Source organism: Struthio camelus (assembly GCF_040807025.1). Lineage (NCBI taxonomy): Eukaryota > Metazoa > Chordata > Aves > Struthioniformes > Struthionidae > Struthio > Struthio camelus. The sequence continues at coordinate 23,517,075 of NC_090945.1, forward strand.
TTCCATAGGTTAATTATGGCCTTGAGTTAGAAAAACAAAGACTTCATTAGCTCTAAATTTGCTGCCTTCTGATTAAATGAAAGCTCCTTTACTCTAATATTATGAAAGAAAGGAAGGAAATAGTTTCTCATATTTACAGTGATCACTACTTTCAATACTCTTAATATGTTTTTCTCCTCCTGTCTAAAGCAAGACTGCAATTAAAGCTGACCAAACCTTTTCTGTTCCTATGTAGAGGTCAGCATAACTACATGAAATAAAGAGTTCATAATGTTTTCTGTGACTGGAAAATGAGACACTGTTAGTATTTAAAACATAACAAATTTTGGATTGCTAACATACTAGAAGTTACCAACAAAATAATATCTCTCCTAAACAGTCTCTTTTCACCTGCTTCTAGACAAATTGCTTTCTCCAGCCAATAGCCAGAACAGCATTGAAAAAAACCACTTTAAACCACCTTGCTACAACCTTGCTAAGAGGTCTCCATCAGAGTTCTCTAAATATAGTGTAAATATATATTACAAGTAGCAAGCATAAAATATAAGCTAAAATCAGTTATAAAAATGCTTGCTTATTCTTACCCTATTTTTTTTACTCTTGTTATTCTTTACTTGGCAGGGAGCTTTCTTTGTTTACAGTGGCTAATATGTTAAAATGCTTACAATAGACCCACTATACTGTTTAGTTTCCATCTTAACTCACATTTATAAGAAAATCAATCAATCTGGTTTTTTTTTCTACCTCAGAATTCTTAGGGACTCTCACAGCAGGACTATTTCTGATTACAATAGGTGAACGTAGTGCCTAGTGGACTAGTACTCATTCAACTAAAGCAGCACTTCAGCAGATAATGTCTGAGGCTCTGGTTAGCTAAGAACTGATGAGGATGCAAAATACTGCATTATCCCTTCATCTAGACAGAAGGCCCATCTAGCCAACACCTTTACCATGCTCCCAGTTTAAAGGCTTGTAGCAGTGAGTAGAAATCACATTCATTCCAGTGTTAATGAGAAATGCTTATGACTTCTTGTGTAAATATAAGTTAGGCTATTTTTACTGGTAATACAGAAACTGTACTTGTTTCTGCATTTATCAGGTTTACCTTCTGACTTTTAAAACAAAAGCAGATAATCTTTCTCATCACATAAAAAAGCCAAGGTATGATGTCGTCTGGAGAAATGGAAGTAGAGAGGAATTACAGTAGAAAAATCACTAAATTAAATTGGCATTTTTTACTTAAAACTTTTCAAACTACGTAACACAGTTTTAAAAGCATATATTTAGTGTATAATAAATATATAAAGTGACCTGCCTTTTACCATACACTCTGCATAAAAGAATGTTGGTATTTTCAGGCAGCCTAGATATTCAGTCTCTAGCTTGATGCTGTGCAAAATTCTGCATCTTGATGTGATTACCACTTGTTACCATTTTAGAGAGGCTTTTTTTTTTTTTTTGCTTTTGCTCCTCAAGATCAAATGTTGCATGCTTAAGACTGGTGCCATTCTTGGGCATCTTCTGGATGAGCAAAAGAGTCCAGTGGAATCTAATGAAGACACAATAAGGCTTGTGTTTCTGAGATTCCTCACTGCACCTGGACTCGTCGGGTCCTTGGCCTGCAGTTCCTCAGACTGTCTGAGATGCTGATATTTTACATGTCCACTAGGTGAACTTTGTTCAAATTCACTGGTTTCTGTGCCAGTCTTCAGAGAACAAAAGATGTCTGAAAAAAAGTGGCTAAAGCAGATCAGGTATCTGTTTTTTGGGAATCATGCTGGGAAACAGGAAACCTATTTTTAAAAAAATCTGATTTTATAAAACCAGGGAATCCTAAACTGAAAACAATCAGAATGTGAAGCCTATTGGGAGCTGGACAGAGCAGGAGGAAAGCTAAACGAATTTGTTTTCTAAGCATTATGTCATTTCAAAGGGAAAAATTCATTCTGTTGCTTGACTCAAAGAGCTGGATATGAAACCACTGGTACCATTCAGTGCTAGGTCCCACTGACAGATTTACTGCTTGCTGCAGAGCTGCTGCTGCTGCATGATGGAAATGGCAGGTGTACTCTGCTACAAAGAGGATTTCTGTCTCAACTTCATCTCTATGCACATGTGTAACTAAGAGCAGCTAGAGGTCACAGGGGGACAGCTCAGTGTTTATAGTGACTTATGAAGCAATGTAGCTATTTTCTTTAATCTTCTTAATGACAATCTTCTTGCTAGCCCACGGTTGTATTCCAGGGCAGGAAGACTGACCAGTTCAACACCAACTGAAAAGTGTAAAAAGTAGAAAGAGGCAATACTTAGTGGACACATAAATAATATGTACTGCAAAGACTTTTTACCAAAGAAAATTATCTCTCAGTTCTAAAGAAGACTGGGATTATAAATATATATAAACAGCAAACAGAAAAATCCACCGGAAACAATAGAAAAATGGAATGCACTAAGGACCCAAGTCATAGCCTGAGCTCTAGATGACCCCAAAGACTTGTGAGCACTGGAAATCTGAACCTGGACTTAGGTTGTAATATTAATTGAAGACAGCTCTTCATTACCATGTAGATAATTAATTACCATGGCTCATCATGCATCTCACTGACGCTACTTGAAGATCGGTCCTTCTGCTTATTCTGAAATGTTGATTTGGGTTGGCTATGAGGCTTTTGCAGCTGAAGTTCTATTTCGACCAATCCAAACATCTCCTGCCCTGATCCTAGCTTTACTTTACACCCAGACTGTAATTCTGCTGAAGTAGAAAAGTCTACATTTGGAGTATTCATCTGCATCATTTTTTAACAGGATTGGGTTGAGACTGTTGCATTTTACCTTTTTTGTCAAAATAATCCCTCTACTCTCAAAATTCTTCAGTTAGGGTCTTTTGAAATCAGTCTGAAGTTTTTTATACTCATTTTAGAGTTGGATCCAGGTTTCAAATGCCCAGGAATTGAAATACATATAATGGGTGCACAGGATAGGTTGAGTGGTTGGAATTGGCCTTATTTCTGTTGGTACCTGCCCCAGATTCCTTTCACAGACAGGTGAATATCATTTCAACTAATTCTTGAAGCCAGTTTTGTAACATAAAGATTCACTGAGACCAGATTGTTATCACCAGTGATAGTAACTTATTTTTTGGTAATATCAGCACAATATAACATAGCAAATACATTGTTCTGCATACAAATGCATTGTTCTGCGTACATTTGTTTGCATACAAATCCCACAAGGCACAGTATCAGCAATCTTGCCCAGGACCCAAAGATTCCAGGATACTATAATAAGCCACACAATCCTCTCATTGCGTCAGCTAGTGTCTCTTGTAGAAAAGGGTGAAACCAGAGCTATTTTCAGAGTGAAAACCTAAGGCCTGGTCTTTTCTCACAAAATATCACAATTTTCAGTAAAGCTCCTTCTATAAATAAATTCTGAATGACACCTCCACATTTGCATTCTGTGAGGTTTTTGTCATTACTCTCTCTGATTTAATATACCAGCTATAGGTAGCTTGCCTGTGATTTTGGTATCCATGCACTGTTCTGTTATTGGAAGGACAAGGACACTGGTATTTGTTTTAATCTGATGGATTGCTCCTTTTCTGTTCATCTTCTCACTGCTCCTTCCAAACACCTGCTACTGCAGCTGCAGAGAAAAGGCTGCGTGCAGCATGTGCGTGGCTTAACCAGGTACCTCCTGGCTTTCTGAAAGAGGGCCGAAAAGCACTTTTGCTGTGCTGTATGCTCACCACATTACCTCCATTTGGCATAGCCCTCTATAATTGGCCAACATTTCTTTTATGAGACTCTGTCCTTTTTCTTTCTTTCTTCCTTTTTTTTTTAACAGCATTTTGGACTTTTAGGCAACAAAGTCTCAAATGGCACCAGCAGATGAAACGGGTATCTACGCTCCACACTGTGGATTACGTGGAGCTGTTCCAAAGTGGTGAGCAGGAGCCAGCTGCCTAAATGGCTTAGGCTCGCCATGTGGCTTCATTGCTCTCTGACAGTGGGCAACAGTGCTGAATAATGACTGCCCACATCTTCCTCCTTTCCTGAGATGGAGGAAACATGCAGATGACTGTTGAAACATGTAGTCCTGACATGACTGGCAATACTGGGAAAAAAGTGACTAACTTTGAGACACTACGCTATAAGGAAGGTTAACAATCTGCCAAGTTGAGCCACTGAACCGACACCATTTTTGATAGCACATTATCTTTTTCCCCAGTTCTGCAGGCTAGGAAAATAGGAAAGAAGCTGCTTTCATTCACAGAAATACTTCTTTAGCAGTTACAACAAAAAATGCAAAATCAGAATCAAAAAAAATCTAAGTGAAAAGTCTAATGTTTGCCATTATACCACAGCCAAACTATGGCAAGAGAAGAAATTTAAGAGAAATATGACAATTGTTTGCATAAATGGAGTGCACTTAATTATGCAAGCATCAAGAAGGTCACTCTGACATTCTCCAACCATTCTCTGCTACTATGTACACCTAGGAAAAGAAAAAAAAAGCAGGAAAAAACCCTATTTTCTTTCATGAAAAGAACAAATACAATAAATGAGAATACGCTTCACTGTTTCTCTGGGCTATTTTCGATATAAAACAGAGATAAATACTTTTTACGCCTTTCCCCTTAAAAGCACATTTGTTCATACCACACGTCTTTCTACCACGTGTTAAACCTTTGCTTTCCATTGGCAGCTGCCTAAAGAGGATATCATGGAACCAGACTATAATTTTACTGCTAATACTGCCATAGCAATTTCTAGGCAGTATGTTTAGCATATACACCATTTTCAGTCTGTTTTGAGTTCTAAATCTCCATGAAAAATGATGCTGAGGCTTACAATGATCAGACATTTGCAAGTTTGATCATGGTAAGTATAAATGTTCTGCAAATGATGTACAGTATCTGTTTCTTACTAGGCAAGAACTTCTGCTCAACTAAGCACCAAATTTTTTCAACATGATCAAGAGAGTCAGAGGTGATATCTAAACATTTTCTAGTCAAGGGAAGGCCCAAGTTCTCTTCCAAACATAATTTTGCAGAACTTTGGAGACACAAACAAATAACAACAAATAACAATATTACAAATAACAATATTACAAATAACAACCGCAGACCCAACGAAGAGAGAAGCCCCAGAGAAATGTTCACACTTCCATCCATGACTCTGCACTGGTAGTTTCAAACCCTACCTGTACTGCTCATAAGCCACTAAGGCCAGTGGTTACTATTACAGCTATTAGTATGTCATGTAAAGTAGGCTGACTTTTGAAAGAATGTTTTAAAAAAAGAAAGTGTGTACCAGTGGGAAAACCCCTCTGCCATAGGTCTCTCCATTGAGAACAGAGTTTGCATGTCTGTATGTTGACCATTCTTATCTCCAAGGTAAGGAAGGGCTGAACTACCTACTCGTCCAAGATGTCTACAGGTGTAAGTTAACTGGATCTTATTGCCATCTTATAGACTGGATCTTATAGACTATTGCCGTGTCTGCTCACACACCCCTGGATCTCATGCAGTTACAAATAATGCAAACAGATCAATAGGTTTTAAGCCCAGACGGGACCATTATCATCACCTTAGTCTAACCTTGCATTCTGGTAAGGGTCACAGGATATTAGATAGTTTTGTGCCCTTAAAATTGCATTTCAACTGCAGTATATTTTGCATAAAGATGACCAGTCTGGCTTGATTGCATATGCTATTCTTAAGTTATTCTTAAAATTGAAACAGGGACTGAGCAGTAGAAAAAGCTACCAGAGTCTGTTGTGAATTCATGGAAGGGTGAGTGCCAAGAGCACTAGCTTGAATGACCACAGAAAAATGGACCTGGGCAGCATCTTAGGAGTTAACAACCTAAAAAGCATTTATTCTCAGAGCCAGAGCAGCACTATCCTAAAAAAGTGTCTGATTCACTGAATGAATGACAAAACTCTACTAATGACAATAGCTGAGGCCACCTTTTTACTCTATGAAGCAAGCATAAAGATTAATATATTAGGAGGATAAGAAGGGATTTTTTTTGTTCTCAAGGCAAAGTTAAGAAAGAAGATCGTGATCCTGGTGATCTACAGATGATCTCACATGCCTCACAGCCACAATCTACTCATGTAGACCTGATTTAGCAGAACATGCAACAATAGGTACTAAAGTCGATGGAATGTGCTTTGGATCCTTTACTGAATGAAAGTATTTGTTCCTCAAGACTTTTAATGGCCCCTGTTCTTCAGAGGAAAAGTTTTTTTTTGTGGATGGTTTTCTATCTCCAGTTAGGAGGCTTTTGCTGTGGAAGCTTTTGCAAGGGTGCACTTAAAAAGCAAGGGTTCAGTAATGCTCTGAAGTGAGCACAGGTATTTGTGCAGGATCTGGACCCAAGCCCACAAAACCTTCTCGTAGCATGCTTAAGATTATTGGATTTTACTTTCTTTCTCCTTTCCTTAGGTTTTGTAATTCACACTAGTTAATATTCAAAACACATTCTTCAGAAAAAGCAAATCATTAACATTAAGCACAAATAACCTTATCTGATGAAAAGTATTTCTTATTCTGGGAGCACTGAATATCACAGAAAGTTGTATGATGCTAGTAAACAGGAAATAAAAAGAGGGATGTGGATAGCCAGAGAAAATTCAAATCTCATAGGACCAATATATAAATATAATGAAGTGTTGGCAGCAATCTGGCATTTCTTTAGCTTCTGGGAATAGAAGGTCAGGGGTCTAATTGTGCTGCAGAGAGGAAAATGTTTGCAATGTGTGGATGTGTTAGGAACTGTGTGAGTTGGAGCCAGGAATTAGTGAAAAAAAAAAAAAGAAAGAGAATCAAACAGTTAAAGTACAGAGTAGTGAAGAAGAGCATTGTTTATGAAGGGCTGAGGTAAACACCCAGCTGCTTCAATACTCTTTTAAATGTGCAAAATTTAGAAATGTGACTACGGTGTCAATGAAAGACATATTTTTGATAGAATGACAGCTCACTTTTCTGAGGTGAGAGCTGGTTTGGATAGAATCCTAACTTGAAATTAGCATCAGTTCATGTTCTTAGGCAGGCAGTGCTTATGGTTAGCTCCAAAAAACCCTATTTGCTATCAGCATTAAGAATCTGCCTTGAGTCTTCCTTTATTTCTGAAGATCTGCATTCCTCAGTTCTTGGCCGACCTTCCGAGGCACCTGCCCTGATCTTCTTCCTTCTGTAAATACAGTCATGACCTACAGCTTCTATACCCAAACCCATTTCCCTCAAAATGCAACACTGCCGAATACACAACGATGCTTTGGCCCGGAGCAAGGCTTGACTGAAAACGTACTTAAATTTACAAACAGGAATGGAGGGGAACAGCAGGGCACCATACCAATTTATTTCAAGAACGGAGCAATGCAGTCCCCAAAATACAGTTACGGTTATTTGCTGATCAATGGCACTATGTATGCACCAGGTACAAACATAGAAAGACAGGAAAAAAGAAAGGTGCTTTTAGACACTTTTGGAGGATAGTTGTTCCTCCAAAGAGATTTTTTTCTTAAAAACCTTGCTCAGGAATTGCTCAAGTTGACTGAAGATGTTTGACCTCACCTTCGTCTGCCCCTGTTCAAAAGTTACCAATGCTTCTGATTCCAATAACTGGAAAACTGCCATCTTTACATTCATATTTCTGCCCAGAGGTAGAAAAAAGAGTCTCCAGTTTTCTTGTTTTATCCTTCACATGTCAAGACAAGGAGGATCATTCTTAAACCTCTTTTAAAGAGGGACTGTTAGAGCTGGAAGCCGTATGCCATTGCTCCGTTAATTTGGGCACCTTCCTCTGGCCAGTGCAAAATGCTCAGGCTGCTTCCCCAGAGAGATCTAACTTAATTCTTTTAGATTGGGAATAACAAAAATACGCTTGAAGTCAGTCTTCCTTCATTTTTTTTAAATAAGGGCATCAAACTTGATAGATGGCAGAAGTCAGAACACGTTTCTAAAATATGTAACCAGAATTCACGCTTTTTACGGCTTGATCCTGTTCCCAACTGAAAATCAAGAGGAGTTTTGCTGCTGACCTCAGCAAGCGGAGAGCAGAGCCCTCAAATTGCATAGTAAAATACTCTTTATTCCTTTCTGTTTTAATGTCTATATAGATGTAGGCTGGAGTAGGATGAAAGTGTCAGTTTTTACATTTAAGGATTTGTGCTTTATGAGCCTTGATATGTTAATGCTTCCTCTGGGGCTATTCTGGATGACTGCATTGCACAGGTGGCCTACTGCAATTTATAGACACAATAATTGAACAGGAGAAATAAGAGACAAGAACATTTTCAGCACATGGGATGCAGCTGGTTCAACTACTTTAACAGAAGGCATAACTTTTGTATGACAGAGTCCCTTTCTAAAACATGGGAAGAGGGACTTTTTGCATGGAGACCCATGCACCGCTTTTTGCACTCATCCTTCTTGTTTCACATACCAGGGTATGCTCTGAGTCACTTTGTCAGGCCATTAAATGAGCAATTTAATCTCCTATAATTTATACTGCTAAGGGGCTCTTTTAAACCAAACATCTGTTAAATTAGGAGTTGAATTGAGAAATGCGTCAAACTCCCACGAACTAGAGTCACAACTCAAGAAGCATTAAACTTAGCAAAATGGTGACATAATATAAAAAACAAAAAACTAGATACTATAGTTACTACTAAGCAAAGCCAAGTTCAAACTAACATTTTCATTGCTCTCCTACCAGTTTGTTATACAGTTAACTCAGGCTTTTGCTGTTGCAGACTGAACGTCTTAACCTATGAGTAAGATTTTTTTGCGGAAACTGTAAGAAACTCATCTAGAGCCATTTGTCTTTTTGAAATGTAGAATTAGGAATAAATGAGTTGCTACAATTGTTATAGACAGAATCTCGTCGGATTATTTCTAAACTATGGAAGGATACTGAGTGTAAAAATAGGAATTTTTTTTTGGTTTGTGTTCTTTAAAGAAAAACACTACAGATATCTCAATCATTCCATAGATTAAAAAAAAAAGAGAGAGAAAAGATACAAGTTTGTTATACTGAAGAATGACATTTGAAAGAGAAAAGACAAATCTTGATCATCCGATCACATATGCTCAGATACCACAAGACTTGTAACGCCTTTCAGTTAGAGTTTGAGGATGGAGGCAACAAACTTCTAGCATTTTTGTGATGCAAATATTTTTTCTTAAAAATCAATATATAAAAATATATTAATTCATTTTACATGCAGGTATTCTACCTTCACCAAATATTCCAGTAATGAATGGCATTTCTCGTGCCTTGATGTTTATTAGATATGATTTCTGGCTAGGATATTTTGGAAAATAGAAACTTAATTATAACATAACTCTGAGCTATGAAATAATGTTGGCAGCTTACTTAAAAAAACTGTTTGGATTTAAAAAGTTGATCAAATGCTACAGTTGGCTGTCTAGTTCTCGTCTATTCACTGCTTCTTCCTCTTGAAAAACAAAAAATTCATTTCTTAATACCCTGAAATTTAAAATGTGCTGTCTATCTATGTCTTCTAATACTATAATATTTAAGTTCTTCGTGAATAAATCCAAGTTTACACGATAACAGTACATAACATGGCTCATTTCTGATACACTAGACATTTTCTCTTGAGGATGAAATGTGTTTTATTAGTTTTTGAAGTATTTTGTTTGCAATTCTGTCACTGTTACTTGAACATAAAGGCAGAAGTACTGGGAAAAAGTGAGTACTCTGTCCTGATTTTACATTAACAGTAAAACATGTAGATTTGAGACAATGCTCAGCACCTATAGCATGAGACCCTCAAGTCACCGGCTCTGCTGTACTTCAGGTTTACATAGCTGTAAATGAGCATCATCTTGGTATCCTCTCTAGAACTTAGTGCTAAGTTTCACAATCATCATTTTAGCAACTTTTAATTGTTATAATATTTACACACGGTATAATTTCTTGTGTTTGATCAGTTTACTGAAGGACTAGGACCCTGTCATCTGTTGTTAGCCTTAATTTTAAGGAAGTACTTACACGCATGCTCATATTTAAAACATGGAAAAGCTAACTGAAGTCTATGTGTTTAAACGCTCTGCTGAACTAGGACCACAGAAAAGGAATTAAGTTTGGACAGAAAAAAAAGGACACACGATTTCAAAGCAACCAAATTTTTTTGAAAATAGGAAGAAAACTGGCATGTCAGAAAATTCTAAATTTCTGAATTTATAATTTGTCAGAAAGATTCCTGCATAATCCCACTTCCTCCTTAACAGCCATCCTTCCATCCTGGCACTGTTAGAAAAGCCACTTTTACACCTTTACTTCACGAGAGAGGGACTGGATACTGTTCTTTCCAAATGTATGCATCAAAAGCTAGACATATCTCAGTCTCCCCATTAAGGTTTAGCATCTGTTTCTCTGATATGAGAACCAGAAAGTTATAAGCTGTACTCACATATCAGACTCAGTATGTTGGATAAATATCTAAAAAGTACAGGAATGTACCGTAGATTAAAACTACTATTAGAATTTCTTTAAGGGGAAAAACAATATTCCTAGATAATACCTTGATACACTACTTACTTCTTACACTACTTCCTTACTATACAACTAGAACTTAGTGACTATCTATTTAATAAAGAAAAACTAATTTTGCTGGAAGCAAATGATCATTTGGAACGATGCATACACTTCTAAGGGGCTCTAAAAATATGATAGACAATTAATAAAGGTCCGTTATTACGACAGGAAATGCAGCTCCATGGAAAACTCCAAGAAAGGTAAGAGGACGTCAGAGTAGTAGCAAGATAACTGATGTTATTTATATTTACAAAAAATTTAAATATTATTGAGACCACAATTGGACAGGGTACTCATGCAGATGTCTACTATTGAGCTTGTAACTCAAACAATCTTCATTGTGAATTTATATCCTTGGCCAGGTATAGAAATAACATAACTTAAACAATTACAAGTTTCCAGCCTTTGTTGTATTTTTATACCCTGAACTGTACTCTGTAGGAACAGCTCTTCTCTGCCCTAGGTCATCTGGGAAGTATACGCTCCATCTATCCTTGGCAGTTGCCTCCACAACCACCATCAAGTCTTTTTTGCAGCAGCCCCAGGCATCTTCCTTTTCTAACCAGAAGTAAGAGCCAGCCTATTCTTGCATCTCAGGACATATCAGACAGAAGTAAATGGCTACTTCCTGATTTATTGTTAATTACTCATTTTGATTTTGATTTGATGCTTTGGATGAAGGCTGCAATATTTTACATTTCTCCATAGTTTTTCTGTTAGGCTGCAGGAGTAGGGATTACACTGAGACTTATTTCATTTTATACTACTCTTAACAACAGACAATTTCATTTCTGATGTACAATCATTATTATCAGCACTAAAAACACCAGAAGTAGTGATGCCATAATTACAGTGTCAAATATCTGAGCGTTTCCAAATTTCTTTGAGCTCTTACTCAACCGTAAGCTCCTCTAGCTCTAAATGTTCTTTTGATTCTAAAAATAGATTTGTCACACTTTTCCCTGTACTGCAGCAAATTTGCAATCCTGTTAAATACTGTTTATAGGAGAAAGATGAAGAAAAGAACTTGCTCCATCTCCATGCATTCTTCTTGCCCTGCCAGAAAGCAAACAACTCTGCTTTGCTCATTGATTACCAAAATAGTTTCTTGATGACTTGTTAATTTGATAGGTCAAGCAATTTATTAGGTGTTTCCTGTGTTTCCAGCTACAGTCTGCATTGCAGGGAAACAACTAGTGTCTGTGGCATGGAAGATGAGTCTGGGTCTGATGAGAGCCATGTGTACCAAACTCCCATTTTTCATAAGTGCTGTCATTTTACAGATGTATGACCCTCTTCTCCTGGTTACAGAGGCGGGGGGTTGGGGGAAGATAATGTACAGGGTTCAGTAGAGAAACCCTTGTAGGCAGAAACACAAATCATGTCATGCAAACCAGAACAGGCTACAAGAACATCACATCTCTTTGCAGAAGACAATAACAGATAGGACAGAGAAAGATGGAGTCTAAGATGATTAGGAAAACAGGAATGGTTAATGGATAACAGCAACGTGGCGCCAAGCAGTTCATTCCATGTCATAAAGATATGAGGCAACACAAACAGAGAGCAGGTAAAAGGTCTTTGAAATTCATCCAATCAATGCAGATGCAGATTTGTGTTCCCAGTACATTTGACAGAGAATAATACAGGCTGTGGAAAAATTAATGTATTTCAAATTAAGTCCTTTGTTTTCTTAGCATCTCTTATTCTCAATGTGCATTATATCATCTCCAATTTGAAATTACTTTTTTGTTTTTTGTTTTTTTTTTGTTTTTTCTAAACAGTGCTTCTCTGCAAATGCTAAGCATTTGCTTTTGCTTTGAAAGCTGGGGTGCATGTGTATCTTCTGAACATCGTTTCCCTTGTACATCATTTCCCAGTAAGCTTGAGAAACAATCTGAGACACATGGGAATAATTCCACCCCGCTCCTCACCTCCTGTGCAGATCCCTACTGCACTACTCTTGCTACAGAATTTGACCTGCTCCCACTGCAGGGTGAAGACATGGAGGGATCAGTGCTGCTAAGCCCCTGACAAAGAGGGTACTCAAAATTCTGTTACATATAGATAAGGTAAATTAAGATGTTGTACTTCCTTTGAAGACCTAAGGTTAATCTGGAAGATGGATTAACCCCTAATTCCACTCTGCCTCATTTAAGGCACCTTTTTCATTTTCTATCTCAGTAGAAAATTACTCACAAACCTTCATATTTCGACTGGAAATTTGTGGTACCCTAGTTTTCTAGGCCTCAGCACACGTGTCACAAAGTACTTATGCTGGAAGAGCCTTGAGAGGTTAATGTGTGACGACACAGCTAAGACACCAAGGGTTCAGCGTGTTCATAGGTGGAAATTGTTTGGGATCAGGTTATGGCTGACTTTGCTCCCATGTTCAAAGGGAAATAATACACTGAAGTCCTCTCTGTTCAGAAACTCGGACCTCTGGCATGCAGAAGTTTGCAAGTACATTGCAAATCTTGTGCAACTGTCAGAGGTTCAGAAGAAACCAGCAAGACATGAAGTGAGGGCAGGACAACACCTCTCAAATCAATTAGTATTTTTCTGAGATTAAAATTAAATAGCCTCTCCCACTCCTTCTTTTCATACGAACGCTCCTTGTAAGAAAGGTGCACGATCAATTGTAAAGTGACCATCACACATGGAAATATATAACCAAAACTTGCTAGTTTTCCTTTGATACTTTTATAGAACTAAATGACAGAAAATACAGGAACGCTGGCAATAGGCACACTTCAGAAACGTGCTTGCTTTTCACTAAATCATTTACTTTGGTCACAAGTGTTTATCCTTACTCTGGCAAAGATTTCATAGACTTTGGTGGAAATTCTGACTGTACAAGGAATGTACAATTTTTTTCCTCCTGTAAACAGAGGTTCTCTGGAATTGAAGTCTGCACATAATAAACCTCTGAAACAATTCAGACCTTTCATTCTAATTCACTGTGAACAGAGCTTCAGTATATCTCAGCTAACGATAAACATAGGCTCTCCTCCCAGTCCTATTGAAGTCTATGGCAAAACTCCCAGTGACTTCAAGGGGAGCTGGAGCAGACCCGGGGGCTTTCAAAGTCCAGACATGTGACGGGTAAGTGTTCTGCCTTCTCTAACTACAGGGTGAATTTTTGGTTTTGGGAAACAGAGAGCAGAAAAACAATACATTGTCTACCTGGTTGACGGAAAAAGTGCAGAGCAGCACAAGCAGGCATTTATAACAAAAAGCGCTACATGGGCAGCATGGTTCTCATATCAATCAAAATCAATTTTATATACTCATCCCATAATAAAACTCAGTCAATATAATGCTTTCCCACAGGTTCCAAGCCACTAAATGATAGTTAAGTAGTGTCATTTATCCCAATCAATTACATACAAAAGCTAAATAGATCAAAAAAAGTCACATCTACCCTATTATAAAATAAAGAATGTTAATTATTGCAGAGTTAAGACTAGAACTAAATAGCAAATGATGTGGTTTGCAAGATAACAAAGGTAGGAAAACACAAGACCAAATCTCTGAATGCCATGATTACATCACATTTGATAACACTGTCCAAGATGCTGTTGTTTATTCTTTAGATAAATGTCCTAATCAATAGATACATAAAGACAAAACAAGAGTAAATGAGAGAAGTATATTTGCCTCTGTATTGGTACTTATCTATTGAAAGCAAACAGAATTCTCATCAGCAAAAACTACTTTGTGTCTAGTTTGCAGTTTTTCTTTTGATTTATATGTTTTAGAAACATCATGTTGGGGATATAGCAAATATTCGAGCATTTGCTTAGCTAAAAGATAGAGTTATAAAGTCACCTGAGATATAACAAAACAAACAAGGTCTAGTGTAGTGCACTCAAAATTGCAAATCACCTCTCTTCAAGACTAGAAAGAAGTAGTGTCAACCGCTGCACAAAGATTTATGAAGAAGTCTCTTTAACACCTAGTTATTCACATGATTTTTTGTCACTGACAACAGTATTCAGCAAATTCTAAAAGCTGACACCTTTCTGCTACTATTCTTTTCAACAATTTTGCAGTTGGAAAGGGTCACAAGCGAGGTTTTCAGACCTGAATCATCATCAAGCTTTCATTGCGTTAGGATCTGTACAGGTATAGAGCTTTACTGAGGACTGGAAGTAAAGAAACGATCAAATGGTTTCGATTCTCGAGGCATTTTTCAACAACGTACTTTCTTTAGTACTTTCTTTAGCAGCAACGCCAGTCTAGTTTACCCCTATCTCCAACATTTGCTGCAACTGTTTGCTGAATCTGCTATCATCCAGATCAGCAAAATTATCTAGGTTTACAGAAGACAAAACACTCCCAACTAAATCTTCTTTCCTCATCTCACTTAAGGAAAACTGAGGATTTAAAGAATAATCACAATCCTTTCAGTGGTCTGGTTTATAGCCTGGCTCCCCATACTGTTCCCTCAGCACAGCTGAGGAGGGAACAAACTGTGTGTGATGCAGGACTATGCAGCTAGAAGTAAGGAAGGATAAAGGATTTTTCATACTGGCTTTGCCTCTATCAAAACTACAGAAATAAACTACAACCTAACTCATCTTTTTCACCCTGACAAACTATGTACTAAGCAGAAATAGGCATGTAAAGGAAAGTTCATTTCCACTTAAGTCAGGGAGTTTCCTCATCACTTCAGTGAGGATTTCACCTTTTATATCTAACAGGATTTGTCTTTTTCACTGCAGGCAGCCAGGGGTGATGGTATCTGTATTTTCTATCGGCCATGTGTGCAGGGCTTTCCCTGCCCCTAAGGAAAACAGCTGCTGAAGATCAGACCCCAAAATTCATTTTCTGTTCAGTATTCTTGGAATGCTCTCCTGTGTCCTTGGGCTCCTTAACTATTTGCACCTCACAGTATCCTATCTGCAAAGTGGGTGTTCAAATACCTATCTCACGTGGTATCTATAACAATTAATATTTATGCAGAGCTTTGAGAGCCTAGAATGAAAGTTACTACAGTATAAATGCCCCATTTTGTTCTTAGTGTTCAGAAAAGCCTTTACAAAGCTGATACTTTGCATTAGTGATCTTTTTGATGGACAAGCAATGATACTAATGAACGGAACTACTAGGGTCACATCAAAAGAGACCCTCTATTCATCCCATCTCCTTATTTATTTTTTGGCATTATCTTTTTCCTTCCTATCTTTCCAAGGCCCAAGGCAACACAATTTACATTTTCTTTGCATTCTGTCCTTAAGAAGAAAAGGAGAGAGGGAGTGGGAGGGGGAAGCAGCAGAGATAAAAGGGACAAACAGCTCTAGATACCATGCAGTGTAACCAATTCCTCAGAGTTAGTCTGTGCTTCTGAATATTTTATAATTTATAAACTGCAAACACATTACGCTTTGATTTTCAAACAGCAGCTGGTGTCACATGCCCGTTCTAAACCTTCTGGGGGATAAGGAATCTGCCTCGGATGAAAAAATATTCACTCATCATTTTCAAATGATCCTGGTGGTGTTCCAGATTTCTATGGCAGGTGGTGGGAAAGGGGAATTTGGGAGGTGGTGGAAGGAAGGCATGAAAGTCATTTGAAAGGGGGCTTGACAATTGTTTTCAGTCATGTAGAAACGGGTCCAGATTCTCTCAGTAATTCCACTAGAATATTACCACAAGGTGTATTTTTAAAAGGCTTTATAGTTTTAATGGTGATATTAAGTACAATAGCTGCTGCCAGGTATGCAAAATCGTAAGACAGAAAAGTTTTCTGCATTTCTTCAAAGTTGCCATTTTGTGAAGTCCTATTGTGCTTAAGGGTCACATCTTTAATACATTTGTGACAAATGAGAGTGTGATTTGACTTGCCATGACGCTCAGTAATGCTCAAGGTATGCTTTGTACTATAGTCTACAATTCATTGTGTTTGGTAAAGAAAGACTGCAAAGGAAACAACACAACACTGAAGGGAGACCACTGTAACACACGCATCTGAACGAGAAATTCAGCCAGATAGTAAGAGGCCCAGTGCTTGCTAGGATGATAAGCCCCTCTATCTGCGAGCACACCAGAACAGAAGCACTGAGCATGGCTTTCCATGTAAGATGTGAAATAGTTATGTCCCAACTTCCAGCCAGAGCAGCCGCGTAAGAGACAGGCAGTACAGGGATACTGTACAACTTCAGCCCTTCAATTCTACAATGATAAGGCAGGCTCCCAGGATTAACAGCCCTGTCAAGGGTAACTCTCTGAAGTGCTTATTTGTTTAGAAGAACCACCTCATTCATCATTAAGGAGTGATAGAAATGGAAGCCCTCTGACACAATATCTGAAGTCTACCTGGATGTATGTTTTCTAGGTATCATAGAAAGCAGGAGATAAAACCTTGCTATCTGGTTTTGAAAACAGTATTAAAATGAAATACATTACTTGTGTTTAACAGCTCTTATTTGTAAGATGTTTATTTTATTGCTTTCCACAGAAATATTGCAAGCCCATTTGAAAGCGTGTACTTCACATGGTGAGCAGAAGTACCTATAGGAATATAATCTTAAGTTGAGCATTACAGTTTAATCTTAAACTAAAACTCTCTTCATATGAGATGCTTTCCATTTTTATTTCCTCTAGACTTTAAATAGATGTGCTTGATAAGGAGTACTGACATTTTTCTGGTAGAATCACAATACCAATTTTTTTAAAGCTTCATTTACATTAAGTGTAAACTGAACCAAAAACTCATAATATGAAAAACTCCAAATATTCTTTGAAAGATTTTATAAGGAGATAGCCCATGGACGATCCCATATTGCAAAATAAGAAGCTGCATTTGTGTTTCTTCAGTAGTTTGGATTACTCAAATCTGGGGTTTTATTCATGGCCCGTCTTTCCTCTATAACTTATTTAAAATTAAGTGGGGAGGAGAGAGAGATAGAGAGAGAGAGTGTCTAATAAACAGCATGTTTTAAAAGCTGTCAATGCTTGGTAAGTACTCTTTTCTTACAGGCCAGCATACTAAAATGCGGATGGTGAGAAGCCAGGGAGACCTAAGAATATAAAATGTTACAAGTGCTGGGAAGCAATCCCTTGCTCTGTTGGTGGTCTTGTAGATACTAGACCTAATTGGATGTTAGGAATTAAAGATATCTTGTTCTGTCATTTTGACAACGTGTGTAGTGAAGCAAACTAGGGAAGCTCTTGTTTTACCAATACAAAACTGGGAATAGACTCCACTAAAATATGTACATACTTTTTAATTCAAAAAACCTGTCATTTACTATAAGGCCAAGCACAAAATTTTGACAAAGCTGTGGTAGGAAATGGCAATTTTGTTTTGTTATTAGCCCCATGTTTCACAGCCTGTTACTCTACGTTAAATGCACTGGAGAAAAAAAAACACCAACACCACTCGCATTCAGTGTTTCCTGAATTTTCTTCCTGTTTTTTTCTGCTGAACAATATATATAGGGAAAGCCATTTTAAATGATCATGCAGGGCATGAGTACACTCCCAAACCATACAGAGGCAGTCTGGCTATGGAGAATTCTGCATATTTCAGAAAGAAAAAAAAAACCATGCAGACTCACTGTCTTCAAAGCAATAATAGTGTAACTAGAGACACTAAATCCTGTCAATAATTTGGCATAGCAGTTTATGCTGGCACTGTTTTTATTTATCTCTTACTGTGGTATCACTTACTGTGTTACTGTGCATATGAAATCATCTGAATTTGCCTTTTTTTTTTTTTTTTATCATCTGATTACCTCTGGCTGTTCAGGAACCGCTCCCTTAGAAAGTGCTAATTAAGATACTGAAGAGTCTCATCTAATATTTATACTTCTGGTGTTGCACTAGATCATTTTGCAGTGCATGAAGAGCGTCATGGAGAAGGAATTAGAAGCAGTATAGCTTTGAGCCTCAGATAATCCTTCACTGATTAGTGAGATTCGCATCATCACCTATTCTGAATGCACTCCTCTCAGGATGTTGATAAAGCCCTTCAGTATCACAATATGGACTTCCAAGCACAGCTATGGCTTTTCTACCCAATCAAAGTGAAACCCTCAGTTCACCTGGTTAAGCTAGCTAATCCTAAATCGGCTTTTAGATTGTCACTTAACAACTCTGAGGCACTCCAGAAGGATCCCGCACAAATCCTGTGGTAAATGAGGCCTAGGCTGAGTGAAAATGAACAAACAAAAAGCTTTAAAAATGGACAGCAAATTCTTTATCTAAGACATATTTTTATTTCTATAGCATGAGAATTAAGATGTCAGGAATTGTACAGTTCTGTTAAATTGGCCTTCAAACGATGCTGTATGCCTGCTTAGATTTCAAATGATGATATACGACTCTATATTAAACTGTAAACTAATGCAAATGATGGATTTTGTAAAAGCTCTGTCATTTTTGAATGTGTGGATGACTAACACAACATTTTAATTTTTAATATAGATTTTCAAAAGTTTCAGTAGTTCATGTGTACTTGTTGGCTTTAAAAAACTCTGAATAGTGTGAATTTATTCATCAGCTCCCCATCCAGTAAGGCACGTGCTTCTACCGAACTTTTTAGCAATAATTACAATCCTCTGTTAATGTCTGCACCTCGTAGGAAATTGTATGCTCTCATCTACTCCCTAGAGCTACACATGGTAAAAGGTACTGAAAGTCCTTCCAGCTTTTTGGAAGGGAAAACTGAGCTTAAGCAAAAAAAGAAAATCATGTCCACTTTTAGCAGTGATCAACTGCAGGCTGGCAGTAGTATGGCTGTGGTGGCTGAGTGACAAGCAGAATGCAAGGTAGCTTTTGCATTTGTGATTAGAAACACGCAATAGGTGCTGCCCACATGGGTTCTCACTTAGGCCTCGTAGAGTTCATAGACTGTAACGCAAAATTATTTCACTGAATACACAGAGATTTGAAAATTCATAGAGAATTTTGTATTAAGATAATAATATAGGAAATAAGTTCAGAATTTTCTTAAAAATAACTGTTAGCTGGAAATTAAACTTCAGATTGTAACACAGAATTACTAAGCTTTTTAAAAAAATCATCCTTTCGCAATGAAATGAGAGAGGAAGATTTTCAACACTACCTGACAAGTGGAGGCACTGATAGGAAAAGCTACGAGTGGCAGAGAATAAAAGTCTTGCCATCTGAAGCAGATCACTCAAGTACCAATGCCAGATTAAATATAAAAAACACACAGAGATTTAAGTTTATTATCTTTCATACAGAATTGTTTAGAAATAATAAATAGAATACACAAACCCTATACCACAGTAGTTTATTTTGTCTTGTGGGAAGTTTTAACAGTTTCTAGGATTAAACGGCTTTCCCCTTTTGTGAAGGGTCTGATGTAAACTCTTGTACTGAGGCTTAAAGTCTTAAGGCTGTTAGAAGTTTCCATCAGTCAGTCTGTATGTCAATGGATAAAAAGTTGGTTGCTGATCTGACCTGTTCATCGCTCTCTGGAAAGATGCCATCAAACTACAGACACATTTGGCAATGTTGGGGGAGGAGAGGAATGTGAGAATAGGGTTATTCGGTGAGAAATTCAGTGAGTCAGTTCATCTGTGCATTAATGCTGGGACATTTAGCCCAAGCCTTAAAAAACACCAAACCATGCACATGTATATGCTCATTTTGTAATTGAAGCCTCCATTTTCTAAAATCCTAAGAATTGCATATATCTGCCTGTTTAACAGAGGGGAAAAATTAGTCTGCATTAAATACACTTTTATTTCTGAGTCACGTCAAAACAGCCTTCGTTTAGCATGCTAGCTCCATGATTTTGCTAAGCTGTTTATGCTTGCCGAATAATACATTAGTTCACTGTAGAACTGACTGGCAAAACATCTAAGAAATCTGCAGTAGATAAAAGTTACTGTTAAGTTAAAGTTATCTCATATCGATCCACCTGGATCAAAATAAGTTACAGGACATTTAAATTTATTCTGAAATAAGTTTTTAAAATCAATCTCCTAGAATTTCTGAAAGCTGCAAAAAACCCTTTCCTCAATCCAGCATGTTATTTTTTTCTCTGTAACATCACATGAATTTACTTCCACTGGAGTTTACATATAATTTGGGACAATGTAGTATTATCTCTAATGCAGGAAAAATATTTTAAGTTGATACTGATTTTTTAATTGCTTAAATTTATCTTTGCTGCTTTTAGCTACTTCTTTAGAAGCAATATTGTCTAATTTTGTGGACGTCATATTGAAATCTGTCTTTAATGATATTCAGCATTTTCTGCCACCTGACAAACTAAGTTGCGCTTTAGTTTTTCTCTCTTTAGAACCAGAAGCATCCATCTCTTAATTTGTTTTTGAAATACAAGATGACAGTCCAGGATCAAATCCTGAAACATCTTTTTAGGCAACATGTCCTTTTTGCAGCAATGGGAGTCTTGCCTCAAGGAGGAGTGAGTGAGGAAGGGCTTGGCAGTTTGTCTGCATTTTGCCAAAGTTAGGTTTCCTGCCTCTAGTGATTCCCTTAATTTGGGCTTCATCAGTGAGTATCTGTAGCAAGCATCTACCTGCAAGTAGAAAGGAAATCTTTTCTTTTTTTTCTGAAGCATGAGAAATAGTGGTCATTATGGGCCAGACCCTGAGATTAGGCTTTATTGCCCATAGATCAAGTCAAGATATTTGTAGGTAGCTTAATGATCCACAGAGCACAGGCTGTTCCTTGCATACCAGTCCTGCTCTGCAACCTCAGAGGAAACTGAAAGCACTTCTAATTTACATTTTTAAAAATATGGTGGCAATACCCGTGAAGAAATAGACCAAAAATATGGTATATGTTCTGAAAGAGACTTCTCCCATCCCCAGCAGTTTAGCTTGATAAAAGGAAAAAACGTAGCAGGGTTCTAGAGATACTTTGACTGTGGTGACATATCTTCTCTGGAGATGCTACTGTATTAATAGGCCTAACAAAGGCTTAATGGATGGGATTCAACTCACCTGACTTAAGATGTCCACACTGGAGATCAGTAGACAATCTACTTACTCCCCATAGTCAGTAAACAGTTATAGGCAATCTTCATATGTTACTCATCTGATGTATTTTAGATAGGTATTTCAGACTGAGATGACGTGCATTCATTACTTTCCACTGAGCATTCAAAGAGCCAGAAGCTTAGATGTAGATATCTGTATTTGACCATAAATTCTAGTGTGTATGCAATATTATGTCTTCTAGACTACAATGGACAATAGGTCCAAACAAAAAAACATTCGTTGTCCAGCTCCGTAAAAGCACTCTTCCTTGCGGTATGGGAAGCTATTCTAGACTGGCCTGCTTTGCAGACCATGGAAATCACAGCTCATTCACATTCAGGTAAGGTTTTACTATGAGTGAGAGACATTCCTAATTCATATGTTTTTGAAACAGCACTTAGACATCAGCCATACCTATCTACTCGCATATGGCAGGCATGTCACATGACCGAAGTTGATGATGAAGGTGCTCAGGTCAGGGGTGCGTCTTGCCGCACCCTGTTTGTAATTGACCAAAACAAGCTAATAAAAGTTAACTAGGTTAATTTTTATAGCTCTTTCTATTAGCCGAATGCAACGTTTATCATTCAGGAGAAAGGTAAAATCATGATAGATGGAAACCAAACATTAAGCATGCACAGCACAAACAGAAGGTTTGCATAAGTCACTGGACAATCAAATCAGGTAACAACAATGGTTTAGGAATGACTGGGGGGCATAGTTCAAGATACAGGACAAACTGATTTGTTTGCAGAAAGTAGAATATTCTTTTGAATTTCACTGATTCATCTTTTTTTCAGAAGAGCTGAGGATCCTTTTGAAACCTGTCAACAAATCATTCCTATTGCTACATTTTCTAGAGAGAGGTGGAGAACCCCTATCACAAGTCTTTGCGGTAGGTTAGTCTGTGATAATCAGCATCTGATTGGGTGGAATAACATTGTTACACAATGGTGTAGACTATACATCCCCAAAGAATCTAGCATGGACAGAAAGGGTCAGTCTAGTAAAAAGAACAAAACAGCTGAAAAACTAGACCAAAACCACATGTCTCTGAAAAGGGTTATTAAACAAGACATGCTTATGTCTAGTAAGACAGGTGTTCTTGGCCTTGGAGGATCTCCCCAAATGTCAGTATTGAACCTAGCACTTCGGAATA
This sequence comes from Struthio camelus, assembly GCF_040807025.1. Taxonomy (NCBI): domain Eukaryota; kingdom Metazoa; phylum Chordata; class Aves; order Struthioniformes; family Struthionidae; genus Struthio; species Struthio camelus. Next base: position 23,539,796 of record NC_090945.1, read on the forward strand.
CTGTTAGGAATTTATATTCTATTTATATTTCCATCTTTTAGGCAAATTAAAATCAATGTCCCAACTAGTTAGGATTTTGTACTGCTTGTTCCAAAATTAAGTGTCTTCATCTCTGGTTTTCAACAGATTCCAGATCCTGTCTGCTGCCATAATTCAGTTCTCACTGCAGTTTCATTTATATCTTCAGACTTACATTACTGTCCAATTATGATGCGTAGGAAAAAAGAGATATAAACTACCACTGCTCTTGTGGCTCCACATCACTGTTTAGTAACACTGAGTTTGCAGAGAGTGTTGTGCTTTGTGTTATATTAACAAAGAAAAGCCCTTTAGTACACAAGATGGCCTCTTAAAGTATACTTCAGTAAAATGGCCCATTATGAACTACCGTTAAAGTGATCTTCTGATTTCTTTCATCTGTTTTTAAATGTTTCTTATTTATGAACAGATCTAATTGATGTGACCAGGGTAGTATGTTTTCTTCAGTGAAAAAAAAGTAAGACTATGCCATTATAATACATCAGTGAATGAAAAATAAAACCCCATCAGGACCGGAACCCAGGACTGCTAATGTAAGAGGCAAACATGTTTATTAAGTATAAATGGATACTTTTAGGAATGTACTTTAGCTTTTTAAATTATATTTATACAAAATAAATATGAGTCCCTTTTCTCAACAATAAGCAGTACCTTAAAGAGCAAAACGTAAAACAAAATGTAATATGCTCCCTAGAAAAATTCTCTGTCACTACCTGACCTTAAACAATTTCTGCCTCCCTAGATGCAGAAGAGAGTGGAAGAGAAGGGAAGAGCTTGACATTAGATGTAGTAAGCTTTTCTGGAGCAAGCATAGGGGAGGAAACTTACTGATGTTGATGCCAAATATATCAAACATATTTGACAGTTGCATGTTATTTAATGTATGTGTACATTTGTGCATGCCTACATCTGTATATAGGCACTGCCATATGCCCCATTTATTTCTAGCAAAAGGTCACTTAAAAGTCATTGCAGATATGCCCAGAGAGCCTAGTAGGAAGTTACGGGGTTTTTTTATACCATCCTATGGATTTCTAAAATAGAATGTATGATTCTTTTAATTCAAAGCTCTTAATTTATGGAAAATTTCAATTAAATCAAGTTTAGTCCTGAGTTTGTACTGAATCCATCTCCACTCTCTCAACAGTACAGAGATGTTAGAAATAAGACTTTTCAAGTTGGCAGGTTTTAGCGCAAACTGGATTCCAGATGAGACAGCCTTGTCTGGAAAGCTATTGCAAAGTATGTTTGAAAACACAGTAACACAAAAGCCCCCTGGATAATGAAGCTGTAGTTCATTAAATCTGTGGCAAATTTTCCACTGACTCCTTGTGATATCAAGTTTTTATCTTGTAACTGATGAATCTCAGGCATTAAAAATCTGTGCAACTTTGAGGTCCTTGTATTGGAATTAAGGAGAAATGTATTTGTAGTGCATCCTATGCAGTTTTTAGCTACATAGACTTCTCAGCAAAATAGAGACACATATGCTAATAACAGACAGAATTATTAGTTATTATAATTACAATAGTATATTAGTTATTATATTTACAATATAAGCATCACTTATTAGGCTGAATTCCAGCCTCCCTTAAGCAATTCTATTGTGTGTGACTAGGACTGGCTCAGGGATTCATATCTATTTCCGTATCCATCCACCATGGCCTTCACCCTTGTCCCTAATAAAAAGGCTACTAGTGGAAAACAAAGCTTTTTTTCACCCTAAAGTAGTATACCTAATCTTGACCAGTCCGATAATATGCTAAGAGCCAAGAATTAAAGAAACAAACATACCCTAGGATAGGATTTTAATCCTAGAAGGACCCAAAGGTGGTGGCCAAATATTCAAATTAAATAAGAACCTGCAAAATACCGAATACTCCCCTAGTCAGGGAATCTAACACTTAGAACCAAACATGAAGACGAAGAAGAAAGATCCTAATTGAATTTTCAAAATCTCATAAACAATTTGAAGTTTGACTTGCTTCAAACCCACTCTTAATCTATCTTAACTAATTTGTTCCCCTCTTGTTTTTTCTAGAATACCACTCTCCCTAGTCATAACAAACCACTGATTATACTGAACAGAAGAGCTGTGAGAAGAAGATCTGGCAAAGCAAATAAATAAAGCTAAAGAAGAGCAAAAAATATCCCATAGCAGGAATGCAGGATTCTATTTGCATCACTGGCATTCTGGAAGGCTGAAGTGCTTTACAGACAGTACCATATGCTAGAAAAAAAGCCGAGTGCCGTGGGCAATTTTATGAAAGCAGGGAAAGTTTTTATATGTTTGTGAAAACTCAGAAACTTCCCATTGTATTCAGGCACCTGCGATTTTCTTTTCTTTTCTTTTTTTTGTAACATATGGAACCGTCACTTCAAAATATCTCCTTGTATCACTATAAAACCTTTATTTCATTTCTCTAATCCTCTATGGCAGCCAGAGATAAAAATATATTTAAAAACACATTGTATTTGTGGTATAGTTAAAGGAATAGCTTGAGCTTCCTGTATCACAACTTCAAACCTGAGGCCTCCTCATCAATGAAATAAAAATGGCTGGCAAACACTCCTTTTGTGCCGCGACAGTTATTGTCTGACACTTAAAGCCCAACTAACAGCATATGTAGAAGAACAGAGGAAAAGTAAAGTTAATCTATCTAGGCTTTTGGATACAAGTGTCAGCATCAAAAGCCTAGGAAGAGGTGTGGAGAGAGAAAGAATCCGTTCTGTGATTCCAGAAGACTTTATGGTGCATGGCAAAGCGAGCCTTCCTCCGATTCCATCATATTGTACATAGATTATACTCAAGTAATTTACAATATAATCGTACTGCAGGAAAACGTTGGATAGGAAATATGGAGGATAAAAATATTTCCAGATGGAAAATAGTGCTGATGCCAACATACATTAGAACTGCTAAGAAAATGTCCCCCTTATCAACTAATATTTAAAAACAGTATTGCTTTGTAAAACGATATATTATGAGTTCATTACATCTCATTATATTTCTACATTTTTAGTTTGCATGGAAATTAAAGAGAAACATCTTTCCCTGAACCTCAGCAATTCCTGAGCCACAGGGAACCTGCTAGCATTATATATGTTATAAATACATACATAAAATATAGGAATGATTATTAGCGCTTCTTCAGAGGGCCTCCAGCCCCTTCACAATTTCCAGATGAAAATACAAACGCTTCCACCTTGTAGCACACTTCTCAGCAAATACACATATACTTGGAACAAATTATAGTTCTCCCATACCCTAACCTTTTGCACTTGTAGGATAGCACTTCTGGAGAAGCGTGTAAGCTCTCCTGAACTCTCAGACTGCAGCCATTACTTGGGTACTTCAGAGGACAGGCACAGAATTTGCCTTATTTTCTTTCTCACATGCTGTCTACCCGTATCTTTACTAGGACAAAACATATTGCACCATTAACAACTTACCTTGTTACAGAAAACTGGTCATTTAAAAATATATGCTAGAAAGAACTGGCCATCTCATTACACTGGTTTACATACTGACATTGAAATATATTTGTCTATATTAGATCAAAAGTACATTTGTGATGTATTAAGTCCCCCTTATTTTTACTGCGTTTATTCATTTGAACATTTCAAACTGGAACTCTGAATCACTCATGTGGTTAACTGTCCAAATAATTTCAGAGAAATAAATGGGCATAACAAAGCTGAGCACGTGTAGAGTTATTTTTAGGCTCCTTCTAACCCACTAGTTCCTAATGAGTCGTCTTCGTTATGCTCAGAGAAATGCTACTGCAAGTAGAGTTTTGAAAGTACCTAGGAGAATACATTTTTGCCATTCAGGCATAGTATGCATAGCTCAGTCTGAACACACTGGGATGTTTATATAGCTATACACATAATACACTGAGACAGGGTAAATCCTCACTTTTCTTTCTTGTCTTTCAGGTATTTTCAGTGGTTTCTTTGTGCTTGTCATTCTGTTTTGCAATCCTAATTCTCAAAACCAGCTGAAGAGTAAAGAGACAGGCTTTGTGACATGAAAAAGAGAGGCAAATGAACAACAGACAGCAAATAATGCAAACTTCCTTTAAACAAAATATATTTAGAATAAAAGCTTTTCTTAGAAAAAAAGAAGGAAGAAAAGGGAAAAACTCTGCAATCATGAAATAATTTTAACTGGCTAAGGGAGAGCTATTCAGTATTCCTGATACAAACTCAAAACCCATTGTGAAGATTTTCTCACTCTTTTTTGCTCCAACTCTGTAGGAATTACCCGACTGTTTATAGTCAACAATTGGCCGATGGGCATGCAAATGGCTCCCACCTCTGGCACTGCAGTCCATTCTTCTGGACTCTTTACCCAGCTTCTCCTGGGGCCCCCTGGAAATAAAAGTCACATCACTAAAAAATTATGCACCTTCTGTCTGCTTTTCTCTAGATGGCAGTATTTGCCTTAAGGACTTTCCTCTCTACCTACCGTGAATATTTCTCATATGGGAGTAAGAATGAGAGCCCAAGAAAAATATTTGGGAGGAACCGGAAATCCTTGTCATTTGTTTTGGTTTGATTTTTTCACTTTTCATCGTTTCTTTGGATTTTGTTAGCGTGCATGCATAACTCTTCACACATAACTAAAGCTGTTGTTTTAGCACAACTACTTACAAGATAAATTAAATATCCAAGTGCAGTTGCATGTATGAAAAGACTATAATGGGAATTTAATTAATGAAATAAAACATGCACACACTAAGTAAAATATATAAAATTGACATGAATTGAAATGAAAGAGTTGAAAACTTCCTCCAAATTCAAGTCACACTTCAAACAATTTTTAAAGCCTGAAAACAGTTTGGTTAGCCTTGCTTTCAATTTCTGAACCCTGTATATTTCCTATAATTTAATATAGCAAAAGATGCTGTTCTTGCAGATTCCTGGATTTTATCCAGACCCTGGAAGAACCGGATTTATAAAAGACCGATTTCCTGAGGCTGCCACACTGATTTCTAGGGATGAACACACCTTCACATTTCAGAATCAAACTTTGTACCATTTGATGTTTGCCATTTGCTAAGATGTGATCTCCTAGTCCATACGTGTAAAGGATGGTCTCAGTCTAGTTGCAGAGCCTCATTGGTTTATAGGGACTAAACAGAGATCTCCAACTGCAGAACAGGAGGCCAAATTAAGAGACAGAAACTACATTGTGGGGTAGAGTGCCATATTAATTCTTATTTTATTCCCCTATCTCACATATTCCTGATGCGCTCTCATCATTAAAAACAACTACAAATTTTGATAGACTTTACTGCAGTTATTCATCCTTTTAGTAATTCATACTAGATCCCTTACTTCTGCTAAGTAGTTACACTAAAAAACCGTACTTAATTTTTGCATTTGTAGGAGTGTGAGGATATGATCCATGGTATCATGGATCTGTATTAAATGAAAGAAATGAGTTATCTAAAATGGGAGAACTTTAATTAAAGTATAATTCCTGCATTTTTTTTCAAATATATGCTATTCATAAAAAGATATCAGGTGTTTACAACATTCCATCTCGCTGGCTTTCAAGCAAATCATAGCTGCAGTGTACCTCCCTCTAGTAAATCTGTCCATTTGTAGCCTTCCCTGGAAGGATACACTGCAGTCATTATCAACCTGCACTTCTAGTGCATCATTACACGTACTCATAGCAGGAACCAACTGCTATGAGGCATAGTAACTCTTAGTAGCAATAAATAACTCATTCCCTATTTGGTGCTTTCCCTGCACACTCACTGCAACATTTCCAGATTTTTCTTCTGCTCTGACCTGTTCATCTGCCAGATGTCCATCACCAGCTCCATCTACACTTCAAGCGTCACATGAACTACAGATTTTTTTTGAGTCCCATCTTTGTTTTTCTCATGCTTCTCTGCTCCTCCCCCTACTCCAATTTGCATTTGTCTTTTAGTTTCCTGTGTTTTCTTGACTGTTAGTGTTTGACCTAGGCTGACACACCGAGCCCATGGATCCTACGCTGTCAGAGCCATGCCAATCCGCTGGACAAGATGGCTTTCAGTTCTGCATGCCAGTCACCACTAGTATGCGTGTATTGATAGCACGGCAATTTAGGGGGAGGTGATCGCATTTCAGCACTTGTTATTAAACAGAAAAGAGGAACAGTATTAAAAAATCCCCAAATATACAGTACAAATGAGCCAAGTGTTAACTCATCCTGCAAAAAAATTTAAAGTAAAAGCATAAATATTTGATGCCGTAGCAGTTTGATCCAGGTTTTTTTCCTCCCTATTTCATCTGCTTATCTGTATCTCATCTGATGAACGCCTAACCATTTGAGAATTTATTCTGTCCTCTCTCAGGAAACTTTTGTAATTATTTTTAAACATAGTGTTGTGGAGACTTGGTGGCCAAATGCCTATTGATCATGTGGAAAAATATATTCTTCTTCTGACTTCAAAGACCACAGCGCTGTCCAAGGAACTAAAACTGGCAGCCAAAATACCACGAAAGAAATAGACAGGGGTAAGGATAGAGACTGTATCTCAGAATGAGAAAAAGAAACAATGATCTCCCAACTCTTCACTTAAATTACAACAAAGGTACAAAGCTACTGCAAGGTGCCAGACTTATTGGAATAACTTTTGAAGATAATAAGAATTATTTGAATAGATTGGTTGTAAATCTACTTGACAAAACCATCTATAAAGTTACAAAAGCAGCAGTTCTTTCCGAAGTTGATAGAAACAGAGGTCATGTTTAATTTAATAATCAAGTAATCCGTGGACATTGAAACAAATGGCATACTCCAGATACACTTTCAAAGAGAGCGGAAAAAGTCATCATATTGAAATCAGATGTCATGTGCATCACACATCATTTCTTCCTGTACTGTACTCCTGTCCTGTCCTGTTTTTTCCAGCTTTAGAAAGCTGTTTCTGTTTTTTCTCCCTCAGTTGATATGATCCAGTTAAATCCAAGCTTTGGAGACACTCGCATGAAACATCAGTGATTACTTGATTTCTCAGCATATAAATCTAACTACAAAACTTACTATGTAGAATTCTGTTATGAGGTAACTTTTCCTATGCAACATTTTTGCCTCTGCTGATATCTGTCCTGAGACCAGTATTAACATAATACTGTCAAAACTGATCTCCACATAACATATTAAGCAATTGTTTTCCCAGAACAACCTGATAAAGCAACAAAAGGATTAGACAGGGCCTTTCAGCTTTGCAGTAAGCAGCTTCAATATAAGTTCAATTCCAAGAGGATTTTAGCTTCTAAAAATCAAGGCCACAAATGGCTTCTGTTGGATACAATCTGCTTAGAGTGCAGCTCTTTCTTTATCTTGCCATTCTGCTGGCTTTCCAAAATCCCTCTCTGTTTCTCAGGACCCTGCCTGATGCTTTTACCCCAAACAGCAGCTCTATTCCCAGTGCCCCTTCTCCCTGTCTCGCCTGCCCCCCTGCAGCACAGATGATCTGCTGGAATGAACAGGAAAGTCTCTGGGCGTCTGAGCAAGGCGCCGGCTGACAAGCAGGGCCAGCAGCACTGGCAGTAAGCAGCAGGCAGCCCTCCTGACCCCCGTGCAGAGGCAGGTTCTGGGACTGCCTGAATTAATCAGGACAGTTCATACCGTAAAGGAAGTTAGTCAGACTAAGTGCTGTGGCATCCCACGCCTGCCAAATTTTGTCTGTGCTACCCCCACTTCTCACAGCACTGGGAGGCAAGTTACGCCCTTGCCTTAACTATATTATATTGTTGCATTTTGTCTGGCCAGACAACTAAAAAAAATATTGTCCTGATTTGCAGGTTTTGGCATGCCTCAGCCTCTGCCTGGTAAGCATCCTTGCTCTGAGCTGAGAATAATAGTGGATTCTCTCACGCTCTTCCCCACCAAAAAGGTGCCCCATAAGTGGAAGGGAGGATAGGGACTGCAGGGGTTCTGCCTGCCTCTGTGGCACTGCCAGCCATGGGGGCATCACAACTCAACTACCTGCACAAAACCCCTCAGAACCTAGAGTCTTCTCTTCAGGCATTTAATTGCTGAAACCATACCCTGGCATTAGTAGGCACCCAGAGCAGACCTTCAGCAGAGACTCTGATTAAGGCTTTATTAATTAGTGAGATTATTTTACTGCATACATGGTTTGCCTGCTTGTATCTTGCTTGCTTGCTTGCTTAGGAGAATGTTGCAATGTGGCATTTTGAAGAGCTATTCATAGTAATGATTGTAAATGTTGGTACACAACTTTGGTTGCCTAATTTCCAATTGGCATCAGAGGAGGCTATACTTTATACTCATAGGAGAACAAACTGTAGAAGTTACTAGATTTTAACGTCTGTGAATTGTGTGGTTCTGTTAACTAGAAAATAACTGACATAAACATGAATTGTAAAGACAGGAAGAGCATTAGCCAAACTGACAAACAATGCAGTCTATATTACTAAGCTATGAATCTCCTAACCCACTTCTAGTAACTCTAATTAACAGCAGCAATTATTGGAGCATCATGAGAACTTTTATTATATAAACATACACTTATTTATTTAGTACTGTCCTTATATTTACAGACACTCAAAAGGGAGGAGCTTTGTATGCAGCTGAATAACATGCACATACATGTATGGAAAAAAGTGTAAAGGAGAAAGTCCAACCAGGGTACTTCTACAGTTAACGTAAAAGCATTTCACAGTATCCCTCTTTACCCTGGAATGTTTGATACTGCACTAAAACCGAAGATACACCTAAGGAATGGAGTTTGCAAAGTAGCCACTTAACGCGTGACCTTAAAATCAGCATTTGTTTGTGCAAATTGGTACACAGGATTGCAGTTAACAGATGAGGCTCTGCATCATAGACAGACGCGAGTTTAACACTCTCTGATCTTTACCAGATGCTCTGAGCTGGCTCTGATCATGGACCTATGACAGTATTGCCTATCTACTTTTGGATATCACCAGCCTCCACTAGCAATTAAGGCATTGTCTTTCCTTGCAAATGTAAGGCTTTTACATACTGTTTAGGTGAATGATCTTGACAGATCAAGAACTGATCTCACACCACTGTATTTCCATCGGCTTAAATGGAACTCTTCATGGTGTGAATAAGTATATGTGAGACGGCTATTTGGCTCTCAGCCTGGAAGATATTAAATGCATATATTTTTTCATTTTGACTAATTTTCTAGTTCAGGTCTTTTCAATTACTTTAAGTGAAACTATGAAAAATTTGTATCAAATATACATATATACATAAAGAATAATATGAAAACCAATTTCCTCAGTCTCAATAGAGTGCAAATATGAAGCTGGGTTGTTCTTTCCCCTTTGATATGCGTATTTCAAGTATTTATATCATAGTCATGACCTGAAGTTAAGAACTCTAGAACTCTTATATATATTCCTTAATGCCAGAAGAAACTTTCTTCTTTTTTTTCCCCCCTAATTTTCACACAATGAAATAGAAAAATTAAATGAATACACTAAGCACTTCTTGACTTATATAAAAAAATGTTCTTCCTTTTTAGCAGCCCTCTTCCTTGTCTCTAAAAAATACTTACAGTACAGGGCAGTTTGCATGGCAAAAGTTGGAATGTATGATTACACAAAAACATGATCTTACTAATAACTGCAGTGATAAAGTGATACTGAAATCACATAAGCAGAATAAGAATTAGAACAGATAAACTGTAAACTCATGCCCCGTAAGAATTAAGACAGATAAACAGCAAAGTCATGCCCCGTACCTTTCACAGAGATTTAATTACAGAGTACCAACATTAAGAAGGCAGAAGAGTCCATTTATAAGACCCTGAAGTTTTAAAACAAATCTTGCGATTGTCTAGTATCTGCCATAATAATTTCCATATATTGTGCATCTCTTGAGCTTTTTAAAACTGCATTTTGATAGCTTGATCCAAGAGTTATTCAAGTAAATTGAGAACTCTGAAGCTCTGCAAAAAACTATAGCAGCATTTCTGCCAGTAAAAATATAAGAACAAAGTACAGACCCCACTTGGCCTGATCTGTTTTTTTTTCTCTCTCCTCCTTTTCTCTTCTAATATACTTCTTGCTCATCTTTGCCCTGGGAGTTTACGCAGGAGACTGATCACTGAAGTTCACATGCTTTTTATCCATTATTAGCCTATGCCAGAAATACTTCAGCTCTTCCTGGAGCTAAGAAACAAAGGATGCCAAGAAAATTGTCTGGCTGACTGTGTGCTCCCAATCCACTAGGTGGCTTATCAGCTTGTCCGAAGGAAAAATTTGCATGTCTATACCGAATGATGTTGACCTTGTGCATGGTGGCCTCTTGTGCCCGACAAAATAGGTTCTCTTGTCCCTGCCATACAGCATTCCTGTATGAGATGAATGTGTTATTTGACTTCTGAAAGAGTTCCCATATATAGGATGGCTTTGATAGTAGTCAGAAGAACCAGTAAAACAATAAAAGAATATTCCAAAAAAATACCCATGCATTACACAAAGGGGGATGTTTACTGAGGATGTTAAAGGAAAGGTCTAATAGTCCATACAGAAAGAGAACTCCAATCTCTTTACCCATAAATAGTAAAACAAACAGTCCCGCGCCTCTCCTGGTGGTTCCCCAAGTCACAACAGAAGGATTGACGTGATCCTTGTTGCCTAACAAGAGCAAATGACCCAGGAGGTCACTGCTGCAAACTGAGTCCTTTGCCCAACTGCAGCTCTAGAGGTCTCCCCGACAACTGTCCTGACAAATAACTGCTCTCCACGATCCACAGCGGCTCCTGTCAGTGGAGAAGGATGAGTTACTCTGGTAGCAAAACTGTAGACGAGAACTTAATGGTAAATATGAACCTCCTTCTATGAGTCACAGTCTGTTCAACCAAGTTCCTATTTTAAGTTTCAGTGTTTTCCTTAAAACGTAAACTAATTTTACAGTTTCTCTGGCCATATCCTTCTGGTGATGACATACCAAGCTGCCTAAGGAATAAATTCCTCTAGGAGAGCTCCAAAAGAGCACAAAGTGCTGATGGGCATCTGAAGAGGGTGCCAGGGAAGGTCAAGACACCTTAATGCTGACTTCAAACCTCTATGTTAGTGGTCTCTCAAAGTTGAGCAGTGTGGAAAAATTGAGTCTTCAAAGAGATAAACTGATTGAGAAGTTGGTCTTTTCCCATCTAGAGCTGATGACAGTGGGCTATTTTTCAGCCTTTTTGTTCAGATGAATGCACCTCTAGCTATAAAGCACTAAATAATTTAACAGAGAAGCTCTTTGAGCCCCCTCTGGTCCCTTGCCCTTTTCAGTGCTTGTTTATCCCTTTCCTTATATCTGTATTTCTCTACTTCACATTCCAGCAGGGGAGTGCAGTCTTTCTGGTGCATGGAGACACACTCTACAAAGCACTCTGTGAACGCTTTGCTTTACAAGGGCAAAATTAACCCTTGCCTTCTACTCAAATAAACGAAACGTTGTTATTTGTGATGTAAATTCTAAATCAGTCTTCTCTATAGGCATGGAAATGATTAAAAAAATGCTTTAGCAAGAGCATGTATGGAACATAAAAACTACTGCTGCATCCCTTTACCATTCTTCCTAGGCATAAAAGGGAAACCATCGTGTCAAAGTCTGGATAATTTTTGGATAGTTTTGAAATGCAAAGGAGGGAACTATAAAAAAAGACTAGGTCATTTCATAAAAACATGATGGAGGATAAAACCTGGCTTCTTATTTTCACATCTATGTCAAACAGGAATGTTTTTCTACTTTTTCAGTCTTACTATATCTTTGGCAGGTAGTTAATGGGCATGAAGTTTGTGAAAGCTACAGAAGTTTTGTGGTATGAATTGCATTTTTGAGCAAAAGACAGGACGGAGTCTGAGCAAAAAAGCTGGATTTGTACTAGGAGTGGGATGAAATTAAGGTAAGAAAGGGCCAGTGGATTACAATAGCTCAGGGAGTAAACAGGAAAAGCTATTTTTTCCACCATATTTACAAAGTCCAAGGCAGTTTGCTGCAAGTGACTGAATCCTTTCCAGGTAGGTAGTTTTCTTGCAACTTTTTAAAAGTCTTCTAACTTCTATTGCTATTTAATATTTCTATTATTAGGGCACTGTTTTAAGAGAAAGGAGGCTTCACTGTGCTGGGTGTTGCACAAGCAGAGAAAATACATAAACTTTACCCTGACAGTTTTACAAAGTGAAAGCTTTCTGATTTAGGGCAAAATCCTGCTTCCACTTACACTTGTACAAGCCCATTACTTTGCAGAAGTAGGATATAATAGAACCATTCACTTTGTATTTACAGTTTGAGATAATTAACAAACACATTAGGCAGCATTTTATACAGCATCACTAAAACTATGAGTACAAGCACGGCAGTAAAAAGGACTGTCTATCAGGTAGTGATCTCCTTTTGTGATTTTCCCATGTCATATCCTCGTGGTGGAAAAGACCAAAATGAAGGAAGGGAACCAGAAGAGGAATTAACTCAGAATAACATTTGGGGTGCAAAGCTGTACGGTCAGGGTTTCTGGCTGGTCATTGCCCGTACTGGGAACTGCCCACAGAAAGCTGTAGCTCTTGCCTAGGCTATGTGCCTCATCTCATCTCCACATACAGTCAGCCTGATTCTCTAATATAGATGTAGCCTCTGAAGTATATCCTGGCATTTTAGTCCTCTTCTAACAATTCTAATGGAAAGAACTGAGGATGGTGACTCTTTTCCGTTACATCAAATTTCTGACAAATCGATGTGACCAAAATCTAAATTGTTTAAATTAGTGTCTTTAACCTACGGCCTCTGCATGCTTTCTCAGCAGCAGGTAAAATGGAGATTTGTATTTGTCTTAACACTAAATATAACCTAGAGCAAAACAGCAAACAATAGATACTCTGTTAAAGCTGGTTCCTGACAGGAGCTGACCATATACCGCAAAGCGTGGATGAATCTGACCCTCATCAAAGTCAACAAGAACTCATGGAGACGGAACAAGCCCATAAACTAGATTAAATTATTTTTTGAGGTAGTGTGTGTTTTTTTGACTCCTTAGTGTGAACAAGAACAATAACAATTCTGTTACCTCTTGCCTCTTTTCCATAGCTCTATGCCTGTTCCAGTGGGTAGGAAGAGAAACAGAGTAGTGCTAGACCCATTTTAGCAATAAGATACTTCAGGCAAAGCAGTTCTGGGGGTTATTAAATGCCTTGGATATAACACTGCCCATGAAGCGCAATAATCCCTGATAAATGCCTGGAGTGACTTGCTGCTGTTATGAAATGGGATACTGCATATACAGTAGGAAAGTATGGGAAAAAGGAAGGGAGAGTAAGAGAGTGAGGGAATTTGTCATATTCTGCCAAGTTTCCATGAAAAACACAATGATCACATGCTAAATCTCGCAATGGCTGTCAACTCTAATGCTGTCAAGTAGTCCTCCACTGTTTTGTAGAGCCAGAGATGAGACTGGTTTAGAACATTTTAGGTACATCCACTATATCCTACTAAGTAGGAATATCTCTATGTTTTCTCTTTATTAGCATAAGCCTCTGGAAAGGGAACCTCTGCTTTACATATAATAAATGAGTAAGTGCTTGACTATTAGTCTGGAAAAACACTGCTTCTGGGAAATTGTTTTTGTGGAAATATCAGCAGACAGGATGAAGTGGCCGGTAAATACAGATAGAGATGACTGGCATTAAACATCTCTTGTCCTATCCAGATGCTGGTTGCTGTTCTGATAACAAAGGATCTTCAGCCACAAACATTTCATGCTCTTTACAAGATCAGTTTATGTATATACTAGACTAGACGTTTCATTTGAGATCAGTGCTGATTATTTGATCTAATTCTTGATTTCAATCAACAAAACGAATGTATTTCACATTCTAAGCTCTCAGTTTTGTGTCTCAAAGTATCGATGGGCACAGAAGTTGACAATTTGGCCTCACCTGGACTAACATTTTAATCCGATAGTAGGCATGCCAAAATCATAAAACATTTCCACCAACGCTAGATCAGTAACGAAAATATTTCATATTAAATTTCCAAGCTAGATGTGGGTGTAGTTGCCTTTATAGACATCTAAATCAATTCAAATATAGTTTCTTCCTACTTCAAAAATTCAGTCTCTGAATTCCAGTTTTACAGTCTTTAATGATTTTAAGATCTAGTGTACATAAAATTAAATCCTTCTCACCTTTGAAATAGGTTTTAAAATTGCTCTAAATGGTAATTAGAAATGCATGTCCATTTCTCTATTCATATGTATAACAGGAAGAAAGCTGTATTTCATTTTTATCTTTAGAGACAGTATTCAGATATTTCAATGTAAACAAAACTACGTACAGCAACAGTTTGTGAATATATTGCAAACTATATATACAGTCGTTAACAGATGTACTCCTGGCATATATCTTACAAGAATAAATATAATGGATTACCGGGTTTCCTACTGTGTTTTTCTTTCCTTTTTTTTTTTTTTTTTTAAAATCTTTCTCATTTTTTGGGATACTCATTTTGTGACTGGAAAGTGCATTTTTTTATTGTTGGAACCCAATATATAATCAGAGATATGCTTTTATTAATATATATGTAACAGAAAATGCAGAATTATGTTTCTGCGTATGTGTGTGCCTATACACACATCTGTCTAACCATTTATCTATAATTATCCCCCTCTAAACACAAACCAGTATAGGAGGGTAAAGGATGATCTGGGTAAAATATAGCCCTGAGCATTAGATAATGTGTATTCTATTAACACCGTATCACAGACATCATCTTATCTTACAGTTGGTGCTTGCTGACTATATCTGTTGCTATTTTGAACTTTTCTTACAGCTACTATGTCTCTTTAAAGGGTTTATCTATAACGTATTGAATTCCTGAATTTAAGTCTCGTTTCTCCCCCTTGCCTTTGACCTTCCTAATACGCATTATTCCTAGCATTATTAAATGCAATTGAGAGAGATGCCAAAAATAGCACTGGAAAAATTTTAACTTTATGAAAACCATTCTCAGCCTCTATAGAAGAGATTCATGCAGGAAATCTTACTTATAATCAATGTGCACATCTAAAAATGTAATATTACTTGGAAAATAAATCATTTTCTCCAAGGATTTTTAAAAAAAAGAAAAAACAGCCCCCTCCTCTCTCCCTCCACCCCAAAATCTAAGTCTGCCAGAAGAAGACTCTTCAGAGTATGGAATATATTGTCTCAGAGCCAGAGGGCTGCATGAATTTAATTTTTAGCAGCTTTTTAACACTTCTAAAAAGCTAATACGGTCCTCTGTAAATTATGTTGACTAATTTTCTAAGGTTTTTTAAAAAATGGCTTAACATAAAACATGGCTTGTGAGTTGTCCATCATATATATTTTATATATATATTTTTCCATTCGCTTGGGCAACTCCAAACTGATCGAAGTCAACACCTCCTATTGACAAACAAGTTGATATTAGCTACCTGACAAAATCTGTTTGGGGTTAGGAGGCAAACAGTGTCTTAGTGAAAAAAAAACACACTGATTTTGCAATATTAGTATGTTTTACATATAGTATTAAGACATCACTGACACAAAACTACTTGAGGCCCTTAAAAAAAAGCATGAATATTTTCAAATGCACAGTTTCCCAAGCAATTCTATTCAAGGAAGATTTTTCAGTTCAGCTTTCATTGAGGATTGTCATATATGTTTACATTTGCATTCCCAGCAAAAGTGAACCTCTGTTTTTTAAATCAGCAAAATGCATTTCTAGTTTTGACACAGGCTTTCCCTGTTTTTGTATGACAGGGATGGCCAACGTATAGCCCTTAAGCCACATCTGGCTTGCAAGCAATTCAGTTGTAACATTTGTGCTGATACACAATTGTGTCATCAGTGAAGAGCTGTGCTAGAACAGACAATTTCTCCCTGGTGGGAGGAAATGAGCCAGCAGACACTGGTATTACTGGGTCAGGCTGGGGCTCAGTCACACTCCCACATGTGTAAGGGGCTGGTGGGACACCAGGGCACCCATCACTGTTTGGCACATTCCTCAAGCACGTGCCTGCCCAAGCACAGCTCAGCCGTACGAAGATTGGGCCTGTGGCTTGTAAGGTCAGGCAGGATAATCATCTTTGTTTTACAAAGTTAATGCAATAACTGTAACTAAAGCTAGAAAAGTTTGTAATGTTACTTACCTATTAATAGTAGCACAACTGAAGTCACTTGACTGAGATTACAGAAAACAATCAGGAGCATACACTCCAGCATGGCCAGCCCTGTGAGAGGGCTTGATTGACTTGACATTGACTTGATATTTGAATCATCTGGTCAATGAGTAGCATGTATACAATTTTCAGGAACGAGCAATTCTTGAAATGATCATGTTAGAGTGGAGTTCCCTCTGGAGTTTCAAATCAATTGAACTCTGCTCCCAAATCACAGGCTCTAAGTTTGTTGCTGTATGCTCTTCTGACTTCCTATACATTAGGAAGGAGAATAAAGGTAGCAAGGATCTGCCCCAGCACAAGGCTTACCTAAATGACATAGCATTGACCAGACAGCTCTACACCTGAGTCAGCTCTGAATATATGGGCCGTGGAATGGGTGCCTTTAAAGAACCAGTATTTAACTAATATTTGACCACAAAACAACCTCCAGAGCATGAAACAAAGTGAAAAGGCAGAACTGTAACTAATCTGCTTTCGTTTACATCAGAAATTGGAGAAATTTCCTCATCGTTTTGGAATCAGAGAAGAGGGGCTGTAAAGGTGGAATGCAGTCCTGTGTATCTGCACAACTCTGGCATAGCATGCACTAATTAATGCCAGAAGATACCCCTTCCCCAAGTCAGATTTCTGTTGTCAATCCCATCTTATTTTGTTCACAAAATGGGCATCAGAACTGAATCTAGTTCAGTTTTTGGATTTGCACAGTACCAACAGATGCTCTCAATTCGCACAGAAACCATGTAAAACTTGGATTATATTCAGGTTCTTGGGTATCCTTACACATCTTTCCAGATTCACCGACTCCCTTCCATCTCCTCTCTCTGCAGTATCTCCATCAACGCCCTCACAACACTCTGATGTCCTACTGACAGTCAGTTCAGGAACATCATATTCCCACCTTAAGTGTCTCTGAGAGACCTCTTCTCCCATGCTGCCCCAGGACCAGGTGGTTTGCTTCACTTCCTTCCCTGACCTTTGGGATTTTATCTGACTATTCATTTATTTTGGAATGAGACTTTGATAAATTATTATTTACTGTGGTAAACGAACACATTTCAGTAGCACTGCTGGCCAGCTCTGTAGCAAAATAAATAGAAGAATAAAAAAAGAACTAGATGTGACAGAAAAATGCCTTTTGAAAGGGCTAAAAGTCTAGGAATCTCACCCATAATCATCCAAACTTTTAGTAAGAACAAACAAGTAAATATGGTGTTGTTAAAGTGTAGTCAGCCTCTTCTGATGTGGCATTTTAGAGTAAGAAAAATGTTAGTACTTTATGACCACTGGCAATTTCCAGATATATGAATGCAGTCTGTCTGTGTGCATGTACCAGCATATGATTTTTGAAGCCAAATATGGGACAGATGAGACATATGGTCACAATATTCTTCTTTTATTAATAGGTTGAGATTATTTATCTAAGTTTCAAAGGCCTGAATTAAGAAGAATGTCTATCATTCTCTCATTCCCATCAGTTCTTTCTACCAGGAGCTACACTTTGATGTGGTAGGCTGCAAAATAGCTGTCTGCCCCACCTGCATCTTATAGATCACTTCATCAAATACTATCTACTATCAAAACAGTATGTCAAGTCACCCAACTTTATTCTACCTGCCTTTCCTCTAGGTTATAAACATACAGGGTTTTTATTTTGGTATCTATCATCACAAATAAATTGTAAGCACAGCTCAACCAATGAATTAACCTCAGATTTTTACTTTCTTTGTCAGAGCAAGAGAAAATAATTAATGTTTGCTGTAAAAAGCTATTCAAAAAATGGAAAGAAAAGGAAAGGTACAAAAGAAAAAGAGAAGACAATTACTTTAATCGTTAAGCATTACAGAAGGTTATGCATAACTAAACCTAACAATTTCTCCTTTGGTATCAAACAGCAAGATTCACAAAGCAGCAATTCTAAACGTAAATTTACTTCCAGACACAGCACTAACACCCATCCCTCAGGGATATGCATAGATAGGTAGACCTATATGCATAGAAGAACCACAGTACTTCAGATTAGTCACAGAATATCTGTTACACAAATAAAAAAGAAGTAAATTGTGTATTAACTGTTGTGGAAAACAGGATCACAGGGAAACAAGAGAAAGGAAACAAGTAGAGATTAAACAAGCAGTAAAATCTTGCAGTGAAATTCCTTGAAAGTAGTTCCAGCTGAGTACTCAATAGAAACAGAGCAAATCTCAAGAAGCCAAACAGTAAGTAGTATCGCAGAATAGCTCAATTAGCTTCAGAAATTCTTATGCAAAAAATAATCAAGTAGTTTGATCTCAGTCTAACTGAAACATTTGGTCGGGAAAAAAATAACTTCCATTTGTTGTAGTAGTTGCAGTACTATGTCTTGCCAATAAAGATAACAACAATTTGGACCCCTACGATCACCTTTAAAAGGGCATTTAAACAAATTTGTATCAATTAGGGGGATGTCTTAAAAGTTTGAGGTCTGGGAAAACAAATTTCCCCATTCAAAATCAGCTGCCTATACTTCAGCACTAATTTACATGATATTATTAATAGTTACTAGCATGAGTCTACCAGAACTGTGTGTTTTTCTTCATAGTGGGTATAATGGATCAACACATTTTCTCATCTATATTTAACTTCTAAAATTTATTGAACACCTAAGAAAGGAACAATCCCACAAGAAAAATATGCAGTCCTGGCCCTTGATTGTAGAAGTTTCTGTCAGGAAGTTTTTAGCAATTATAAAACCAATACAATCATGTAGAAATGAGAAAACTTGTTCCTTGGACAAGTTCACAAGTTCAGAATGGAGTGCAGTCTCTACGCTTCCTAAACTGCCACGCTGCATCAGATGAGATATGCTATGCTGGAGAGCTCAGTCCACGGGTGACCGAGAGGGACAGATACTGCAATGACTCATACAAGTACAGTTTAATGACAGATTGACCTAAACAAAGAAATATTTTGACACTCATTTTGAAATGTTTTTTGAATTCTGCGTTGTTTAAAAAGGTTAGCTATTTTGCTTTTCATCTTAATTCAAGAAAAAAACAAATATAAAAATAACATCGTTATCTGAGGGCAGAATTTCAATTTTCAACCAGTTTTGGTAACAAGATAAGTTCACTTCAGGCTTGCACTTTGTTTCTCTCCTTCCTCTTCCACCTCTACACTTCTTTGCCTCCCTTCTGTGCAGATCTAACTTCAGGCAAGTATTTCTGGATCCCTTATTCCTTTCTAAAGGAAAATTAAAATGAAATATGGTACTTACTAGTAACCAGTATTTCACAATATGAACTCATAAATAAGTTACAATGAAATAGGTGCGAACTTACAGGGATTATTTGTTTCGCAGTAATGACCTTTGTATGCATACTTATTCTGCAGTAAATAACAAGTAATTTCAATTTTTTTTACATGTCACAAGCTAACTTTCTAATGGGAATGCCATTTTTTTGCATGGGTGCTCACGAGGGCATGTTTTACTATCTGTAATGTCATCCATGTGGGTGACTGACAGGGAAATAACCTTTGAGAGACTAATTGTCTACCCTCAGAAGCCTAAGACCTGGGTTAAACCATGATGGTGGGACTGAGATGCTTACTCACACATGATTTTTATACACTGTACTCTCTTGATATGAATTTTAAAACTTGTAGGAAATAATTCTGATGACTATGACTGCATTTCCACTTTGTTTTAGGGTTTTTCCCTTTTGTTTTAGGTGTTTTGGGGTTGTTTTTAAAGGGATGTGGATGTGATTTTCAGTTCTGTGACCCAGAATTTTCTGTTCACTTTCAGTAGAGATTATGAAAACAATCAGAACTTTGGCACTTAGACAAAACCAGGCCATGAAGCCAGCAACTGTTTTTTGTATTTGCAAAGACAAAAATTTGTCAGTACGTATATAAAAGCTTCTCTTTTTACTGATTACATTTTTTGTAGAATAAATGAAAGGGAACGCTTTTGCATTTTTTCCCTGTTGTTTCACTTTTGCTGTTCAGCAGAAGGGACTTCAAGTTCCCCTGCTAACGTTTAAGATACGTAACGGTCTCCATTCTCCTCTGTAATCTCTCTGTTTCTGTTATTTTATGAACAGTGCAAAAGGCATAACGCTACAAGCAAAGCACTTTCTAAGAGGCCAGTGTTCAAAGATGTAATGTCCGAGTTTGGGATGAATGAATAACGGAGGTTAAGTTTTTCACTTCAGGCCGTGGATAGGGCGCTGCTGTAGCAGGAGTCTCCAGAAACTCTTTGAGAAGCCAAATTTAATTTTCCTGTGTACTCTCCCGCAGGAGACTGATTAATCAGCAGCCTGGCTTGGGGCTTTTGGACTGTTCATGTCCCTTGCTTTGCATGCAATTACTAAAATGTAATCTTTCCTTTATGGATAGGAAGGCTCTGAAAAAAATCAAAGCCTTTAGATTTGATTCTAAATCAGGACAGGTCACATAGGAATCATTTCTTTCAAAGAAGGCGCTGAGTTTCACTTGAGCTTAAATAGCAAGAAATGAAGATCTTTGCTTCTGGGTTTTCTCTAGTAACTGAAGAATCAGTTGGTAAACCATTCATTGAAGATGTAGGAACCTTAATTCAGTTTTCCTTCTTCCTGAAGGAATTTGAACCCCCAGCTTTAGGGTGCTGCTGTAACCAGCATTTAATATTTTACTAAAGACAGAGTTTTTACTGCTTCTGCTATGGAAAAATTCCTTGTACCAAAGGCTGAAAACCACTCCAGCCTGGCTGTAATGAGATATGTCAGAAATGAGTTATTTGGTGGGGCAGGAAGTTTCATCACATATATTTAATCTGGATGCAGCATCAACTGGAGAACATTAGAAATATTCTCTGCTGTTATCACCAACTCCCTATTCCACTGTGGTTAAGGAACTGCCCAGGAAGTGGATTCAAACTAGAATACGCAAAGCACAACCTGCTATCTTATAAGATTTCCTAGTCACCAAGGTACTGCATGGGAGGGAACACTTCCATCTCCTCATCCAGAAATGCTGTGAATCTAGTCCTCAGAAAGCAGCATCAAAAGAAAACCAAATCAAATCATACCAAACCACTTTGGCTTGAAATAACTCCCGAATTTGAAAATGAAAACCCTAGTCCGGCAGAAATGTAATACAGGAGTATTTTGCTACTTTCTGAAGAAATTTCTGTTTGTACTCCAGGTAGAGAGGGCAGAAAGAATGAAAGGCAGGAAAAAACTATTTTCTCTTCTAAATAAATTAGGAGAGAAGAAGAAATGTTGAGACCTCTCTATTGCTAACCTACACCATTGCAGACTTGGAATCAGGCATCACCGAAACAGGGTGCAAGTTTCTCTGGAGCTGTGGGAGGTAGGTGGAGACAGCTGGAGGGCTGACAAATGAGGGATGGCAGATGAAGGTGGAAGTCACTGAAATAATCAAGGATTTTTGGACAACTTCTGAGAAGTTTGGTTTTTTCTCTGTTTTGAGATCTGCTTCTTCCATCCTTTGAGTCATCTGTTCTCCCCTGCCACACAAGCCTTTCTTTTAACACTTTCATTTCATTCTTCTCCTTTCTTCCTTATGAACTCAAGAGACTCCACTCCCTTCCTGCCCCTCCACCCGATCCTGACCTAGTGAATTACCTGACCTGATATATGCCCTGATCTTGAAGTGTGATGTGACTGATGAGGTGCATGTATCCAACCTGTCACCTTCTCTAGTAGCCTACTTCATTCACATCCTAACACTCGATGTCTCCCTGTGGTACCCAAGAACTAACAAGATCTGAAGACGGTAGCCTGCACGGAGGAGACTGCCAGCCTTTCCCACATGTGGGGAAGGACTTCAGCAAGATAGAGGGTTATAAGACGACTACTGGGAGTCACAGAGAAGGTATTTATTTGACCTTTAGTAAATCCAGAAATGGTTTGCATTCTGTTAAGTACAATGGAGACTGGAGTAGCTTTTAAAAAAATGAGTTCAGCCACATTGCACAACGAGATCCATTAAAAAAATAGTATGAGGATAAAGAGTACAGCCTGAGTGAGTAGGAAGGAAAATAATGGCACATAGGAAAAGGTAAACTTGCAAAGGTTTGGATGAATTTGTATGTTTAAGATAAGTATCCTGCTTAGGGAGCCCTTTCTGATTTAGACCTTTCAACCTTTTGAGTTTTGGCTGTCGCAAATGTTTACCTCAGCATGAAGCGTGCAGAAAAAAGAGAGAGAGCGAGAAGGAGAAAAAGGCTGATTTATG
Source organism: Struthio camelus (assembly GCF_040807025.1). Taxonomy (NCBI): domain Eukaryota; kingdom Metazoa; phylum Chordata; class Aves; order Struthioniformes; family Struthionidae; genus Struthio; species Struthio camelus. Next base: position 23,562,256 of record NC_090945.1, read on the forward strand.
AATCTGAATTCTTGGAAGGACAAATTGCACTGTGGCACTTCTCTGTAAACTAATATTGACTTAAAGGACAGCAGGAAGAGATGAAGACAATGAGTCCCTGTAGCACTTACACGTCACAGAGGCCCATTAACCAAATGTATACTGAAGCACTAAATTTATTTGGAAAAAATAAATGTACATCCTATAGGTGAGTGCAGTAACCACAAGCATTTGACAAGGTTCTATCCTGTATAAATACCTACAGGAGAGAGGCTTTTGATATTATCCTTTTTTTTTTTTTCTTCCTCTCCTTATATTTCTAAATACTTGTTTTGGACTCCTTTTAACTTCAATACATCTTGGAAAAATCCCACTCATAAAATTAAATAAATTCTCTTTATACAGAGTCCTGTGCACCAGGCTATTCATAAAAGATTGGAATATTACTGAGGGTGGTCTCCCTGAGAATCTCATAATGATAAGATATGTGTCTGCTTAAGGCCATCTCCAGAAATAAAATTTATATACAATATTAATTCCTCACCTAAACTGTGGGCAAATCATGAATTACACATTGATCAAAATCTCTCCTCTCTGAAGACAATCATACGGAAATATTTTAGGAGGAAATAAAAATAATATAAACCTCTACATCTTCAAACTGCTGTCTAATATATGAACTAATGCAAAGACTTCTCAGCATCATAATGTTAGAACCCATCTCTTTACCTTCTGCTTTTAGCTTTTTCATCGGATGGTCTTTTGCATTTGTGCCATTTTAAAAAAAAACACACCAACTTGTAATAAGCTCTTACATCTGCAAATGCGCTCATTAGTTTTTTCAAAAAATCCACTCTGTGAAAAGTAAAACCTGGTGTGTGAACTGACCTCGCATAGTCTGGGTTTGAATGCATCTGCAAAAAGTTATATGATTAGAATTGTCAGTAACACTTCCTGGAGCCATTAAACAGGAACATATCCGCCAATGCATTTATTTGACAGCTTGCAGTGAGCTCACTGGAAATGCTCTGCAGACCTCTTCCTCACAGTTAAGAAGAAAAGGAATTAAAAGAACAACATATTGCAAGAAGATTCTAAAGAGAAGACAGAAGAAGAGAACTCTCTTCTTATAGAGACAGAAATACCCTAGAATTAAATCATCAAGGAACTGAGCATCTTACATTTCCAACCACTTAATCAAAAGGCTAAAAATTCAGAAGATATTTACAAAAAAGTGCCATCTACCACAAAATATCACTAGGAAAATAAACACAATCTGTGAATGCAGAGGAATGAGAGCTGGTTCCAGAAGCTCTGCCTTCCTGTCCACCACTAACCTCTTCCCAATTGGTATGCCTTACCACATAGCTAGACCTAATCACAGGTCCTTTGCTTTGGGGAACAAGGAGGACATAAGGACTGTTCTCACTACAACCCACGAGGAAAGATACAACTAGGATCCAAGATGGCTTGAAACACTTCCTACACCCCAGAGTGGAGCAGTCTTTCTGAGGCTGCTGTTGCCCGTACACCCTTAGATCCGCAGATAAACGTCATGATACTGCACTCTGTGGAGCATGAGGCAAATGTGGCTCTTCAAAATTGTTTTCAGAAAAGATAAAGACAAAGAAGATGAATATGCTTCTGAAAATAGCAAAAATGATGTTAAATAAAAAGAAAGTAAAAGAATCTCCGTCTCTGTTGCTGTTTTACAAAAACAAGTTCCTGATGGACCTGACAGCTGTGTTAAAACCACCTCCTCTTATATTTCCAGAACCTCACTTCCAGAACTCAAATATTTTTACAGATTGTGCAAGCAAAGTTGGAGATAATAGCTGTCTCCTGAGAACCATGCAGAGTTCCTACTAGCGTCTAACATTCCTGAAATTCAATAATAGGCGATTTCTGTGATGTATGCCATTTTTGTTGCTATCGCACTAGCTATCTGTCAGTTCAAACTCTTCTCCTTCATCATTTGTGCTTATATATCACACCAGTATTTCCATTATCATTAATATGTCTGGCAGATTTTTGCCAGCCAGAGGTTATGCTCCTAAGGTGCTTAAGTAGTTGAGTTAATTGTCAGGAGTCCTGAATGCCCATATGCTTTCACTGAAGTCAATTTTGAACGAAAATTCCGCTTCAACATATTTGTTAACAAAGTAAATATTTGTTATTGTTCCCACTAAAAAGCAGTTACGATCATTTTATAATGTCTGTACTGTGCCTGTGCAACTGAGTCCTGTTCTGATTATCTCCATATAAATGCTTAACAAAACACTAATTATAATTAACTACTCTAAGCTGATTGATAAAAAAGAGTAAATTTCAAGTATGGATATAGATGCGTGTGTGCACATGAGAGAGGGGGAGAGAGAGACTGGTAATTTCAAGTTCTTTCACAGTGTACAAACTACATGATGTATACTGGAAATGGAAAATGAGATTAGGCTTTGTATAAGCCCTAGAATCCTTTGAATTACATTAATATACTCCTTTATATATCTCCTCACAGGCCTGATGGAGAAAATACATAGCCTAGCAGCTAGGCATAGGTGCACAGCTTGTACAAGACACAGTAGTTGCAGGATTCTCATTCAGAATCAGAGCGCTACGTGTGTCTGGCCCTCCTGTCTATCAGCTCCTGGGAGAGCATAGGGAATACCATGCCATAGGCTATTGTGTGTGTGTCACTGCACAAGGAAAACCTATGGATTACACTCTGGTCAAGCCAGGTGTTGCAATATTGCTTAAGCCCCTTTCTGTATTTAGCCCTGAGTCATTTACGGAGGACTATACAGGAAGTCTGGGTTAGAAACAATGAAACCCTGATTCCAAAAACCCAAGGGACTTGATTCCTTAATCACAAGCTTTTCTCTCTGAGAATCAAAAAACGATTCAACTGGTAGAGAAGGAAAAAAGAAGTCTGATTTTCCTCCCTCACCACTATACAAACCCCCACCCCACCTCTCTGCTTTTTTTTCTGGTATTCAAACTCCTGACTAGGCCTGGCATGAGGTTACCTAAGTCTTGCCCAAGAAAAATGTTTTATAGTGAACCAACCATGTAGCTCATTAAAATAACTGGGTTAGAAGACATTGAACTACTGTACAATCCATGAATTTTTAAGCTACCTTGAGCCCTTTACTTCTGTATAATGGCAAAGGAGCACACTATTGCCGGCAGTAAATGCAGGGGAGATTGTATCTTAACATTTCAATATGTTGATTAATGTTGTTGTAAAGATACACTAACAAACTGCAGAATCATTTTACCTCCAGTTTTTTTGCTAACTTAGCACATCAAGAAACCAATACTTGTAGACAAAGACACGCTCTTTTGTGATGAAATGTTCTTAGACATTGTCTGCTAAATCCCTATAATTAGCATGGCCCCTGGTGAATGTCACCGTGTATTTGATGAAACAGGGCATGAACTCTGCAGCAACACCCAGGGGGGTCGGTAATGCTATCCAGAATGACTCTTGGAATTTTTAACTACTAGATAGGTTCTCCTTATCTACGAAACTCAGGGGAGAAAGGCATTTGTCCGGTCTAATGACCCCTGTTAGCAGATTTATGCCACCTCCCTCTGTACAAACTGTTTCTCTCCCCTCCTTTTGGGTATTTAATTTGAGAGTAACTATACCAAAGAGTATTTTTAGGAAGGAGTATGGCATGAAAATGGTAAACGAAGAAACCAGACACACTCTCTTTTCTATTCCACTAATGCCATTGTTCTTACTCTTGAAAACACAGTGAAGAGCAACAAGTTCTGTGGGGAAACAAAAGAAAAGACAGCATGACTGCAGCAAATAATTTCAGGTATTCTTGTACAACTAAAATTTTTTATTAAGAAGACATCCTGGAGGGACCTAGGAGGGAAAAAAAAAACAACCAAACAAAAAAACACCCCACACACTCCTTCCTTACTGTCAGGAATAGAGTTTTCCTTGGCTAGCGACATATTCCCGCAAAACTGGAAGGTGCATTCTTCTGTGCTAGGAAACAGTTTCCAGAATGGCAAATACTTTAAAAAGCTTTTAAAGTCTCTTTTCCTTATAGTTTCTAGTAGCCCGCTGTTTACTGACATTTACATGGGATTTGGAGTAATCTTGCTGCAAAACAGGAGTAGCAGGGATCTGAATCAGGGTTCTCACTTCTCAGGTGAGTGATCTGTAGCAGGCATGGTGTGAGCTGCTATGGCAGTCTTTTACTTTGAGAAAACTCTGCTGCAGATCTGAGAAACTCTCTGGATAAAATTTCCATTTGCCTGGCACATTTCTCTCAACAGCTTCAGTTTCTGCCATTCTGCATTTTATAACCTAATGGATTTAATGGCAGTATCAATCTTGCTTTAGAAAACCTCATGTATCTTCCACATTTCAAATGTTGATAATTTTCACATGAAGAATTAACCTGGAATGCCACAGAATTATTTCCAAATAAATTTCAGAGCAGTTTAATGTTAGTGGCAAACTGTTTTTCTAAAAAATTTAAAGGCACAACCGATAATATCTGTGATAGATTTAATTCTGCGTTTTTGAAAATACAAATCCATTTTTGAAAAAAATGCCATTTTTGAAAATCCAAATCTCCCTAAAAATTACATGGGATTATTTTTATTTCATATAGGTTTATGGGGGGTTTGAATAAGAAATTCAGTTTGGCCTGTTCCTATTTGTAGGTCCTAAACAGTGCATGATATCAAAATGATGAAATGAGCTGCAGCTAGGGTCGGGGGGAGAAGGGAACATTGTGTATTGCATTAAGGACTAACTCCTTGATTAAACGTAGACTCAAAACAAATAACCTCTGTGCGCGTGTTAACTAGCCTAATTAATCTTCATGCTAGATTAACTTGATAAAATGTTGACCTAATTTGGGATTAAAAGATTACAAGTAACATTTTCAGCTGAAAGCTCTAATATGCCTCATGTCAACACAGTAATGACAGAATTAACCCTGCAAGCCCTCTCAAACCTATGCACTGGATGTTACTGCTTAAGTAGAGTTTGGATGACCTGTAAATGCAGAAAGGTCACCATAAAAAAAAAAAACCAAAAAAACACTAATGCTGAAACACTGGCTTTCACTCAGAGTCTCACAGGTCTACATACACTGAGGAATACCACAAAGCCAAGAAGTAGAAAGCAGAGATGCATCATCCACACACACTTGCAACTTATCAGCTTCTCTATATAAAATATATTCTGTGTATTTATGTTTAGAAGTAGAAATTGGAAAGAAGCCCTTCAGCACATTATGAATTCAGTAAATTAAGAGGATAGAAGAAATGAAACTGGCTTTGAGAAACTTGGGAGCCCCTGGACTTAAGAGCAGGAAAATTCAAAACCAGAAACACACTGCAAGCAACAGCCTAGAGAAGCCTGGTAGCACTGACCTGGATGAACAATGGAGATCTCTTTCCAATAACATGATGTTTGGATGTGACATTTCAGGCTATGTATTCCAAAGTGTTTTTTGAGTACAGTCATAGAAGAATCTGTGAACTTGTGAAATGTATTTTGGCGGCCATGCTTTTCCGTTTCCTCTGAAAAAAGGAGGATGAAGAGAAGAGAAAGGGAGAGAGAAAAACGAGAGAGAAACTCTCTAAGAAGTTGTTCTTTTACGTCATGCTATTTTTCTCTCTAACCAGTTTCATATCTGCTCTTTTCATAGACAAAACTACGCGACGCCTAAAGGGACATATCAGAAGTCAGTAGGAGACAGAGATATAGACAGTGTGAACTGAATATTGGGAAAGGACTTTCTTTTGAGGTGAAGTTTGGAACTAATAATCTGATTTAAACCTCAGAGAATCAAGGATGATGGAGTAAATGATGATAATAAAGAGAAGGAACACAAAGAAAAGCTTACTTTTTGCATCACAGCCTGCTAAAGCAGTGTTAACCATGCCGAAGCAGTATTCTTTCAGTAGCTGAAAGGTTTTTCTTAATGTGCATACCTAACAAATGCTTTCATATAAATAAGTCATGTAGACTTTTATTCCCTTGGAACAGAAGGATATATGTGGGCGCATCATGGATTTATTTCCATTAAAACAGTATGCCCCTTGATAATTTAGTTATTTCTACATATTATTGCCTAACTTTTCCTATATGAAAAAGGGAACAGGATATTAAAGTTTTCCTAAAGTTACTATTACTAACAACCCAAAGAAGAGCATTCTAACGTGTTTTATTATTCTCTTTCACTTCCCATAAATTCATGACAAAGAAATCAATGACTAATCCAAGTTTGGTCAGACAACTTGGCCCAATGTGGAGAGGTTTAAAAGCTGAATAACAGAATTAGCAGCATTTTTCTTGTTTTTACTCCTGTGGAATAATAGTTTGCAGCCATAGCAAACTGTGATGTGATTTCCATCAGTTCTGAAAGGTTTCACAAGACTAGAGTAGGCCTGTCTTTGAAAAGGACAAACTACAACAACATGTGGCTGCTGCTGCCCATTACATAGGTGGTATCCTTTCCTGGGAAAACTTAAGAGACTGGTTAATTTAAAAGACACTGCAAAAAGCTGTGCTAGTAGAACTTTTCACTGAAAACCGATGCTGAAGTCTCGACCACCATTCTGTTATATTACTGTGACTAATTGTTAATTAAATTCCTTGCATAAGTTATACTGCATCTATGCCCATATATCTCTACAGTTTTCTTCACCTTTTGGCCCCAAGCGTTGTGTATCTTTTCTGAGTTTTCACTCTAACTCAGCAATAAGTGAAGCAATCACTTCACAGCTATAGATTGTGGAGGTATTTATAAACTATTTTTGAAACGTGCAGGATGAAAAATGTCCTAGGCCTATTCATTGGATTCAATTATTCCGAGCTGCTAATGTGAATATTGTGAATGTTCACAGCAATAGGTTAATCAAGTAAACAAGTGAATTGTCTCAGTTCTTTTGTATATAAACAATGTCGATAATCTATATACATTGTTTAAAATCTGGACCTAGCATACCTATCTTGGTAGAAAAGGATACAAGAAACATAAGAAAATAAATGCTTTTTGCTTCTCGTGGAAAGCTGTTTACAACATCAAAATATATCTGAAACAACGCATTTACAAATTTTTACCTTTGAAAAGTATCCTTTGCTACTGTAGATCACAGCCCTCCTCTACTACATCAGAGGTACCTGATGCTACCTTTACGGTAATAAGAACAACGTTGCATTGCTATCCCACTCTAATTGTTTGGTCATTTCAAAATAATGAAAAACACTTGTAGAAAACTTCTTCATGAATAACCTAACTAAAACAAAGGCTTATAACTCTAGTAAAATTGTCACCTGGACTGAAATTTGTAGAGAGGGAAGTACAATATGACCATTTTTGAAAAGCTTGATAAGGTGTAAGCAGTGATCGCTACAGGCAGTTAAATAAACTGAACTTTTATCCAGAAAAATTCATGACACACTATTTTCACTCCCTACCACTTCTCTGAAATACGGTTACTGCTACTATTTTCAAGGGGAAACAGAAGCCCAGACTGATTACAGGGCTTTAAAAAAATCTATTCTTTCAGTCCAAAACAAGAATAAAACCTTTGTGCCTTCCAGGACCGAATCTAACAACCCTGAGTCAGACAAGCAACGAAGCATATGCTTAATATTAAAAGAATATTCAATGTTTTAAAAATTGACATGCAATAAGGCCCGCATTAATCCAACCTGAACTCTACTCTATGCTGGTGTTTTCTATTAAGGAGGCACTTCTAAAGGTCTAGAGATAGCCAACAGCAAATATTAGGAGCAGAATTACTCAAGAGCAATTCAAGATGGGTTTAGGCATAAACATTTTTACTGTATAGGAGGTGGTTCTACTACTTGCTTACGTTCTGACCCACATTCCCAGCTAGCCAACTAATATTTTCTTAAAAGTTGTAAGGCAAATAACTGATGACAACCTGAGATTGCTTTATGCATAAGTAGACGTGCATATGCACATACACATATGTAGCATCTAATGTTAAAACAGCAGTGTTGCATTACATTGTGCTCTCTGCTATTATAAATTGAGAGGATGGAGAGCTAGGAGATTGTGACATGGGAGCAGCTGTACAGAAGCTCCTTCTTTCTCCTTTCCTCGGCCAAGGAGCACTCTCTAGAAGTTATGAACCCAGAAATATTTATCTGTTTTTTCCCCCAATTAAATAATGCTGCTATTAGCCGAGCGGAATTTAGCTTTTAACTTGCAAAACCATTTATTACATTGTAATCAGAAAATTAACAGCTGCCTACAAAAATGCCACCTTCTAACTCCATAGAGCTGCCTTGCCTGTGTCTTACATTGAGATCTGCTCACTATAATGAGGAAAAATATAGTGTTATATTACTTTTAGCTGGAGCAGAATTATAACCAAAAGCAAACTCTATACTAGTAAGTAAAAGCTGGCTGCGGAATTCTGCATAACACTTTTCTACTTACTTTCCATGAATAACTGAGCAAACAAAATTGCTACCAAGACTACTTTCAGGTAGAACACATTTTAGGGAAAAATAACAAAAGCAGGAGTATTAACACCAAAATTCTTAATACAAACATCACTGATCAGAAAGCAGAAACTTAATGTGCATTTTATATGTTCAGTGAAAATGAACCCAACCCACCTCAAATTTAATATATCAAATATCCACAACAAACTGAATGGAGTTGGAAACAGACCAAGATTAATGCATAGACAATATTTACCCTATTCTTCCAAACGCTGCATACATTAATTCTACTTTTGGATAATTCACAAGTAGAAAAAAACTATCAAATGATTTCCTTCCTGCAAATTATTCTGTTCTATTGTTACTGTTTTAGTCCTAATACATTTATGAATTGTTTTGTTCTGCTAGTGCCTCAGGAACAACTCAATCCAACCAGCACTAACTGACGGATCATTTTTTTCTGGTATTAAGGACATCATAAAATGGTTTTAATATTTTGGTAAAAATAGGCTTCTGTGAAAACTGAACAAGTCTGGTATAAAATTGACTCACAAAGATTAAGTCCACAATACAGTCTTTCCTGGATTTTATTTCCTCCGTAAGTATGGTTTATTTGCCAGCTTACATTTCGTGATTTCCTTGTTTATTATAAAATAATAACTACAAACCCCTAAATAGTAATCTCCTGAAAATCAAATCTGACTTAAGCTCACGAGCAGGAACCTTTTTTTTTCTGCAGCCAGACAAGTCATTGCTAACAAATTACGTGTAATTTGCAAGGAGAAATGTTATTTTAATGAAAAACGGTGTGACTCTTTCTGGGGAAAAAAAACCCCTTTTTTAAAATGTTTTTCCCCTCTTATAAAAGCTTATTAAACATTAAGTACTCAAGCAGTAAAATAATGAAATAACTAGATGAAGAAAAATGGAATTAACTTTGTTAGTAATATTCGTAATGCAATTCCTTTAATGGAAAAAATAACGGAATGTTGCTCATAGTATTTTGAAATAAATGATGATTATGCAAAGTAAACTATAGAATAGGAAAAGTATGTAAATTATAATCAACTTTATCTTTCGCCACAAAAAGAAAGGTGGAAAAAAAGAGCCCCCCCCCCCCCCCCCCATCCCACCTTAAGCAATTCCAGGTGTTATGATTTCTATATATTTTTCCCTTTGGTTTACATGGTGCTATTGCAATTTCAATATCTATCTTGCCATCTGTCACAAGAAAGAACAGATATAGAACAGTGGCAAAATCATGTTAAAAAGATTGCCTTGGGATAACAAAGAGAAAAGTTAATGGACATGGATTTACAAATTATTAATGATTTTTCTTGTCATTTCTTGAAAAATGAAAGCTATGCACGCTGTCTCTTTCCCCAAACAGATTGCATTTTATTCCTCTGCAGTTTGTCCGTCAGGCTTCACTCTGACAACATAATCCAAAACTAATCCAGAGCATTCAGTTTTCCTTGTTGGCTCTCATGCACACTGCTTAGACAAATCCTGCTACCTGTCAGCCCTCCTGTGTGTGCCAAACAGGCTGCCAGGTTAACCCCTAGGGAAGCTGAGAGACCTGCTGACTTAACCCCTGCTTCCCTTCAAATAATCCACTGTAAATACATAGGACGTTAACAGGCTAACTGTTCTAATCAGGGCTGGATCCCTTAAAATCTGTATCATACACAGCCCTTAAGAACTAGGGATCTGAGCATCACTGTTGGAAGAAGAAAGAATTGCTTCCAGTAATGCAAGCACTAAATAAGCAGATGGATAGAACAGACTGAAAGATTTTAATCCCCTACAGGAGTTTGAAAAAATATACACATCACTTCAATTGCTCACCTCATTGCTTATAAATTTTCCCTAATTGTCAGGACAAGGTCAGAAATAATTTAGTGCAATAAAAGAAAGTATAATTCAGTTACAATTCAGGCTCTCGCTGGCAAACTTTCTACACACGGTTTGTAAAAATTAGCTTTTCAATACTCTAGGGTTTCTAATTGTTCATTTGCATTTTGTGAAGACCCAATCTAAATGTAATATAAGTCACTAGCTAAAACAGATTTTACTGAACAACATTATTTACAAATAATGACATTTTAAAATAACTTTACTATCTAAAAATACATAATTATTTCCTAGCAGCACTTTAAAACGATTCATTTCTAATGCTTTAAGCCTGAAATACAGAGAAAAATCTGAGTTACAAATCTTTTCAAAATACTCACACTGTACTCAAAAAAACAAGACAAAACAAAACCTTCTCCTCATTGGAATTCAAGGCACATCACTCTATCTTCTGCTGCAGCATCAACAATCCACAGCAGAAAATAACTTGCGTAAGCACGGCGTACCGAGGAACACTTAAAAGCCACACTAAGCTTAGCCACATGAGAAATGTAATAAAACATCGCACAGCTCATTTAATGTTTGGAAGGCATGATGTCCAGGTTAATATCTGAAGTGGGGGAAGGTAGAGTAAGCCATGGGGAGGGCTCCTGAACTCTGCCACAAACAAAACTGGGAAGGTCTACTGTGACTTCTGATAAGAACATTTATTTTACCTCAATTAAATTTCAGGCATCCTCTTGAGAGGAAGAAGGGAAAATTGTTCTTCTCTCCCACGCACTTACACACATTCATATTTATACTTTACATATACATGCAAAGCACACATCCTCGTCTCAGGAGTCCTGGGAAATGTTTAAATGGTTTTATTCATTCTTAGAAGTGTTGTGTTTGTGGCAGCTAATAAACAGATTTTCTAAATGTCAGAGATTCCAGAGATGTTTAAAATGTTCTTGCTGCTTCAAAATATAGTTAAAAAAAATTCCACTCTATCTAGAGGTGTTACTCATTCTAACACTTTTCTTAGTTTTCTATATACCAAAGAAGTGTTAATCCTTAACGAGTTTTGAAATTTGCCCTCTTTGCTATTTATAGATTCCCACAATCCCTTTCCTAAGCAATACAGAAACAAATATTTGGCAAAAATATTAGGCACTTCTAAAATAAACCGATCTGAAAAATAACTAAAGCTAATGTTTTCTCATTATCTATGCTCTTTCTTTCCCAGCTCATCTGGAAACAACAGTTATTTTGTTGACAGAAAAGTTCATCAAGGTCGCAGACAGTAGTTTGTCTTTGGGGAGTTGACAACTTTTGTTAAGGAGAAGGTAGTAGTTTAAAAGACATGTCTATGGGATAATTTTCTTCTAAATCAGAACTACTTTTTGTTTTCTTTCCTAGCAAGACAGTTGTCAAGTAATTTATTCGTTATCTGTTAAAATACAGTTGGAAAGATGAAATTGTGAATGTGTTTGGGAGGATCAACTTACATCTAATAATCCTTTCTGCTTTCATTTTTATAAAACCTTTACCCCTGCAAGTCCATTACAAAACTCCCATTGACTTTCATAGGACCAAGATTACACCCAGAATAAAGAAGGCATGAGTTCTCCTAAATAATTAATCATACACAACAAAAAATTGTGCATATGAAAGCACACGCATGTGCTTAGCCTTTTGTCTACACAAATCGGAGGTAAAAATACTGATGCAAAGAGGAGACACCACAGGTTTATGACAAATTTCAGTATTAAACCCACAGGCACTGGTCTAAGATGCTAGTTCTTCCCCTAAACCCTATCTTTTAATAAACGTGCATTGTGCAAAGGTGCTTAGACTCAATTAATTGCATGTAGTACCAGAATTTTAATAGTACAACGACAGATAGCTAGTTTGTTAATCAAAATATAGTGATATAGGAATTAAATGGGAACTTAAAGAGCTACTGCTCAAGCACTTTATTTACGGTTGCCAAATACTATTCGGTCTTCAGGGATACTAAGCAAATGTATTTAAAAATAACCACACCTCAGCTAACTAGGAAATGCCTGCTTTTAAGCTGAAATACCTCTCTGCTTTCGTACTTACTATTTTGAACTAGGTTCATAATGGCAAGCAATGTTTGAAAAAGGTCTGTTAGAAAGCTACTAAGTTTATGCTATGGAGAAGCTCATTAGGCACAACTTAAAGGTCTGCCATTACACTCAGAAACGGAGTTTTAGGATGTTTGATGATCCAAATATACACGGTTCAGTGGTCAACATTACAATTGTTTAAAATGCAATGACTAATCTGTAACTTATCAATATATTACAAACCAACGTTGACAATGCCAGGGTCTTTGTTGATAATTTTTCCTTTATATAACACCAGCTGGAAGATGTTTCCCTATTATTGATCATGTCACTTATCAGCTATTCACAGCATATTTCTTTGTACTTGGTACAAAATCTAAACAGTGTGTGGACTTGGTTCATTAACCTTTTGATATTGGGCAAAAGGGGGAGTAAGGCAAGGAGAGGAGAAGCACTAAAAGTAATTTCATTGTTATTTGGATTTTCGTTTTGGTCAAGGCATCTGAAAAGGAAAGAAAAGGCACAAATTTTACAGCAATGAAACCTGGTATGAAATCTATAGAAACCAAAGGAAGGCCTTCTATTGGTTTAATGTTCACTGCATCATGTACTGAGCACAAGTAAAGTTCCAAAAGCCTACTACTTTGTTTTTAATAAACAAAGTAGTTTCTCTGAGGGCAGACTGGAAGTGGAGTTCTGCAAGGAGCTGGCAGCAAAATCTGAAATTGTAGAAAATGGAGACAGTATATGTCCTCTTACAGACTGGAATTCAGTGCAGACACTCAGCAACAAATCTCAGTTCAGGTTTTCAGAAAATATTAACTAAGTACCAGTTTAAAATATTTAAAAAGCTCTACATAAAAATTCGCAGTTTCAGTCCACAGTATGTTTTTAATATTCTCAAGTGCAGGGTCAGAATGAAATTTACCTTGCAGTGTACTTCCCAGATGAAATATTTGCATGAATGCCTGAACCTGGTACAGCTCTTCTTACAAATACACACACAGCAACAAATAAACAGGTAAGAAAAGAAAGTTAAAGTTGCAGAGTTAAATGTAACACTAACATATTCAAATTCAAGCTCTTTACTTAAAAGACAGTTTATAATGACATGATTCCTTATAATTTTTTTCTTTAGGGCTCATTCCTCATCTCCTGCTTAGTCAGTCATATCTTGTCACCAGTAACTTGGTCTCTTCATGCCAGTTCATGAAGTAGTGCCCAACCCTTTCTTTTTTTCTGAGACTTCCTAGTATTACTGCAAAAGAAAAATAGTTAATATAAATAGTTAATATAAATTAGTTTCTTTTTATGGATGGAAAATCTAAAAAACCTGAAATACTTCTACTTGTCAATGCCTGAGTTGCAGTTCAGCTGCCTTGTGTCCCTTTACCCCGATTATGCAGACTATACTGCCTGACCAGAGCTGCATCACCCAATAACGCTTGGCAGTCCAGGCTCCCAAATAAACAAAGGCAGGCATGTAAGGGGAGCATGACCTCCTGGAGGCTTTGCATCTTGTATTGCTCCACCACTGAGGTTGACTCCAACTGAGGCCTGCTGCTTGCTGTGCTGAACTACCACCTCTGCAGTACACCTAGGTAGCTGAGGACATGAGCGCGGTGAGCAGTGCTGGTTTGGATGTTACATGGCCCTACCGCAACTATGCTGCGCGGGGCATGGGCCCCTGCTAACGCAGCCATATGTCTCCTTACCACAGCTACCTCATGACCAACTTGAAGCAGAAAAGCGTGGGCCCATCTGCACCCATTTAAATAGACCCTTTGGAGTTCTTCTGTTTTATATCTAGCTCTCCTCCCCCACTATCCATTACTAGCTGCTAGGGTAATACAAGAAGCAATAGTTTTCAAGGTTTAGCTGAAATACTTCCCTCTCCAGCTTTTATAATAAAAATCCAGGCTTTTTAACCATAATTTTTTTTTCCTGACAGGTTTGTCAGGCTAAGTTAAACACAAAGCCAGGACAAGCTTGGCTTATACCCGGAAGACACTCTAGAAGTAAGATGTAATAGTGGTCACTTTGGTTTGTCAGATTAAGTCTGATACTCTCTATATTTTTAATCCAGTCCTTACTCAGGCAAACTCCTGATGCCTTCACCTCTGTCTCCTCCTCAGAGATACTGTATGAATAGACTTAGGTTGCTCCGTTACTATGCCCAGGTAGATTTACTAACCACTGTAGGAAAGACAGGGATACACTCTCCTTGTTCTCTTTTCTATTATCACTTTGTATCTCCTAGGTTTTAAGAATCAGCAGGGCCAACTCCATCCCAGCACACTGCAGTGCAGTCCAGCACATGAACATAAAAACGTGGAAAATGTTTCCAAAACCAAATAATCTTCCAGTGCATAGCCATAGCCAACCTTAGTGTTTCAGAAACACTTGACTATCCCCTTAATCCTCTTACCACCCCTAAACCTGTCTCCTGGCTTCTTCATTGCAAACTTTTCCATTGTTTGCTCCTTTTTGACTGCAGTACAAGGTATAACCATACATATATTTTAGGCCATGCTTAATGACAGGCAAACAAACTTACTGCATCAAGATTTTACTGTTTTGTTCTCTAATCTAATTAAGAATTGGGCTGCAACTTTTTCCATTATCATGATTTGCAAATATAAATAAGATTTATAAATAATTATATAATTCTTATAATCAAAAATATTATAAATAATACATCCAGAGAGAGTAAATCAGCATCCTAGTCAGAGCTTACTTGCAATTTAACAAAACCTCAGCCCTTTTATTGGCCCCCAGCACATATACTAAAATGAATTCATTTTACCAGTCATGATCTTTAGGCTTATTCAGATCAAGTTGTCATTGACTGCTGTGAGAGCAAACTACATCAAGTGATGCATCATCTGACAACCACAGCGGTATCACTTACTAAGTAAATAAGGACATACTATTTTATTTAAATGAGAATAATACATTAAGGTACACCTGAAATATGAATTAACCCATTTATTTTTCTGTTTCAGTGAGCTACTATGAAATTACAGCATAGATCTACCCAAGTTGGTGGAAAAATGCCTCTTCACATTTTTCAAGCAGTTTAATTCTTAATTAATTAACCAATTCTTGATTAATAAACCAATATCAAAGACTGCTAGGTAGTAAAATATATTGTATATATTTTATTGTATTACTTTGTGAATGTAGTATGAATATTTAAAATAGAATAACTTTAGCATATTTATACCCATAAAGGATGAACACCTTCATGGAATACCTTCAAATATTTTTGCCAGGCCACCTTGCTTTCTTAATTCAAGTCCCCTCCTAAAAAACTAGCTTTAATTTTGTTTCCTGCTGCTTCCTTGAGTGTCATCTAGATCTTGCAGTGCAGGAAGTAGCAGGAAACAAAATTAAGTCTTAACAGAACCATCAAGACAGTAGCATGCCTAAAGAAGTAACTGGGTGTTTTTTCTTTTGTCTGCTTGCTTTCTCCTTCCATGGAGAAGAGGCAGTATTTGCTCCTTTTCTTGTAAAAGAGATAATAAACCTTAAAGACAGTGCTGAAAGACAGTAACCATCATCATCATTCCAGTAATCTACCTTTGAAGTCAAATGAGACCAGAGCATGAGAGGAGTCACATTGGCTTTAAAGCAATGAAACCAGCCCTAACAGATGCTGCAACTGCTCTCTGCTGTGCCTTTCTATTCTCAAACGTTCTGTGCATCCCTTTTGGCGACCTCACCATTGCTGACATAAAGCTTCTCTTGTCACAACTTGTTCCTTCCAAAATTGGAAAGCAATTCCACTCTACAATCACATACGGACAATGTTTGGCAAATCATCCTTCTGCTGAATGCAATATCCATTCTCATGCCCTTCACCCTCTTGCCTCACTTTGCTCTGGCCATTCAGAGAGGTTGCCTGGCAGCTGTAGAAACCAAGTGTCAAATTCTGGAATGAAGTTTTCCAGTAGTGGAAAATTGGTGTTAATTTTGACCTGTGGATTTGGCTAATTAAAGTAGTATATATTAGATATTAATATCACTGGCAGTTCCTAGTTAGTCAGATCTTTGGGCACTAATTAGATATTTAGAATTCCACTATCCATGTGCCACCAGCAGAAAACATTCTTAGCTGAGTTTGCAAAGCTTCTTTAAAGAAATGAGAAATACTGTCAACATCTTAAGCTGGAGTTTTTTCCTGCTTTATTCAAATGGAAACACTGTATGCTCCACAGATCACAATAGGCTTACTCTACCTTAACTCATAAAGCTAAAATTGCCCTTTTTTATTCCAGGAAGTCAGTCAAAAGATTACTAAGTGCAAATATACTCACCGCACTTTTCTTTTCCCTAGAGCTCTTCTTGGTTCTTACTGCTGCAGCTCAGTTCCCATTTTATGCTCTGCAATCTCACAGGAATAGCTAGCTTAAGAATCTCTTGGACTGTCGTTGGCTTAGTCAATGCACATCCAAATATTTACCTCAACTCAGAAAAAATGTTGCTCCCCTTACACTGGTCTAGTATGTTAGACTTAATTTATTCTGTTTTTGACAGCAAACAGTAAATTGTTCAAAATACAAATATTTTTACAGCAGAGTTTTCTGATCAGTAGGTTTCTGGGAGGGAAACAAGGAGGAAAGGAAACCATCCACATGAATAAGTAGAATAAGCCAATCATACTAATTGCCTCACTAACTTGAAAGTGTCGTTAGGGTATGAGAATCCACAGAGAGCACCTGCGGCAATAAATGGCAATGGAATAGAGGGAAATACGAAGTAAACGTTGCATTCTGTCGCATTTGCCACAACTCTGACTTCAGCTCAGTTCTCAGAGCCACATCAGTGCAATGAGAAAACAACTGACTCTCACACAGTGGTAATTAATGAAATACATGCATATAAACTGCATCTAAATCCCAATCCAGAAGGCCAAATGCAAAGTGTACCAACTCTGAGCCATTTTATGGGCTGCTACAAAATCTGTTTGCCATGCATACTCTTTTTAAATGTCAAGGTAGCTATCAAGCACAGTTCTCCGTTTTCACAGTAGCATTATTTCCTATATTCTTTCAGTGAACACTGGGCAAGCTAACCGTGTCACAGCAGCAGGTCTGAACTAGATCAGCTGTACTGTATTTGTGTCTATCAGAAATGCAACTTAATTTGTCTTTACATCAATGGCCAAACCATTTAAAGATTTTAGATTAAATCTGCATAGCGCTTGGCATGCACAACTCAAAGTGGTAACCAGTTCACTCTTTGCTGTACACTCTGAAAGGTGTTCATGTGGATTACATTTTAATATTCATGTGGAAGCTTAATTATAAAGGATTATTAGCAGATCATGAGAGTATTGCAGTCAGATAGGGTCACACAGTGTAGAATATTAACAGCTGTCTAATCTTTGACCTCTTTCTCCACATCTTTTTGGAGTCAATGTGCATGTAGAGCTACTCACAAAACTGTTCAAGACACTTTTTCTTTCTGCCTTACTCCCAAAGGGCTATTGCTGTATCTCGTGAAGTGATTTGATTGTTTTGCTGGTAGACTTTTTAGGTCAGGAACCATTCGTTTCCTTTGTGCTTTTGCAACTTGCTAAACGTACCTTTGGAGTTTGACAGATAATGATATGCTTTGTATGTCAAAGTCCTGTGGCGGTAAAGGCACTTAAGAGGATAGATGATAACATGTGTGAGGGACATTTGGAGTCAAGATAAATTATGTGTGTATAGAAAGTCTATCTGAAAATAGGGCGTAATAAAATTGCAGCAGAGTGTAGGACTAGTAAAGGCAGTTAAGCTTTCCTTTGGTTGATAGGAGTGATCAGAATACAAGCAACACTATTTTTTGTAAGGGGATGCAGTGTAGTCTTAAAATAGCACTTATGTTGGCTTTTGTCACATTAACTGTGGGAACTCTGGTGGAAATACATTTAGGTACTTGAAGACCATAAGTTCAGAGATAAGCTTGGCCGATACTGTGAACAGCTTGCCTGAGAGGTAAATTGCATGCAGAAACTAAACATGACAGCGAAAGATAAAACACTTATTATGATTAATACCAGAAGATGTAACAGGCTTTACTTACTGCAGCCCCAGGAAACCTCACTTTTACCCGATAATGTTTACAACTCCAATTGCACTCACAGGGCAACCACATGCTTTCTCAGTAGATGGTCTCTTATCTGTGAAACTTCTCACCCATGTGAAGTTTAGCTTCTGCATTATTCATGTGAATGTTTTAGCAGATTTACAAGTCTGTAAGATTTCATGCACCTATTAAAAACCTAAAACAGACTGACAGCAAGACAAATTTTTAAGAAGGTTGCAGATGAGGAATGTGATGGTCTTCTTGTGAGAGGCTTATATTATGAAGATTGTTAAATGAGTATTAGCTCATGTAGAAGCTGGCAAGTAAGGTTCACTCTAATATATGTCATCTCTTGAAGATATCTGTACAAATGACCATACTGTCTTCCTCATCTCTTATACTTACAGATAAAGTATAATACCATGTGAAATGCTGGAAACAATTATGGAATATCAGGATAATTTTAAAATCTTGCCAGCTTAATTTGGCATCTATTTCAGTTCCTTCCAAGTCAGCCTCACTAATATTTTTAGTTCCTCATTTCTGAAATTTATTTTTCCTCAGTAAACAAGGGTATTTCATGCGTTAAAGAAATTATTGCTGCTTCTTTCATCTCAGAAGGAAAACTTAATCCTTCTATCACTTAAATTTGTTCTGTAATAGGATAATAATCAGCATTTACAACAGGAGAATGAAAATTCCAACAGAAATCAGTAGAAGCCCCATGAGAGGATTTTCTTCAAGTTTTTTGTTAATGTAGCAGATCAAAAATTATTTTTGCCTTTTTTTTTTAAAAAAGGAAGACTAAGATCAACAGTCAACATATAAAACAGTATAAAGTAATATAAAAGCTACAGAGAATCCATATGGATAATTAATGGGTGAAGGCAGCTCCCATAACATATGAAGTATTTTGAGGTACTAGATCTACTCCACAACGCTAACTCAGGGTAGCAAGTACAAAGAAAGGGCTTAGTTCCCTGAAGGACTACGGATTGGATTAGAACTATATTCTAATAATAAAATTACTTAAAGAAATTAATGTGAGGCCTCTTGAATTTTTAATAGTATAATTATTTCCTTTCATTACTGCAGTGTACCTAAATACAAGCCAGGAAGAAGATCTCACCCTCTCTCACATACAGAGAGGCAAACAGATGATGTACAGTTGAAGAAGGAAGTGCCAAGGAACAGTTGCCCTCTTAAAAACACCTCTGGAGCCAGGAATTTGTCCTTGCTCACAACTTAGCCAGGAAGATGGGTTGGCTGCGGTGATGAGACATCAACAAATTCAAGGAGAGCAGCTACAGCCCTTTCTGTGAGGCAAGTAGGAGCAGAAAGCAGATAGATAAGAACAATCCTGTCACTTTGGGACTGCTCTTGATCAATGTAACCAGTGCCTGAAAAACTGTGAGCATCTGGGCAATTGGGGACTGGAGACGCGAGCCACCCACCAATGCACTGTCTGAGGGGCGTCCTGCAAGCAGGGCTTGCCTGCGACCTGTGTCACGCACTGTGGAGGTCCCAGCATCACTCTCAGGCCCTCAAGAGCGTCAGGAGAGCTGCTGTGCCTCCTGCTGTGGAGAAACAATTAAGCTGATGTCCAGCTTTAATATGAAAAGATGATGGACAGTCAGAGAACAGTGGGCAACCCAACACAATTACTACTATAGTTGATTTTAGTACAAGGAAATAACAATGTAAAGCAACTTCTTTCCTAACAGTATCCAATAGTCTATCTGAAACACTAAAGAGTCTAGAAGTAGCTATTTTTGCTTTTCTGACTATAAAATTAAATAAAAAGGAAATTAATCTTGGCTTGACCTAAAATAAACCTTTTCTTCCCTCAAGTTATTGAGGAAGGTAAAAAAATCAAAGTAAAATTGTTTGTTTAAATCAACAACAAAGAGAAATGTTCCTGCTTGTTTTCTTCTGTTTGGGATTGTCAATGTTAACCCTTTTTCAGAAAGCTGAACCACCATAAACAAATATGTCATTCTGAAACCAAAATCCAGACTTTTATTTAAACAGCTTTTACACCTTTACAATTCTTTCCCCCACTGAGTGGGCTAAAATTCCCCACCAAATGCAATCCAAAATTATTGTGGCTTAAATTCCAAAGACCCATCTTCTGTGTGACCCCACTATGTTCCCTCTCTCATTTTTATTTTCTAGCCAGCAAAGTACTCCACAAAACAAAAATTAACTCAGTTCTAATAGTGGTCTCTTCTGATGTTACACACATAACAGCAATGGAAAAAATTCCATGAAGAGAAACAAATGCCAGCATTACAGTCAAGTTGCACATCAGAACAAACAACACACTGGCTCCAGAAAATAAACCACACATAAAAGTGGATTTCATTTATCCTTTTAGAGAACTGCTTGAGTTTCAGAATCAATCAAGCTATTCCATTCAGGTAAAACAATTATTCATGTCAAAGCCCATATAGTCGTAACATGCTTCTTGCATGTGCAGTCCTCAAATTTTCATTTAAAAAGTACACAGCAATGACAGTGAAGAACTCTCTTCCTTCTTTCCCTTGCTGTTTTTCATATTCTTACTTTTTAGCAACTCTTTATACCAGTTCTAAGAGTCTGTAAGTATATCTAAGAAATTGGTTAGAGGAGTAGCTAACCACACATCTTTTTAAATAGTTTTTTTCTCTTCCTTCCTTTAGGAATTCATCAATTGAGCAAAACAACCCTGTGCTTCATGTTGTGTTCTAGTTTCAAAAACATTTTCATTGGGGAATGTTTCTTAGCGTGATGCTAAACTTCTGATCAAAATGGGCTGGGGGATCCACCAGCAGACAGTCAGTAGCATGACAGCTATGGCATTAACCTGGTATTTGAAAGCCCAGCCTCAAACTCCAGCTCTGTGCATCCAGTCTAGGGACCTGAGCCTCATTCCCTGCTTTCTCCTGAATTTTGCTCTTGCAAGGAGCAAAATTCCTTGGAATTCAGTCAGAACACTTCAGATTCTTCATATAACGAAATGCTGTAAAGTTTTATATAAACCTTTTCTCTCCAAATAAAAACAATATAGTATATAATTTCCTGGCAATAATTAAACTCCAAGACTTTTCTTTCTTAATTAAATTAGGCATTAAATCATTGCAGCAGATTTATTTTCCTGTTTGTGTTTTTTATTAATAAAATCTGTACCATCTGCCTCTGTTTATCTGTTTCACAATCCTTTCATCTAGCATTGTATGTTTATATTTTAAATGCACATTAGCTTACATGATGGATTTTGCAACTACAGTATGGCAACTGCAAAGACAATCATCATAAAAGGATACCCAAATGCTACTAAACATTAGCATAGAAAGCACCACAAAACAAAATAACAATAAAAAGGATAAAATAATATAACCAAATAGGTCATCAAAATAATGCTTTCATTAAAGAGTGGACAGTTAGATACAGTAGCATCGCACTTGGGAGACCTTTCCCTCTAGGTGATATAGGAGTTGGGGTTAATTTAGAAATATTGGCATTAATAATTCAGAACATAAACAGCAGAAAAAACATTTTAGATCTGTGAATCTAGCAGATAAGGCATACTTTTTGTTACTAAAATAGGTAGATTACTACCAAAAAGGGTATTCAATGTTTATGTATCTGCAGTAGGCACATAAGCTACAAAAAACTGGGGGTGCATCTAATATTTACTCAGGGACTTGAGCTAACTTTAATCTTCTTATAGCAATATAATTGTTATTTCTATTTATTTCTTTTTGTTGACCTCTTAGTAGGAACAAAAATCTCTATTTTCTTGGAAGCCACAAAGAGGTGTTTCAGACAACAAAATCCAGCCTCTCTCTCACTAGGAAAGGGGCCTGCGGTCAGCAGACTGGGTTTGACTCCCTCCTTTCCTGGTCTTACTGCATACATTTCAAGTGCTGAGATCTATAGTGAATGTCCTGGGGGGAAACGTGGGCTGCATTAGATGACGCAAGATTAGATTGAGGAAGAAGCAAACAAGCAAACAAAAAATCTGCTTCCTCTCATACAATTAGAGGGTAACAGTATAAGCTAATCAGTCTATAGAGGCAAATACAGACACGAAAAACAATTATAAAGTAAACATAGTTGGCAGTGGAAGCTGTAGAAGGGAGAAAAGAAACAGGAATATAAAATTAGATTAAAACTCACAGAAAAATCACTGATGATGTGAAAGAACAACAAAATGGAGGAGATAGTACTTGAATTTCAGCTATTCTTTTCTCTACAGTTTTTTTTACAATTCTATGGCAGTAGGTAAAGAAGCCAGTTAAATCATTGTTGCTGGCTTTGGGCCAGTAGCAGGGAGACATTTAGTTCAGGGAAGATCCTTGAGTTTCCAAGCCAGACACTGCCTATTGCTCTACTTCCTTCTTTTCTTTTTCTTTGGGTACTAGATGTTGCCAGTTACATAAATATTTTTTTTTTGTGATGATTCTATCATCTCTTATTACAAAGACAAAACTCCTCACTCCTGTTTATTTCTGCAATAACTTGACAGTTCAGAACAAAGCATTTCCTTCTTCCTTTATCAAGGACACTTAACTGTATATTTATTACATGCTAAGAAAAACTGAGCTGCAATATATGCTGTTGTGCAAGATGCTATTTCTAGTTGAATTTTTTTCAATATTGTAACTTTGGTGATTCAAAAATTTGCTCTTGAAATGACATACTGCACCTTTTGAGTTAAGAATACATAGATCATTATATCAAATACTTTGGAGCAGACTAATTTACTCTATTGAATTTCAAATTCCAATCAAAAAGATGAGGATGACTGAAAGCGTGAAGCACTTTTTGCTACAAATAATGGAGAGAGTTTTGTAATGTGCTTTCAAAATGAAAAAAACATGCAGTATAAGAATTTCTAATACTTGATGGCTGAATAATACAATTTTGTTTTGATTTGTGTCACAGATTGTGATAAATTATGAACTTTTACACAGTTTTAACTATGATAAGGAAGAATAGAGTTAAATCAAAGCTATCTATTGTAGCAAAATTTTTGGTTTTGCCTAGTAGCCAATTTTTAATGAAGTTACACAGAAGTATATGACTCATGCTAAGAGTTTAGACTGCTGCTAGATCATTGTGATCGGACGGACATAGTAAACAAACAGTCCCCATGCTTTTCCAGAGCATGTAAGTGATTTCTAGCAGTATAGCTCTTAGATTTAATGGTAATAGATAAAGAAAAGGTTGAGATTGTAGGGGCACAGTTTCTCAACTAGAACTGATAGACAGAAGGTATACAAAACCAGGTCCTTTCTTTTACCTTTGTATACAACGCAGTGAAATTGACATTTCTTGTCATTTAGTTTAGTATGGAGGAGGCTAGAAGGTATTTTAGGTTTTTTTTTTTGTTTTAACATCTGGAATGATCATTTTTTATCTTTTGACTCAAATGCATAAGCCCCCTTGAAAAAAAACACCAACAAAAAACACCTAAATCTCTCATCAAAATGTTTGGAAAGCAGAAGCTTGAATGGAAAACTCACATACAGCACAGTTCGTGCTTTCATTGACCAGGACCGAGGTATAATGAAATATTAATGAGTACGTGTTTGTAGGTCATAAGAAGTGTAAGCATATGTAACAGTAAAATTGTCTATGAGAAACATTAACTTACCAGTCCTGTCTGATCCTTTCCCTAACAACAGTCCTTTTCTCCTGGCCATTTACTATTAACAAACTCAAGTTTCTCATCTGTAGGCAACTGCTATTAATAATAGACAAGCACACATAAAATGAGCTTCCAGAGAGAAATTATCTCTTTTTCCGTAATACCACTTTGGGGAAAAATTCCATTGAGCAAAGGCTATTGAATGGGCAATAATGAGCCTCAGCAGTTCTCACATCGCTGCACATTACCAGTAGAAAAATGACCCTGGTACATAGCAAACCCAAGTCTCCACACCGATTCAGAGAAAGAGGAAAGCTTGAGGATTGCTCTCTGGCTCTTTATCAAGTTTAAATCTTTACCAGACAAGATTCCAGCGGAAACCCAAATCCACAGGTTCTGAAGGATCAGCGTTCCTTCTAAATTACCATCAGACAGCTTGAGACGGGTCTAATTTCACTAAACAAGTGCAAGCTCTCCTTTCAGTGTGCTGTTTCCATGTGTCCTGAGCTGTGATGTACATACTGCAGCCATTCTCGCAACCCCAGTCGAAGCATCCCACAGGTGCAGCCAGGGCCATGCTGTGCAGTAAGTCGGCCAACTGAATTCCTTCCTCCCTCAGTGCAAGGATCTCGTGCTCCTCTTGGCACTCAGGAGGTTTGAACGCATACTTTTTGTTAGCTCGACTGGGCAGCCCTGTCTGAACTGCCTTATTCAAAGGATAAAGAAAAGCCAAACCTCCTTGTGTCCAAGCTCTCTCCACTTCATCACTGGCCTAGGAATGTCTTAAGCTCAGTTCATGTCCTCCTGGGTAAATACAGATGGAGGTTTTGTTTCTGCCTACCAGATGGATTCATTTCTAAATGTGGAACCTTTCTAATTTAGGGCCCAATCCTGTAAAAATTTGCCATTCTGCTGCCTCCTAACCCTTGCAAGTCTTTTGTTTTTCTGTTTTTTTGGCACTTTTTTGTTGTCATAATCACCATAAGCCTGTCATCAGCTTCTTGAAAAATTGACCATCTTGGGTAATCAGAAATTATTCATCAAAACTTAAAAAGATAAGCCTGAAAAAATATATATATATATAAAATCTACTTGCAAAATCTGATATTGCATCAATATTTCTGTTTTTGTAAGCTAAGTATCAGTTCTTTCTTTAGTTGTACTTAAGAAGTCCCACTGAGTCCATTAAAGAGCCGTGGGAGAATCTGGGTCAGTAATTTAGCTTGCACAGTACATGGTATTCGTCTGCTAAAAACACTGATTAGTCATTGGCTTTGGGTGCCTATCATGATCTGCATTTTTATTAGAGGCAAGAATAAAGTGATCCAAAACCTGTTTCTCAAAAACTCTCCAGCTTTGAAGCCAGCAAAATCTGAATCTAACACTGGATCTGATACTTTGTGACTTTAGCAGGGAATGATAATGGAAAGAAAAATAGATGTAATAATTAAGCAGCAGCTGCTTCTAAGTTATGCATAGCATGAACTTCTTTATTCATCATTTCAGCTTAAATGTATAAATCAGAAAAACCAATACTAAAATGCTAATAATTATGTCATTTTGACTGACAGACCTCCAGGCCCTGGTTTATCGCAGAGAAACTCAGCAACATTTAAATAATCATAGTGTTAGTTTCCACTTCCTCTCTTAGAAATAACACCTCCTAATATGGTTTTGAGCTAAGCTGAAGAATTTGTGCAGCATGGCCAGTGAGCAGAATAAGGCCCTCACTGACTTCTGTGAGAGAGAAAAAAAGCCAAAGGAATCTTATCAATGCCAATAGGCATGTCTACGTTAGATCTGTTGCCCATACATCCTCATATTAGACTGCATCTGACCACGTGGGCATGCAAATTACCGAGCACGCTAGGTGGAAACTGGCTTCACTGCAAATTCAATATTTGGCTCACTAGACAGTGCCTCCAGGACTATGGAGATAGTCCTGCTTGGAAACCTGCAGTTTTAAAACCTGGAATTCAGACTCCCACAGAGGTGCACAGGGGATGTACAGTAGCCGCAACACCTGATATAACACTTATGCACTGACAGTTGTTCGTGGAGGACTGCACAGCCTCATTGCCCAATGGCCCACAAGCTCTATGGCCCCTGACTCAAGGGGGAATTGTTTCCAAGGCAAGTAGGTATTCCAAACTATTTCTAGGATTATTAACGCACGTTCTCCATACCAGACGTGAGCTCTGCAGTGGCAGCTGAAGCCTGCAAGTCTACTGGAGTGCATTAAAAGAGTGGGAAGCTGTATGACCACAGGAGGAATGTGGGGCTTGCCCATTTCTGCTCAATTTCAAACAGCACTTCTGTGAGTGTTTAGGAGACAGAGACATTTAACTGTACATTTCTCTCTCTCCTCCCTTCTCCCTCCCCCTCATCTTTATTATAGTAAAGTGTTTCATGTATTCACCACAATATTTCCTTTAAACAAATTCTTCTTGCTTCCTTAGAACCACTCACAACCTGGCACTTGGGGAAAATTTTAGGCCATTTTTGTGTATGCATCATGTCTAAAAATAAATCTATTAGCTTTTAACTACCAAGATAAAAAGGTCATCCTCCCTCTGCACAGCCTTTTGTTCATATATGAAAAAGAGCTGCTGTGAAATACTACTGTTAAGTCTGTTGTGAAATATCCATATATGTAAATGATCAACTGATTCAGACCTGCCAATTAATTTCATCTTACCATATTTTTACTCAGCTTTCTGGCAACAGAAACTCTTATAATGCAAACATAATCTGAGCTAAATAAGCTGTATTATTTTTAATAGAGTAATGCACAATCTCTCTCCTTCCTACGTGTTATGCTATTTTTTACAATGAACTTCGTAAAGTGACTGAATTTATTTTTGTGCCTAATTTTTCCACTTCACATATTTACATATCTATTAAAATACCATATAAGGAAGTGATAACAATATCTTTGTGTTGACTTTTTGCTGATTTTACTCTGAGAGCCTGGCTAGCTTCACAAAGTATCCAGATAGGAAATTTGTCCATCTTATGGACCGATTGTCTCACAGAAACAAGTTCTGCCAATGGTTTTGTACATTTCTGCTGGTAGACTGCAGAGTATCTTGAATTTCTGATTTAAATTGGAATACACTATTAAATAAATTCAGTCAATGAAGCAAACAAGCAAAATATCATGTTTTGGTTTTGACTGAAAAAGAAAAGTTCATTCTTATTTGTGCCAGAAGTAGCTAGTATGTCTAATTTATAGAAGAAACCCGATTTTTTTTTCTGGACAAACTAATCAAGTAATCATGTAAAAACAAAACAATATTTTTCTGAATGTTAAAAAAAAGCCATTGCATCATGGGATACTTTAGAAATGATTTAGGAAGGTTACTCCTTTTAATTCCTTTTGAAACCCAGCATTTCTAAATAAAACCTACATGGGCTCTTGAATGAATTATGGCCTTTGTCAAACATTGCACTGCCAGGTCATAGCCCACCATGAATCAAACAGGTGTGGTGAAATCTGTAAACTAGTACTTCACTCTCATTAGAAAAACAGACTGTTTGGGGATGTACCTTCACAGTTAGGACCTAATTTTTTGGAGCAAGGCACAACCTATCTTAAAGACCTGTGCTTTGAAGGTGGAAACTCTGACAATAGTCATGTCAAGAAGTCCTATAAAAGACCAACAACCAGTTGAATGAAAACCCACCAGAAGCCTGATTCCCCACTGCTTTGCACCATTTCTTAGTGATACACATCACTACAAAGCTAGTATGAAATGTTACCATATTAGACAGGAGGTTTTTTACACTGATTTTGCACTGATCTCTAATAATAAACAACAGACAAGCAGTTCATATTTATATTTAAACTTGAAGTATGTTTGGCATTTGTCATATTTGAATAATATATAGAATTTATAGCTATATGAATAATATATATTTACAATTTACATATGCTATATATATATACACACACACATCTATTCCCTGTTTAGCAGGAAACTTAAGTTTTAACAATTCTTTTTCATACAAGCAAATGAAGAGCAACTTGAGTAACTGGCTTTAGTTCGTATCTACTGGATAATTTCTGCATGTTTGGTTCTAGTTTTAAACCATGACTGCATGCTATTACCAGTGACAGGAAAGCACACATTTGCAGGTAATACTCTAATCTCACAGTCAGCTCTGATAATCTTGTACTGTGGCAGGCTTCTGAACGAAATTGCTTTACAGTGTATACATATGTAAAATACAATAGCTCTGTATGTAAAAAGCTGTACTTGCAAGCATAGCAAAAATTATAGCAGCATAATTTAGGTAGAGAAAAGAAAGGAATATTATTAGTCAGTGGTATGCAAAACTTAACAGATGCTTCACAGGCAAGTATGGGTTTCTGCTGCAGAGCCTGTTCTCTAAGGCTTTGTCTCCATGGGGAACTCATTTTGCAGGAATTCAATGCTACTTTCCAGGGTTCTCAGTAATGCATACATATTTCCTGTGTGAGCAGCTCTGCACAGCACTGTTTACTCTGTTTTGAAAGTGGGATAAGTCCTGCTACCTGGAACTAATCTTATTATTATGTGTGTATGTGGGGAAGCTAACATGCCATAGCTGGTACTCCATCTATTCAAGTCTGATCTAGTAACTGCATAGTAACTTCCTTACGTAGAGAAGCTGTAAAATTATGAACAGAAAAGAAAACATAGGTAAGAAATGGGGTGAAGATTTTCTATTTGAATACAATTCCTGTTTTTCAGTACTAAGCTATAAACTTCAGCTGCTTTCAACTTTAAGTCTTATTCACACAACTCCCAAGTCTTCATTGACAGGTAATGGATCCTCTCTTTATTAACTGAAACAATCAAAACACTTCAATCCAGGAAAATATTTGTCATCATTGCTATGTTCTCCAAAAACTTTTCCATGTAACTGAGTCCACATGAATAGACCTACGGACTTGTATAAATACATATGGGTGCATAATATATTCTCATGATCTAGTCCTTATGTTATACTGTGAAAATCCCTGACACTAAAGTTGTTTAAATAATGAACAGAAAATATCTGTGAGTAACAGGGCAAGTTCATTCTATCCATATTCAGGGGCCTTTTTATTTATTTGTGAGCAGATAACAAGTGCTTATTTTCAGGAACCAGAAAGTTCTCTAACTATTAATCTCAAGGAACACTCATAATCAGAGCATTGCATTATTCAGTACTGTTAACTAATACACAGCAGAAACACTACATAGACCTCTAAGAATCATTCACATACCTTCACCCAAGCTGTTTGACTAATACTGTTGTGAGCATCAGAGTTAGTTTGTAAGCAATTCACAGAGAGAAGACAAAAAAACACAACAAACGCTAGCAGGTTTGAAACGCTGCCTTCAAGCTGTGCTGAAGGAGCCACAGAACCACCAAAATGCTAAGGCTGGAAAGCACCTCTGGAGGTCTCAGGTCCAATCCTCTGTTCGAAGCTGGGGCAGCCAGAGCAGGGGACTCAGGGCCAACCTCCCCCAAATCGAGTTCTTTTTTTCTCTCTGCATTTCAAGTTCTTTTGACTTGTCTTCTCTTGTTTTGAAATTTTAAACCATACACTGGTGAAGAACTGAAATCCCATTTGAATCACAGGAGAATCTCAGTAAAACCTCCACAGGAAACTGAGATTGTCATTTTTTCACATTTAGGATGTCAGGCAATATATAAATTAAAAAAAAAAAAAAAAAGAGAGAGAAAGAGAGACTCACAATATAACCATGAAAAATGGCCTCACATTAGAGTTCAACTAGAAGGAAATTTGCATATATATTCAGTGGTCTAAACTGTGTGGCCCAGGAGGGTCCTTCAAGTCCTACATTTCATATTATACCACATTGGACCTAGGAGACTGAGGAAAAGTATTACTTTTACTATTTAATTTCACATGTAATTTCAGAGGAAGAGCTGCTGTTTCGGCCTAGGCGGCATAAATTACAGATTCAGTGGATACGACACAGGTTTGGGGATACATATTTTTGTTGTATTGCAAAGCTCTGCCAACATCTCCCATTTATAATATTATATTTCATTTCCTTATATTTCACAACTGGATAATCTGTGTTGGACCAGCAGATTTTTTTTGTCCAAATGAGAACTTGCTCAGAAAGAATCCTCAGAGAGACGCTTGCTCAGGGAGAAACGTTAAGAAACAACACAATGAGGTTCAAGATTTAGCTGGATTCAGAAGAGGGCATCTGCGCATAGCCTAATGCAATGGCCCTAGTCCAAATTAGAATAATAACTGAAATATCACCATGAACACCATTTCATTGCTCTCCTGTAGACAATTCTGGCAGTGAACTGAAGTCATTCAACATGGGGTCAGTACCATGAAGTACTTGGCCAGTGGTAAGAAGAACCACCATTATTTAGCTAAATACATTTAACTTTATGTGTATATATAAAAAAAAATGTGTGTGTGTGTATATACATATATATATACACAATATATAAAATAATGCTTATAAAACCTTTAAGAAGGCCAAATACAATTATTCATCTGTATAAGAATTTTTGCTTCAGCCCTAAAAAGATTTCCTACCTCCCAACATGGAAAGATTTTGGACAGCCACATAGGCATAGGAGAGAACAGCAAAGACTCAGTCTCTAGTAAAGTCTATTATGAGAAAAGCTCTGCTGACACCGAAGTAGCAACTTGCATAACACAGGTAACTGCTTGCAAGCATGTGTACAGCTACCTGACCTGAGGATGTCATCCCACAGTCACCAGCAGGACTGGGTTAAGAGCAGCTCTTTTAAGCATAGCTCATCCCAGACCTCTCTGTCATACTCTGGAGCTGAATTCCTGATACGTTACACTTACGTATGGCCACAAAGCAGTCTTTTTCCTTGCATGTCCCCAAAGGGCTCAGAGCATGTTTGCAGATGCAAAGCTGGTTGCAGGAAGAGCTTTCTGAGATGGGGTGGAGCACAGACTATTCCCCCAACTCCATGAGGCCCTGATAACTGTGTTAACTTGTGCTGAGGGTCAGATGACACAGGAATTGAAAAGCACCAGCCACCGTCAGTGGGTCCTCACATCTGTGTGGAATGAATTCAGCCTAGAAAGAAGGTACGTGGGGGCAGAAAGGGAAGAGAGCTTGCCAGTGAGAATAAACACTTTTCCTTTTTTTCCCCTTCATTTTTCTCCCTTTTGCTTTTAATCAGATAATGATATTAATACTATAGCTCAAAAGAAAAAAAATACAACATTTTTGAAGAAAGCTGAATGAAACTATTTGGCATTTCTTATTTATTGATAATGAATAGGCTTGATAGCTGCTGATATAAAACAGCAGTCCAGGGCTGACATTAACCAGCACAGTCTGTGATGTCAATGTTATAAATCATACATGGGAGTCTCATGTTATGCAACATCCCACAAACTGGAGCACTAGCCATTTTTTAAAGTAATAAAGTTAAAGGGTAAGTAGGTAACTTATCGCTTTATAGCACTCAGACTTTGGCTAGTACAACACTTAAAAATACACAGATGGACACTGGAGTCTCTAAATCAATTTATAATTTCTAACTGGAATTATATACCAAAGCCTAAAAAGCCATGCAAGTCCTGAATCAGATTTTGAAAACTCTGAATAAAACAGAGGCAAGAGGTATCATTACATAACTACATTTGGGAAGGAGAAATGCTATAAGATGTCATAATATGATTTCAAAGCTAAAACTGTAGCATGAAGATTACCTATGTTAGAACTAGACAGGTTAATCACATCATCAGATGAGCTACAGAAAACCAACACCCAAATAGATATAGCACATTTGAAAAAATTTTCACCTTTTACCAGATTCAAAGTTGGTTTAGTGTATTCTTTTCACTGAGAGTAAAACGCAGAGTTGAATTGAATCTACTGAAAAATCTATAATAAAATAAAAATAAATTAAAAATACCTATCCCTCTCATACAGGCTTTCATACATTCTGTAATTCCTCTCATTCAAAAAGCCACAGATGCCACTTGAAATTTCCAGCCTGCTCAGGAGCAACTAAAAAGTATCTCCCTTCATTTGACTATGCAGGAAGGGGGAGGAAGCAGAGGAAAGTGAGCTAGAAAGTTTCCTTTTCAGAAAGGGAGGACACAAGCCAAAATAAATCACCTTTGATCCCTTTCCTCCTCTTTATCCTCTCTAGTTAGAGAGGGTGGGGAGAAGCAGGAATCTATCTTTTTGAAGTTTTGGCAAAAAACGTTCCAGGTATGGGCAAGAGTTTAAAACACCTACAACCTCCTATCAACCATTTCTATACTTCAGTTCTATATGTAGTTTCAGGTTGCTAGTAAATCCAAAATAGGCACACAACAAATGCTCAGTCTCTCCCCAAACTGATCTTACTATATGTACAGAAACCAGGATTCCTATGCCTTCATCATATATGGCCAGTCGCATTTGTAGAAGGTATTTATGTAACACTAGCAAAATTAAATGATGCGTCTGTGTCACACCAGGGCCTGTCCTCAAGAACAGGTCAGAGAGAGATGTAGCAGAAGGGGGGGGGGGTGCACGTAAAGCAGATGCATGTTACAAGGATGTCATCTGGGGTTGTCTTTCACAAGCCAACACAGCATCCTTTCCATAGATGGCCTTTACAGCAGAGGCTCACAATAATTGCCAAGTTTTCATTAATATATTAATGGTATGTACTATTGCAATGAAATAGAAAGGAAATTTCTCCCTGGAAACAGAAAATGCTTGCCAAGTGCTCCAGAACCTTCCTGCATTGCTTTTCATGCTTAGGCTGTTTCTTTCCTGGTACAGACTGAAGTTCTTGGACTGCAGTTCCTGTGTGACCTTGTGAAATCCTATCCTTTCGCATGCTGACAGATTTATGATTATAGGGCTATTCTTAGCCTTGTGACATATCTAATGACTAGTTTAGCTAATACCACTTTTCAAATTGTACAGATCCATTCCTTTTGGGCTATTGCATTGTAAACCTATTGCTACAAGTTTGGAATTATCTTGCACTTACTTTCTTCTTATGCTCAACAGTTCAATATCCTGTTAATAATTTATCAGTAAGGAATATCTTTGTGGTCTCTAAGAAATCTGTTATTTAAGTCTTGAAGGACTGTGTGATGTTGAGAGCTTTTCACTGTGGGACCAACACTACTGAGTGCAATACTCATTTTTGTGTCAGGGGATAAAGCATGACTACTCTCTCTTGGGAAACGTTCACAGGACAAGATCCTTATTTTACTAGAGTACGTTATTTAACAGTAAACTGAGAAGGCTGGAAAAGAATTTGCAAATCTACTCTGTAAATTGAGAACAATCCTGCATAGGTTGGCTACACAGCTTCACAGTTCACATGTTTGTTGGAGCTTCAGTGGAATTACAGCACAGTTTCCTTTCTTTTCAGGATCCCATGTTGCTGCCATTTCATTCTTACTTTAAATAATATATAATTTCATGGCATAACTAGAAATTTTCAGCATATCCCCTTCTCCATATCTGCTTTCTAAACCAAAGTCTTTTCTTTAGTGAATCCTTATTACAGTGACCTGATATTGGCTTCAATACTTAAGTTATTTCATGAAATTCTGTATACTGCATACTTTAAGTTCTCCCCACCCTGTGCAAATATAAAGGCTCTTGGGATATTTTGGTAACTCCAACTGATTCAAGTCAAGATTTATTTCAGCAATTGCTTGCTCTCTTTAGACTTAACAGTCTTGCAGTTCTTCCCTCTGCTAGAAGGTCTGTACTGATTTTTCTTAAAACAAGACTTCTTCCTACCTGCTCTGCAAGTTTCAGCCAGTGACTATAAGCAGGAAATTGGTGTTCAGTTCTCTTTCCAAGCCTCTGTGCTTCATGCGTGTGTGCACACCCTTTTATCCTTTCCTTATCTATCTCTCTGCTTTGGCTCATAATCCCCACTTCAGGCCACTTCCCCAACTCTCTCAGGAAAGCATGCTCTTGCAAGTCTGACTTCATTCCTGCTTTTCACCTCTGTAGCAAAAGGCTTCTCCTTGACAATCCTTCCCATCATGCCAGTCCACTGTCAAATGCTTCCTAGTATCCACTTGTTTCTCCATAACCCCCCCTGCCGTGTTCCGTATTTGATGTAGTAACAGTAATTTCTGCTGCAAGACCCTTAAGCTTTGTTAACTAGTAATGTCAATTTTCTTAAACACTTAACAGGTTGGAGTATTTCAAACAATTTCTCGTCAGTTTTCCAGCTGTTCTACTCCCTCCATGCATCTTGTCTACACCTACCACTTTTTAAACTCTGGTGCATACAGCTGGAGAGTGTACAGAGAGTTACTGCAACAATAAAAAGCCACAAAAAGCAACCATAGAGAGCACAGAGTAACCCAGGAGAAAATAATGGATTTAAGGTGAAGTAACCTGCTTTAGTCTAATTTTACTCTAGAATTATTTTGGAGTAGATCCGTATTAGCAGATGCATGGCCATGCTATCTACTTACAGTATCATTTAATGGAATCACAGAAGACGAAATTTCTAGACGATAGTCACATTGAAGAAAACTGGAGATAAAGTTAACATCTGAGGTAACTGCAACTCTCTACGACTGCCATTCTCATGATATAGTCCGTTAAGATTACACACAGATCATCTCCTTCAGTGAAGTAAGGATTTCCTAAACAGAGATAGCCTACCTGCTATGCCTGTAAAAATAGGGACAATCTTCCTTTTGTTTATAGCTTTCTATAGCAGAAACATCCTGCAGAACACAGAGAAACCCTTTTTTTTAAACACTGTTCTTGAATATTAAGGTCCCAAATGGGATGACATTAAGTTGCAGTTTGACCTCATTTGGACAATCTAGATCGCCAAGTACATTTGTGACGATCAGCCAGCGTTCTGGAGAACTTTGTGAACATCAGATCCCTGTACCCCCCAGGCATAATTCATGCTACTGTCTTCTTTGATTATCCTTCTGACAATCAGCAGAGTCCAAGGACTTGTTTCATACAGGATGGTATCCTTAGACACTGAAGTCTAAGTTTTAACACATAAACCAGATCAACAGGAAAAGGATCACACTAAAGGATTACATCTTGCACAGCCCACAGAAAGCTTTCTAAAAGCACACTAAAACATAAATAAGGAGGAAAATACAGTCTACTCAAAGGTGTGATTAAATGAATGTATTAAAAAAGACACACACATACTTGAAAAATTAAGATATTTATGAGTCTCCACATATACTTCCAGACCGTCAAATATCAGATCATATACCTGAGAGACAACAATACTCCTCACCAAACAGATTGTATTTTCAGAGGAAAATTTACAACTCATCCTTTGTAAAGAGTATTTTTATCCCAGTACATATACGGGGCAGTATCACTGTATCCTCTAGCCATCAGATGAAGCATAGCTGTGCCATTGGCTATAATCCATAAGTTTCCTATGAGATAAACACCACTTTGATACATATAAAACCAAGCTGCTTAAGGCTTTAGGTTTAGACTTTTCTACATGTATTTGGGTGCAAAGGTATAAACAACTGCTCACAGAGTTTATGCTACACGCACTGAAAATGCAAGGGAATATTTGTCACTGATAACCAGCTCAGTTTAACATACCTTTTCTGTGTTACTTGGTTTTATTGTAAACTTTAAGGAAAATATAGAACAGACTTTGTCTGGACAGAATTAACGGTTCTGAAACACTTCTATAAGGTAATGTACTAATTTTTTTTCTGGTGCAATACAGTAGTGATAAGATTGTAAATTCTAGGATAAGGTCTGTAAATTTAAGGACTAACCACGATATATAAGAAATTCAGTTATTCACAACAGAAGAAAAATCAGAGAAAGAAACTTCTTATCTTGAGTACACCAGTCATCCAGTATGTATCACATGAGGTTATGCTTGTTGGCATTATTTCTAATAGGTAGGAGAGTAAAAACAGGGGAATACAGCAGTCTTCTCAGTTGGTATCAGCTCTTGTTAAAAAAGAAATACTTCCAGCCATTATGTTTATGGAGAAAAACTTCAGAATGTGAAGTGGCATCTGCTTATGTTTGCTCAAAGCTTCAGAGAACACCACATACGTCAATGGGTGAAATGACAATACCATAATTTTAAAAGTTAACTTCCTAAGTATTTGCTATGAGTGCTTGTTAAAAATATATATATATGTCACGTGATGCAAATTTACACTAAATGGAGCAGAAGCATAACAACACTAGTTAAGAATGTACATTGTAAGACTTCCTTGACCTTCAAAAATGTGGGAGAGGTGCAGGTGGGGATGCTAAGTTTTTTCCAAATCAGCATTTACTTTTCTAAGTTGTGAGAGAAATCAAGTTAGAGCATTTGGCAAAGAAAAATGCAGTATCAGTGCTCTTCACTTTATTTAAAGTCTTTTGCTGTTCTCTTGTTAAAGCACACCTCTGTGCAAACTTCCCCTTTTCCATGAAGCCCATCTGAGGGCAGCATCCCACCCTGCTGGTGAGATGCAAGAGCAGTGATGGGTGATGGTTCAAGTGCTCCCAGTATTCATTTTTATTTTCCTGCTTCTTATTTGCACGTAGGCAGAATTGTGTTAAGAGACTGTCTAAATGAAATGTAGGGATGACAACCCCTTCCCTGAAGTCTGGAAGACAAAATACACAAGAAAGGAAAAAAAGAGCAGGAGAGTAAACAGAAAGAGAGGTGACTCCCCCAGGTTAACCACTAGGTCAGTGACAGAGCAAGAAACAAAACTGCCTCTGAGCCTTCAAAGGTGCAACTGCATTTCTATTCTGAAGCTTATCTGTGTCATCTCCCCTATCATGGGCAGCTCTGTTTTTCCCTGTAGCCTATCCCATGCTTTAGAAACAAAACAGCTAATAGAACTCCCAAAATAAACACTGCTTTGTCAGAAGTTTCTTTGCAGAAGTCATTCACACTGGACACTAGGATGAGCAGTTGCCTGCTTACAGCCTCTCTTTTAGGTTGGTTCTCAAAATCTAGCTTAGGCCCCTCGTGTCCGAAGTGATTCTACAAACTACATTTTTCTTCTCTATGGCTGGCACAGGAATTCATCAGCCTCTCCCATTCACTTGTGACAGGCAGACACAAAGCACTCAAGCTTGGTTTCTGGGTCTGCCCTGATTAATAGATGTATTTCCTATTTAATTCAACTGCATTTTGTAAGTAACTCTTGCATGACACATGGGAACTGAAACAACTTTTTTCAACCACACTTTACAGAAACGTGCCTTGACTGAAGGTGGTAACGAGTCACAACTTTTGGGAAAAGGAATAATAGTAACCCAATTAAAAAATGTTAAACTTAGACCAGCCAGTGCTATGACACAAACATACAGCTTTTGAGGATTGTTTTGGACAATTGTCTAGGTGGATGTTACAGTAACAAGAGGGGGAAAGGGAAAATCAGTTAAAAGCATCAAGGAGACAAAAAAAGTTTAAGAGCAGACAGAGACTCTCGTATGAAAAAAGGCCAAACATGCATCATCATTCTGTTGAGTGATTATTATTAGCATAGTGCTTCCTGCAAGAAAGTATACCTAGCTGAAGTTGTAAAAGCAGCCGCAGATAAAGCAGAGCGCTCACAACTTAGCAACAGCTTTGAAAGTATTGTCAATAAAGTACAGTTTGAAACAGGGCCAAGTGATAGTACGTGATAATACTGCACAATTGAAGCAGCACTTCAGTATCTAATCTTGGGATTAGAGCAGATCTGGAGGTTCACACTATTGAAACCGTGTCAAGGCTGAATTTATAGCTCTACTTGGCAGATATAAGTAACAGCCACAGATTACTGGAGGCAAACTATGACATAGTTCACCAAAAAAATGCCTATCTTAAAACCATGGAAACTTTCTTTTCCATCCAACAAAAAAGAAAAAGAAAATTCTCAGCTGCAGTAGATGTTGAGGCATCTGTTTTCCACTATCACTGTGTTTATATGACTGCCTCTAAAGATCCAGTTCCTTGATATTATGGCCTTTGATAAGTTCAGTTAAGCAAAAGACCTGACTGCCATCCAGCCTTTTGCTGCACAACAAGGACTTCACATGCATGAGACAATCATCAAATATTCACCCTCATGGACATGCAGATACTGTAACCACTGGAGTGAAATATTTAGCATAGACAAAGGAATTCTGAAATCACAAAATTCTTTAATGGTAAGAGTATTTCATTTTTAGTTTGCTTAAAAATGTTTGTTGTGTATATACACATAGATATGTAAACAACATTAAGAGGAAGGACCCAAAGAGTGGATGGCTTTGAAGGCAGAGGAAGTGATATAGGGAGAAGTAGTATATGAGGGGAAAAAGCTTGGAAAAAAGCGAGGGGACGCCATTTTGGAAAGTGCTCTTTTAAACACTGTTTTTCAAGCTGTGCCTAGAAGCTGTTCAAGAGTTGAATAATACAATTATGTCTCTCACTGTCATACTTGGTTAATGTCATGCATATAATACTTCAAGTGTAGTTACTACTTGTTTTTCAACAGCTACATGAACCATACATTTGGCAGAAATTGTTTACAGATTTTATCTTTTATTGCTGAATTTGCATGGAAATTTGAAAGTGAAAATTATTGCCATAGAGCACTGTTCCTTTTTTAGCCTGACTGACAGAAGCATCTGCTTGAGCAAGAAAAAAACTCAACTCCATTAAATCAGTAATCCTTCCATATGACATTGTCA
The DNA here is from genome assembly GCF_040807025.1 of Struthio camelus. Classification (NCBI taxonomy): domain Eukaryota; kingdom Metazoa; phylum Chordata; class Aves; order Struthioniformes; family Struthionidae; genus Struthio; species Struthio camelus. The sequence goes on from NC_090945.1 coordinate 23,601,004, forward strand.
CACAGCACAGATGTCTTTTCATAGGCTTTCTGTCAAGGGGATGGCTTGCCACTCCACTCTGGCAGGTAAGGTTGGAAAAGATCAACAGAGAGTTCAGAAATTACTTAAAGTGCCTTTTGTCAAATTTAAACCAACCTTCATGTAATTCATTGTAGAGCATAATTAATTATTGCCCCACAATAAGTGCTGCCATTTATGCACACCTAAATGCTACCAAAATTTGCGAACCCAAGAGCTTCCTAACTGACAGAGAGCACCTGTCATTGGGTCTTGAATGTCCCAAGACAGGGGGCTTCAAAGTAATAATATAAAGATCCTTGTAAATTTTTCCGCACTTTACCTGATCCCTGTCTTATTGGAGCCAGAATAGCTAGAATACCTTACTTAAGACGAAAAGATATGTCAAACAGTCACAAAACATTTTAGTGTTTTTAAATCATTCCTAATATATATAGTTTTCCTGTTATGTTTGTGGCATATACAAAAGACAATGTTATAGTCTAGGGCAAAGGTTTTACTTGCTTCCGCAGGCCTTATATAATTCACTTGCAGCTTCACCACCCACAAGTATTATGCCATCATCAAAAATCTGTATTGAAAAGAATTACGAACGGCCACTTCTCCATGGACAATCCAGTGACTCCGACATTATAGCCTAGAAGCCATATTAACGCTTGCACTAGATATGTAGGCAAACAAAATTGCAGGCTAAAGAATGTTTCATCTGGGTATGCTTCCTTGCTGTTGTTGAACCCAAACTAGAAGCCTCTTATTACCTGTCCAGTCTGAATGCTTTCTCAAACCACGAGCTCCTTAAATAATTTTTCGTCATCTTTAAAAAGTTCCTTAAACAAAAACCAGTATATTCCCTTTAATCTAAACAAGAAAATCTCCAGGCAAATAGAGAAACAATCAGAATTTTACTTTTTTGTCCGTCTGTATGAGAGAAAAAAGCTTTCAAAAGGACTCATTTATTTCATTTGCAAGAAATTAAATCCGGATTTAAAGCTCTTCTCCAGCCCACTACTGTTTGCTTTCTTTGGAGTGAAGCTGTAGCAGTGCCAGGTCCTACATATGCTGGCAATCTTGCAAACTGTATTTAGAGCCCCTCAGATTCAATATTGGTATATTTATTAAGAGCAACTCTTGCCTGAAGCTCTTCATGGGAGTTTATGTTAAGGCACTGGCACTCTCTTCTAGGGTTAGTTTCCTGTTGTTTATCCTTGACAACGTTTAGAGCAATGCTAATCCACTTCCTGGGGCATCCCACCGAGATACAAGTCACATTATTAACAGTTAGTAGTTTTGATCACAATTTCCAGCAGGGACATGCAATTTGGTTCCTGGAATCTCCTGCTTTGCTTTTCATTTAGACAAATCACTGTTGACTGGAGAGAATAAAGGAAAGGCAAAAACAGAAGAAAAATAGAATTTTCTATAGCTAGCTTTTTGTATATGACCTCTGTTTCTATAACTTTCAGCAGGACTGTACAAACCATAATACAGAATAGAATTACCCCCCTTTTTATACTCTGTAAACAAGGAATTTTGTATGGTTAATGTATTATGTATCTTAAAATATAGAAGCAATCTCTTTCCAGGGCTCTTGTAACACTGATTTAGGATCAAATTCCCAGCTAGTATGAAATTATCTGCATTGATATCAATGTTAGAATATTAAAATCAATGCAGTTGCACTAATTTCTACAACCTGGGTTGTAGACTGGCTACCCTATAGCCTTCACTACTAGCTTCTCAGTCCTTATGGGGATTCAAGCCCTCTACAAGCATGGGCATATGCATTTAAAGGTTTTTATAAAGAGGAAGCAGCCTGTTTATTCATTTAGGCTTTCATTTTTAATTGCCATCCCTTATTGTACTGGAGGATCATGAAACTTCCTGGGTACAGCAGGGAACAAGGACACAGAATGCTGTTTCTGCCTCTGCAACTCACTGATTTTATGTTCCTCAGCTTTTGAAACCTCTCCACTTTCTGAATAAAACTCTGAAGATACTTGTCTGCTTCAGGGATTTGAAGCTCTACAGAATATTCTGGCTCTCCTGGATTAAAGGCCAGAGAAGCAGCAAAAATATCAGCCAATTTATAGTCCTCCTCCTTCTGTTCTCTCTTTACTTTGGAAGGAAATAACTTTAATATGAGCCTTATTTTGTCACTCCTTTACCATACTACCAGACTACTTAGAGACACCTCAGGGTGAGGTATATTTCCACAGCTCCACTCCCTCACTGTAGAAAAAGCAAAAAGAATTAAAAAAAAAAAAACCCATTCAATAACAAACTCAAACCTCTACTGTGTAGCTCTTTATGCTATGTCACTTCACTTTTTTACATGCTCTCTGCTCACCACTTCAGTGATCAATGAGATCAATATGTCAGCTATTGTATCTGATTGAAAATCTATTGAAAGGAAGGGTGCAACTCATAATTAAGGGCATCAGGCTGTCCACAAACTCAGGTTTGCATGAGCGTTATTCATCTTGTATGCTGAAGTTCACACACTCCCAGCTGGAACCCAGAACCCTCGAGGCTAAGAGCTCATATGGGGTCTTGCTTGCACCAGACACACTCTAATTGACAGCACTGAGACCAGAATCCTGAAAAGCACAGTGTGCAATACAAATCGGTGGAGCTACACCAGCCCACATCGGACAAGTCTCTGTAGGCAAGAAGAGAACAGGATACAAGATTTGGAGTAGTATCAGTCATTCTTGGCTCTAAATCAGTATCTCTCACAATTCTTGTTGCCTTTGCCCAGAAAGTTTTGTGCTTGTTTCTCCTTTTAAAATCATTTCTTTATGTGGTTCCTGCTCTAAGAGTACACTTAGAAAAATGGAAGTAGCGTTATATGAAATCAAGAGGGTAAGGCTACTAGGAGGGTAAGTCAGTGCACTAATGTTTCGTTATACAGCCACGGCTGTTTGAGAGAGTTACTTTGCTGTGGCAACCACAGCAAAAGGGATTTAATTCTCCTTTAAAATGCATTGGCTCTGCCACGGTTACCACAGCAAAGCAAATTAATTTAAGCCTTCCTCAGAGGTTCACGTGCAGAATTATATACAACTCCCCTACCAAGCGAAAGACTGAACGGAAGCCTGAAAAAAGAAATTTCAATTGATGTGAATTTTTCATCTTGCCCTTTTTTTTTTTTTTTGTTTCCCCTCCCTCCAGCGCAGAGTTCAGGATTCCAATTTGGACAAGCTTTGTATTGGTCTTGGGGACTTCAATTTGTGACTCAACTATAGTAGCTCGCAGTTTGTGTAGCACTCAAGATTTAAAACACTCTTAAAAGAACTGTTCTGCAATACCCTAATTTTCCACAAGTTGTAACAAGCTCAGTGAAAACGAAGTTAAAAAACAAACAAATCAAACCCCCAACCCCCCCCACAAACCTCCACACCTTGCTGCTAGGCTCCAACAGAGGATACACTCTCAGATGACCCCATGACATTTTCCAGTCATTGCAAAAGGGGCTCTCTGTCCCCTCTCTGGAAATAATCTAAACACTGACCCTCCTAACTGTCAGAAAAGAACGACAGATGAGGAAAAACTTGGTTATAGACATTTTCTGATCAATAAACTTTGCTTAAAACTGCCAACGTATAGCTGAACAAAGGTTTGCTTTAACTAGTAACAAATATTTGTACAGGGGTATATCCCTCAAAAGCAGAAATGAACTGTGGCTAGGACACGCTTACAGGAAAGAGTCTACAGAACTGATAGCATAGTAAAAGCCAGATCTCATTTCTTTACCAAAGAGACGCGGAAAATTTGAGATCAACATTCATCTTTCATAGGGGATTGGAGAAGGTTATCAACTTTACATCAAAGTTAGCATCAATACCTTGCAGCATAGAATATAAAGGAAATACACAAACAAGTGCAGCAATAAACTTATATAGAGATAAACAACCTTGTATTTAAGATGGCAATTGCAACAAGACGCTTGTACTGAAGGATACCTAAATGCAGAAAAAAGAACGAGTTAGAAGAGAACAACATGTTCTGATATTTTAAAACTTTGGCATACAAAAGAACGTAAGCTATATAAAGGCCTGAAGAAGGACGTGGTGCCAGCTCTTTGCAGCAAACAACATTGGGCCCGTAAAAGTGAGAAAGCTAATCAGAGAACTGGGACTACTCCTCCTCCCTACACCCCCGATATAAGTCATTGAGCAGGGCTAACACTCATGTCTGACAACAAATTCATTATTCAGTCTCGCATTCAAGAGCGGTATGGATTGTTCCTCAAAGGGGTCAAATGGGGAGAAACAACCTCTTAAAAATATGTTCGTTCAATAATTTGCAGAATTCACTAAAATTGTTACAGAGCAATATATGTAGAACCTCTTCCTCAAAAATTTTTTAAGGGTAGAATGCGCATCTGTCAAATTTAGGTCAAACTTCTACATCTGAAACTTAAAGTACTGCAGGAAAACGCAGCAGATATCAGGGGAAATTTATGTGGAACTTTTAGTATGACTGTGGGAGTAAGAGATTAAAAAAGATAATTTACATTATGACTAGATATTCTGTTTTATTTTAAATAGGAGGTGGTCTACAGATGGAAGAAATTGTTCACTTACAGTTTCTCAGAGACAGGAGGAGGCAATCACTTAGTACAACAGAGAATCAGGTCTAGCAATGTGCTGCTAGACATTTCTAGGTTAATGTGATGTTATTAAGCAGTGAATGCTTTTCGGTTTATAGGGAGCAGTGGAACTTCTGGGCCTATGCCCTTGTAGAAAGGTTTTAATTTGTTTAACATTTATGCAAACAGATTCCCCACATCGAACATTTATCATCTGACTGATCCTTATGATTGTTAATAATTCCATCATTGAGCTCAGAGTAAAACTGTTGTAGGTCAAAAAGAGTTTGCATTACAGGCAAGGGGAAATGAACAATTTTTTCATAATAAAGTACTGTTAGATTTCTTTACTCAAAAATAATCTAAAATAAGAAAGGGAAGGGGAAAGAAACATCAAATCAGTTTCTTAACCACTGACAGGATATTTGTTGCATGCAGCAAGACATTGGATATCTAAGTAAGATCAGAGCTCCCTGCTGTGCCAAAACCATAAGCGATCAAAAGTTACCCGTTTCTAGTTTGGCTCTTTACACTACTTTTTTACTGTGAAATACTATGTGGATGAAGCACCCTGCAGCTAACATAGTTTTTGTGCTTAAAAAGCACACATGCCCCCCACACACATACACACGCTGTTATTAATAAAAGGACCTTCATTCATTCAGAATATATGCAAACTTTAACTGCAAACTTTAATGCAGGCTCAAGGCTCAAGGATAGGGGATATTTATTTCTAAAGAAAGCAGAATGTAATAAAAAACATATGAGGCCAAGAGATGTAAGGAAAGAAAATCTATAGTTGCCAGTCAATGGTTGGTCAGCAAACAACAAAAAAAGGAGAGAGAGATGAGACATCCATACCTTTTGCCCCTTTTGCGAAATCAGAAGGGTTCCAAAAATGCTATTTGTTAAAACATAGGCTGTAAATGAGGAATCATCAAACCCTAAAGATGAATTACATTTTACTTCACACCTGACACTATGATACTATACCTTTTTCTTCTTGTTGTTAGAGAGATTTTAAGAGGTGTCACTTAAGAATTGAAGTGCTATCGTCTGTCTGGGAAACGTCAGCCTGAAGGAATCTCACTGTCTCTAAATTCTTCTCCGTTGCTGTCATAAGTTGAATAGCCTTGTATCTCATCTCCAAGAATTACAAGCTAGTAGAATTGTTGAAGCTAGCCTCAAAGGAAGATGGGAAAGTGTCCACTGTGCAATCCATCATTTGCCTGTTTTAGAAATGTTTAGATGTGAAGACTTACAATCCTGTACAAGGGAGTACTGCTGAAAATATCAAAGTATATTCTAAATCTTGGAAAAGGGAAAAGCATGCAGTATCAAGCGTCTCCAGGAAATACAGGCACAATGGCCTTTCATCTTGTAACTGCAGCTAAACCTAGTTCAGTCAACGAGGTGCTGGAGATGATTATGTTTTGAAGACATTTCCACGGCTCACTTGGTTGTCATTTCTACCACCTCCCCCTGGCTCTCAAGGACCTCAGCTGGTTGTCTCAAAACAACACTGGTACAGAGGGCAACTAAATACCAGGGAGAAACGTCTACTCCAAGGAAGAAGTAATGTTCGCAAGTCAGTGTGAGAAAACTTGCAAATTTTTTAATATCTGCTTCATAAACAATCTGATGCCACTGAAGACCTATATGTTCTCTGAAAAACCCTAAATTCCCCATTATAAATACATCCAGTAGATTTCCAGCTCCTTATTGCAGGACCCCTAAAATATTTCCACTGGCTGTGTGGTCCCTTTTATAAATTTCAAATGTATAGCACGCTGTGCACCAACTGGTTTTCTGATAATTTTCTGGAAGTCACTTAAAAACAGTCCCAGAAGAGTTATGAATCATTGATTAAAAATTACCAATTAATTTTAAAACTCAGAATTACCTATGGTAAGATCCGTGGAAAGTTAACATTTGCCAAGCGTGAGAACAGTGTTGCTGCAGATGCCACCTGTTCCAGGACCAGAGAAAAGCGGGTACAGTCATTTGTGCCCTATAACAGTTTGCATTTTCAAAGTCTTCTGCAAACATTAACTAATTAATCCACAGCTACTCTTGTCAAACACATAACTGTATTAAGAACTGACCTAATGTAACCTTAAATGTTAAACAGCGCAACACAGTCTACAAAAGTGATAAAGAAAAACTGCTAAACTAGGGGGCTGGGAGGTGTCCAACTCGTCGTTTGTTTCACAAACATTTAATCATTTTAAAAATATTAGCCAAATTGATCATTGGTTGGTGTAAGGCCACTGCAGTTACACCAGAGGTGAAGTTGGCTCATTAAACAGCATTTATCATCAGTGAAGAACCCTGCAGGATGCTGTTTCTGCAAAGATGAATTTGATTTAGTGACAATGCTCTCTTTGTTAGTGTTTACAGGTTTAAAGGATTATAGAGCCCTTTAGACTTAAAAACAACAGAAGAACTCGGGAGATTTTATTTTAAACTCCTGTTTATTTCCTAAATCACGCATTAATGCAATTTTTGGATATGAACTGTGCAGTGCTAAGTGCTCTAGTGCTAAACTAGTGTAATCATTTAACAATGGAAACACTTTGATTAATCTTTGTCTTGCTCTTGTTCAAATGGCCTTTGAGAAGCAGAACAAGAATCACATATCTGATCTTTAAAGGCAAGACATTCTCCAAGGCTTACATTTGGCAGCATACTAATTTTATGAATACCATATTTTACTGAAGATTGATAAACCAGAAATGTATAGGCACACCTGAAGATTATCAAAAGATTACTATGAAGTACAAACCTTGGTTAAAGATGAACACTTGTCACTTTTTTACCTTGCTAAATAATTAAAACTGCCAATAGACACTGACTATCTAAAATGCAATTAAACATCTGCAAATTCAGTATACAAAGTAATTTAGAAATGCCTCAATTACTTTCAGTACATTAAAAATATGACATCAGAACTTACATAAACATATCTTTATTTTCTTTCCTGTAGAGCTTTCCCTTGTTTGAAATTAATTGCACTAATAGAAATAAATTAGGCTATCCTATAAATATTCTAAGGCTTCTGTATTCATATAGCACCAAATTCATGAGCTGGTCCAAAAATTATCATTACCTGTTCAAGTTACAGAAAGATTATTTTACAAGTTTCTCTACAGTACGTTATTTAAAAAGAGCCTAGAATTATACTTTTAAATTGTTTAAAAAGAGCAAGCGAAAAGATTTAATTGCCTTACCATACTGAATATTTTAGGAAATATCCCACAAAAGCATAATCCTGTATGATTTTCTAGAAATTTAAACCTCACATATTATATAACCAGATCTGCTGATTCAGCAGTCTGACTTTTAATTAAAAGGTCTGGGGTTTTTTTGTTTGTTTTTAATATTATGGTATGGCTGAGAAGGTAACAATCAACACTGCATCTTGCACATCTTTTATGTGTTGTATGTGCCACTATATCAATACACCTCATATATTAACTCCTACAGGGTAGCAACAACATACTTCTGATTTCCAATCTAGTGGACAAACAAGCAATAAGAATTAAAATAACAGCCACAACCAGTATTGTGATTGGCACAATTCAACAAATAAAGTACAGCATGCTCTGGTAACAGTATTGTTGATACGAAGGCAAGGGTCTTCATAACAATGTAGGTGTACAACTTGAATGAGTTGGTTGAACTTTACACAGGCTGGCACCATTAACAGGAATCAAACACTGATTTTTGCATCAATGGCATAATGGAATCAATGGCTTCCAGATCTATAACCTCAGAAAAGTTACTGATCTCAGTTAACAACTGCCACCCAGCTTGGTTAATATTACTGTTTATCAGCAATAATTTGGTCTATAGCGACATTTTTTGAGTCTAATATCCAGATAGACACAATTTCCCTCTTGTTTTCTAGACGTTTTTCAAAAAATCTTTTCTGGTTCAGGTACTACAGAGACCAGGATTGACAGAGTGTCAATCCTCCTCTTATGAAGCATCAAGCTGAGCTCCCGCTGATCCTTGCTGGTTCAAATACGGAAAGATTGATCTCCTTCACTGCTCAAATGCCTTGATATATTTTGGTTGACTGTGGAAGCCTCTCCTAAATTATTTTCTCTGAAGAGGAATGCTCCCTGTAAAACATACAGAAGAAGCACTAATAAAACATAAGTGTCCCAGGCAGAAAGCCTGAGTGGGCAACTGCCCTTAAATAAGAAACATACATGCTATGCATACTTGAAAAAGGTATCTTTTGCCCTGTTTATGCACATCTGGATTTGTGCTCAGTTTCTTCTTCTGCCTGCTTCTAACTGTGGGCAGGAGCCAGGCAATGAAACAACAGGAAGAGAGGGAGAGAGGTGCACAAACTCTTTGTGTTCTTGAACCACCCTCTGGTACTTACTACACCTTCACTATGAATAATTACCATTTGTATTATTTATGAAGCACTTTGAAATAGGTTAAGGTCCTAAAAACTAGAGCAAACATAAGAGGGACAATCTCAGTTCACATAAGAGTGAGGAACATAAATAGATGGGGAAATATACAAGGTCAAAGATGACAATAATCTGGCAGCTGTGTTAGCAGGAATTGCTTACAGGATCCTCAAGTTCCTGATACTTTCTTTTCCCCTTCTCCCCATTTTCACTTATTCTTCAGTTTTTAAAGGTTTAAAATATGCCAAAGAGTCACAAGCAAGTCTCTGACATCATTTTGATCGTAACTGGGATCATGAAGGAAGGCAGTGAGATAGCTGGGAAAGGAGGGGATGAAGTGCACAGAATCTAGTGAAGTAAAGATAGAGGAATCTAAACATGAAAGGAGGTCAGATCAGAAATAGGTAACAGGTGCTGAAATAAAGGCAACAAGAAGAGAGTGCTGGAAAGTGGAAGAAGTGATAGAATCAAATCAACAGACAAGGAAAATGCCAGGAATTTTACTTTTGCTTTATTATTTTTAAGTATCAACCTACAGTCCTATTGTGCAGTTGCTCAGGTGTTTGTAATTCATAGTCTTATCTGTGATTTAACATGAGGCTTCAGGAATCAGTCTCCTGTACTTTCCTCATGACCCTGTCTGTGTCCTTGAGCACATCACTTTATGTGCCTCCATTTCCTTATAAGAGATACATAACAGCAGCAGTATACAGTGTTTGGACTTAGGACTCTTAATTCACATTTCAAAACTAGTAACTACTAAACTTGTACCTGACATTCAAGGTTACTTCAAGGAGAAGTGCTAATTTAGCACTTCAGCTGAACTCTGTCAAGAAACTAGAAGAAAAGGCAGACGGTAGAGACCAAGAAGCTGGAGCCAGGTCTGTTCATGCACAGATCCCTCTGCTCTCTTCCAATTCAGAAGGAAGGGGTGCTGCTACTTTTTCACAAAACCATTCCAGAAACATCCAGAGCTCTGTGTCTGTAGTAAAGAAGGTCATTCCTGTTCTAAAATGCCTCCAACTCTTCTCAGTCAATCCTGCATGCATAGACCCATAATAAGCATTGACCATAGATATGTTTCCAAACAGACACATATCCCCCTAAAAGATGGAAGATAGGTAAGCTCCATGGGCTCTACAACTGATCGCATAACGATTCAGCTGTCTACTGCCACTGCATAGTCTTGTCTGATAGGTATTCAAATATAAACACTGTCTTCACTATAGGATATACGTCACTAAGTTTAAAGTGAACTACCTTCTGCAATACGTTTTGTAAATCACTATTGTTACATTACATTTGAGCTTGTGCTGCCCATAATCGCCCTGCAATATTTTAAACATTAAGGAGGACAGTAAATTTAGAGCACAATTCTAGATGCCTTCACTCAAGAGGTCATACTGCAAAGGACACCTGTGAAAGCTCATAATGTTCCAGGAAAAACCTGAATAACAAAATAGGTGTCAAGAAAATGTAGTTTTCATGATGCCTGTATGCAAACCCATCCATGATTGACAGACTTTGCTTTAGTACTCCACTATGCTGGACTATATGCAATAGCTGACTAATGCGCATCCTGGAATGGCTTACTGTGTTATAGCCTGCTGTTGCATTTCTGTGATGAGTTGAAGACCTGAACAAAAAGCCCATGCATGAGGCACACCCTGCCTGGATTATTCCTATGCTACAGAAAAGGAAGAGAGGAAGAAGACTGGTCAGTATTTCTGGGATTGCTGAAAGCAGTGCGGAAGATGGTCTGAAATAACAACTTTAATTGTTGCTATTTTTAAAATTAGAAGGTTTCACAAAATGAGGAAAAGATACATTTGATATGTATTAGAATGAAAATGAACCATTATGTAACTATTAAAAGCTTGCTCATCACTAGCTCCCTGGAACCTTCGATACTTACACTAGTTAAACAAACAAACTGAAAAAGAATATGTGAGTATACAAAACAAATGTAACTGATAACAGCCTATCACCTCCTAATTATGATGCTATATAAAGAATCAAAAGAGTATTGAAGATTGGGTGGTCACATCTCATCAGCCCCTACCATACCAGCAGAGCAAGACAAATAATCATATTTATATTTGACACAGATGTCATTTGTCCCTTCTAACTCTGCTTAAATACCTTTATTTCTTGCCTTCTTCTAAACCTTTAGCTGCCCAAATGCCCTCTCTTTCTGAAAAGTATCACAATTGCCTTTTAAAACATAAGTGAATATTAACCAAATGTAGAAAATCACTACTTTGGGTTTAACCAATATATGCCAAGTTTTTAGTAGCTTGAGAAATTTTACAAAACAAATTTTGGACTATTCAAATTAAATCAATTAAACCCCACACCCATTAAATTAAATCTATGTAACTTCATATGTTCCTAACCTCTTATCTTTATATTCTGTTAAAAGATCACTTTAAATTTAAGGCAGCTACACTGCATGCCTTTGGCAATGTTCTGGAAGCAATGTTCTCTTCCTGTCCTTCCTTCCAAAATTTTTTATATATATACATATATATGTATAAAAAACAAACTGTATGATTCTTACTCCTAGAACTAACAGATTTTTATTTCTGACATTTTCATCTTGGGATAAAAAAGTATTATGCCCAATAAGCACTTACAGTTGTGACAAATTTATTCTTACTATCAATTTTGTCTGTGTGTTTCAAACTTATGTTTGATATGCACCTTTTGTTTTCGATTAGTTCATATAAACAAGTGTTTGATTTAAAATAGGATTATTTTTCTTCACTGAGAGCAGCAATAAACATCACTGTTCCTGAGGATATAAATGAAGTGCTAATTCCATTAAATAACTATTAAAATAATAAAAAAAAAAACATTAGTGTGAAGAATTAAAAATACTTTGACCACAGGTCTGTTTTGTTTACAGACCTTCACGGCAGAAATTGTTCTTGCCTGACTTAACTTCTCCAATGCATTGCATCAGAATGAGACGTACTTTATTTTCCCAAATGCGTGGACTGGAAAAGGCCAGTCAGTCTGTTGTCATTAGCAGTAAGAGTGAGAAGCCCAAAGCAAATGGAGCTAGGTAGGCACCTTACACCCCATCTATGGGAAGAAGTTCTTATTCTATTCTATATGTTTTAATCACTTCAGGAAGGGCAGGGGAGGAAGAAAAGCCTTTCTTCTCCTCAAAGGCGTATCTTCACATTTTTAAAGTTAGAGGACTGCATGTATGCAGATGTAGTTTGGAAACTTTAGCATCTTGAAGGGTTCAAGTGAGAACATCATCTCTTACCCTGAGGGATAATGACCATAATCAAACTTTAATGAAAAGACAACCTCTAAGGACTTGTGTGTTCCTAAGTAGGAACAAGCTCAACTCAGCGAGGGGCATTTCATTGTCAGTATACCTTTAAGAAAAGGCAAAAAAAAAACGTAGATTCGGGCTAACAGCTTGTTGTTATAATTCAGTAACTGGCCCAGGAGGGAGAGGGCACCAATGATAAGTACTGCCACAGTACATGGCTCTGCAAAAGGGAGAGCTTGTAAGAGAACCATATTTCTGGTTCAACTGAAACTGCACCACAGAAACCATTCAATCACGTGCATGGAAGGAATAAAAATCTGATAATTTCTGCTGCTTTGCCTCAGCTTTGGAACTTATTTTACAGTGATTGAGATGCCCTGCAGATCTAATCAAACTGTCAGCAATTAAACCAAGCTTCACATGTTTTTATACCAGGTAGTGAAACGTGGATCATTTGGATCTATATGATGGTAGAATTAAAAGGAGATACAGCCAGTTAGGATGAATGTTTTGTCACAACCTGTGTCAGGACTGGATTTGTTGAGTTGCAGTGATTTACAAAAGAACTGCTGCTGATGGTAGAACATCTGTGATACACAGGGAGGAAATTGGGGAAAAAAAGGTAAGAGGTAGGGAATAAAAATTCAGAGGCGAGGAAAATATGGATAAGCTAGAACCACCGTGAAATTCAAAAAGGGAAAAAGATTATGTACCCATCTTTTGGCATAGCCTATTTATACTATTAGTGTCTGAAGAAAATAGGTTTCTATCATAATATCTGGTAAAAAAAATAAAGGCACAAATGACCTCATTATAAACTGGTAATGTTACATGCAGGTTCTTTTCAATATTCAAGAAAATATTCAATGGAATAATCATAAAATTAGAATTAAATCAAAGGAATTTATAGGACTTTGTAAAGTCACTTTGCTGAGCTTGTACTAGCAAGTAGCCTATCAGACAGAATGACATAATGAACCTTGAAGGTTAAAAAAACCCAGCAATTTTACCATTATGTCTAGGTTAGCTACAAAACAGTGAGATTTCTGTGACTCTACAAAACTACTCTTTGAATGGACTACTTTGTTTTTGTTTACATAAGAACTGAACGGCAACAAAATGTGCAGTCATCCACTCTGCACTGGGGCAGGCATCAGGACAACTCTTACACTATCAAAATCAAGCAGAGAGCCTATCAGAACTGCCTAGAGCTCGCTAGCCTCTGCTGTCCTCCTGCAAAGCTCCTTCCTGGCACTGGGGCCCAGGGAAGTGTTTGCAGAGAGACGCTGGGAAAATTTCTCACCAATTGTCAGAGCCTGAAGGAAAAATACAAGAGTTCACATACTCTGGTACATATTTTACAGCGCTCCTAAGGAGCGCATGAGCAGCATTTTCTTCTAGCTAAAAACTCAGTCAGAATAGAAATCGGTAGAATGCAAAATGAACCCCTCTCCCCCTCTTGTACTTTTTTTTTTAAGCTTCACTTTTTCACAGGTAAGATTCAGTGTAGTTCATTTCCTGATGCAGCAGATGAGATGTGGAAATCTAAATTTTCACTCAATCCTTCATTAGCTGTAGCACATGGGACTTTCAGTCACAAGTGTAGTACTGCATAGGTTTCAGCTTAATTGGTTAAGCACAAGCATTTTATATGAAAAAGAGTAGATTTGCCTGATAAAGTTTGCCTCAGACACCTCAGCAATCATAATTACTGTTTTAGTTAATCTGAATGTTTTCCAGGGTAAAGCTAAATTAGTTAGAAAAGAGACAAAAAGAGACAAAAAGTAAAGGGAATTTTTTGGTTCTAGGAAAAGGTAGCACAGCATATGGAACCAAACAGCAGAATTTTGAAATGATATTTGGATTTTCTCTGGGAATACCAAAGCATTTTAACATGCTCTGCTAGGATCAAAATACCTTTCCAGAATTGCTGTGTTTTAAAGCCCCATGGAACCAGCTTGTGATACTTGCCTTGCCTTCCACTGCATATCTGCTCAGTACCATTACATGAGACAATTAAATCCATGGAGAGGGCTTGGTTTTCAGTTCATCTGTTTCTGGGATTTGGACAGGGATGGGAAAAAAAAATGGGTAAGCATGAATTAGAATAGCCTTATATGAGAGTTTCATGCTGTTTGGATTCTCTTGCCATGCTATGACCAGTATTGAGACAATTTACCCCAGGAGTTCCGATTTATCACTTATTTTTTCCTGAAGATTACAGAGCTGCTCGGTAGGGTGACAGTCATGCTTTTATTTAGAATGCATCTCCTCTGCCAGCTACTGTAATACAGAAATGGACCTTGTTAAGGTGTAAGCAGAAAAAATTAAGTTGCACGGGTACAAGCAAACAATCTATCTTGCGGAATCATTACTAGTGATATTACAAGGAGGGGAAAGCATGCTGAGTACCAAATCACCAGCTGAACTCTTATGATGAGCAGTTAGAAAACAAAATTATTGTTTTACTTATGAACATGGCATATTTGCTGTGGAACATATTGGAGACAAAGATGGAACTCCACAATGCTGTTTTAAACCACATTCATTTTTCAGAGTGGAAAAAAAAAAAAAATCAAATGAAGTCACATTTTCCCTGGCTACAACGTTCAAAAAACCTTGGGTCACGCAGTATGGAGCAAAAATACTTTCCATATTCCCAGTGCATATATGTTAGATATATCAATGCAAGTAATTGTTTAGTTATCCTCGGAGGATAACTGTGAATGCATATACATTATACATAATTTATTAACATATTAATATAAAGATAACAAGACAAGACATGAAATGATATACCTATGCTTCTAACAAGTCAGCAGCTGGAACAATTAATTTCCATGTTACCCTTGAGCAACAAAATGTTGGCATTTTGTACTTATTCTTTAGAGTCAGATGAAACAGATGTGCAAAACATAAGGCTTCCAGTTGAGAAAATGAAAGTCATAAAAGGTCAAGAGTTGTATTTACTGAGCCCTAATCAAGACATTGTCTACACAGCAGGTGATTAGAAAAATCATGTTAATTTCCATGTTGGAGATGTTTTATGGTACATGGTGCATTGAGCTGCACCATTTTGTCAAACCGCAAAAAAGTTATTATCAAAATATTAAGGCCTTCATGCATTGAATATAGCAGTTCCCCACAGTTTAAGGAGGAATGACAAGTAGTAAATACTTTTTCAACTGAGGGCTAGTATAACCTGTCCAATACTTCTGTACTATTTAAATTGCAGTAGAAAATCTTGCACTCCACTTCTATTTAATACCAAGAATAATCAATTAGAAGTTTTAGGAAGTTATACAAAAAGGGAAAACCTTGTTAATTAGGGTGATGACATTTTTAAGTTCATATGCGTCTCTTACAAATCTGAATAATTAATATTTCAAATTCTGAACTTGCCTCATGTGAAAAAGGATATCCCTGCTGCTAAAGTAGACAAATAAGCTTTGTCAGTAACCATATGAACTTGCATATGCATCTGCTTGCAGTAGATCTTCATAAATACATATATATTTAGTGATAAAGCAGAAGCATTTTAAAAGCAAGCTCACAGAATGAATTACTGGTGAGCACCAAATTCACACAAAAATTGCATTGGACATCACAAACAAATGGTATCAGGAAATAAATCGCCTTCTGCACCCTGAAGCATATTTATTTCAGGACTTGTAATTTATTTACTATTTCTACTTGTAAGTCTGTGACTGTTGTGTAAACTTCAGTTAATATTTAATTGTATTTAAAAAAATTGTCTACGCAACAGGCAGTTTCTTATTCACTCCAAGTATAAAAAGCTTACCTACTTTAGTAATAAAAATACGCATTTAAACTCTTTTTATTCTAACTAGTCCTGGAGCTCTGCTGTGGAGGCTGGATTTTATTTCTGCTTGTTCATCAGCTACAGAATTAGCCACCAGGGATTTGATCTTTCAAACATGTTTAAAGTTAAACACATGAACAGTTCCTCTGGCTTCAGTGGGACTACTCATATCCCAAAAGCTAAGCACATGCATAAATCCCTATCATCTTACACTTGTGCAAAACCAGCATAAGATCTTTGTGTGGGTTAGCTCTCAGTTGATGATGTT
This sequence comes from Struthio camelus, assembly GCF_040807025.1. Lineage (NCBI taxonomy): Eukaryota > Metazoa > Chordata > Aves > Struthioniformes > Struthionidae > Struthio > Struthio camelus. The sequence continues at coordinate 23,617,423 of NC_090945.1, forward strand.
CTCATTGAAGGAGGAAAGTGGAGCTAATAAGATCAGGTGAAAAATTAGCCTGGCTCTACTGCATCTGGGTCCTGAAGCAGGAGAAGATAATATACTATCATGCAGAATATAGAAAACCTGTTTATTTAGATCTCTAAAGGGCAGAGAACTGCATGGTATAGACATACCTGCAGACTGACTGCTTCATTATGTTCTGGAGTTGGGAATTACGCTCTTCTGACCTGCCAGATACCTATATAACACAAGTTCAGACAGGTTAATTCCAAAACCTGCTCTAGGTGCAGGCCCTTGCATTAAATACTTCTCCAAAATGAACCATCGATTTCAGTTTGGGAATCAGCTCCCAACACATCATTCAGGCAATAATTCGTTATTATCCCTTAGAGATAATTTGTATTACTTAATACAAAGTACAAAAGAGATGAGATACACAGACTAATGAAATAAGATGTCCTACACAAGTCAACAGACAGGTAGGTTTAGAAGGAAAAATAGACAAGTGACTGATGGCAAAGTCTAGCCTGCAATTTTAGACCTTAAAAGTAAATTTCTACCGATAAGTCTGTCAGAGAAAGTTTAGTTAGACGTGATTAGAAGAATGCCAAATTAAGCAGGTAACATATTACAAGAAAAAAAAATAAGGACAGTGAGCAGACCTGTCTCTACCCTTCTCTAACCATCAGTGCCAGTTACATTATGACACAATTTGTCTGATGTAATTACAGTATCAGGACAGATGTAGAGGTGAAACTGAAGGCTACTAACTTTCCTACATTTGAAGCAAGGAGGATTTAGAGCCATCAGGCTTAAAGTGACCTGAGGCTGGAGATGAAAAACACAAAAGACTAACAAGAGCCTATATAAAAGAATGACGGCGGCAACAGGATAGAAATAAATCTCCCACCAACAGTAACACAAAAGAGAAATAAAAGAGATTTCAAGACTGACTCACTCAAACAGGCCACAGCAAAATAGCAGTAAAGGCAGTCTGCTAGCAACTTCTGATCCTGGCAAATCCCATGCTCACACAGCAATGAAAGTTGTTAAATAGAAAGATGTAGCAACGCGTGTGGAGCTTGGATGGAAGAACACACCTGCCTGCATGGGAAGAGTCTAGAGGCTGTCTAGACGACTGTGCAGACATAGTTCTCTGCTCACTTGTACAAGTGAAGCATTCTCCTATGTTTCTGTCCTAACCTGACACTAAAAATAGGCACAAGCATAGGAATCAGATCATACTGATCCTAACTCTCGCACATCTTTCGAGTCATTATATTTCTCACTCTGATTAACAGCGAGGCAATAAGGATGGCCGGTTGCATAGAATTTTTCATTATGATCATGCATTCACTGGGAGTAGCAAGAGCTTTCCCATCTTAGCAATTTTCTGAAATTTCAGTAGTTTTCCCCAAACCACAACAAGATGGGTTGAAGGTCTTTCAAATGTCTTGGGAAGGGGAAAGAACCAAAACCAAACTAAGTCCAGTAGTACTCATTGGCACCAATGTTCAAGTCCTTCCTTTCCAAAAGGTCATTTGGATTGTTTCCCATGTTGTAGGTATATGGGAACCTCTGCAGGTAACTTTATGTTCTGAGGTGTCCAACTCTGACGAGAAGGCCTATGATGAATCTGAAAAGCACCTTTTAAAAATCAAAATAAATCTATCTAGGTGAGAGTTTTCAGCTTGATTAGTCATTCTGCAATAAAAACACTTTCTCAAAAAGTTATTAACTCACTATATAAATGTATATTTTCATTTGTTGAACAGCACTCTGTATGGACTATGGACTAGAAATGATGTTAAAAAAATTAAGGCTGTTCTGGCTCATCTTTAAAACAGGAACTTTGGGATATTTTGGTTCCAGATCTGCTGCTCATGCTTGTGTTAGTACTGTCACCGTTCAATCAGATGATGCCAGAAATCATCCTCATCAGAGGGGAGATGACAGCATACTTCGGTTCAAACTGGTTATAAGAATGCAATGCAATAAGATGTTGGTGGAGAATATTCAATGACTTTTCAAATGATGCTGACAGAAGGGAGATGCCTATAAAGCAATTATATCTACTGATATATATGTATACTCACACATTTATATGCATATATATTATAAATGTTTACTTAGCACACTACACAATCCAATCTAATTAGAAGACAAATACTCTAGTGATTCACAAGAGCGTTTTTCAGGTTACATCGAGTCCAAGCATGCTGTTATTCTGTTGGTTGCCCAGCAGAATGACAGTAGCAATGTCTGTCCGCTTGGAAACTAGTGTTTGTTGTACAGTGAAGGGAGGTGTTTTGGGATGGCCACCCCTTTAGATGGCTTCAGCAACTGTTGCTTTATGCGAAAGGCTCAAAAGAGGGCAGCAGGGATTATTCACCCTGTGCAAGCACTTGCTCTGCTTTCTTTAAGCCCGGCGATTTAAGCCATGCAGGGGCTCCCTCTGCTGTTCTTTCTGTTTTCAGAACTGGACAAGGGAAAAAAACCCTCCTCTGCCAATTACCTTTTGCTGGGGAGAAGGGGAAGGAGGGGAAAGGGGATTGGCATGTTTCCAGCATATCACAAATTCTCCTTTGTGCTTCTCTGTGCCAACTCGGTCTGTCGGCCTCAAGATTAAATCTCCGCATATGAAATACGCAGTTGAGACAAATACATGGGCATTCATATACAAGTATTTACACAGCAGATGTCCTCTTTGGACTGTGAAAAAATACAGTAAGATAGCTATCTTAAAAGAGCTAAAAAGGACATCTTCAGCAAAAATTGCATTGTCAGATGATATTGTTCATGTGTAGCTGGTAATTTCAAACCCTGCTTTATTCTTACAGGTTGTAGCAGAAATGACACTTTGGCAATTTGATAAAGGAAAAATTTTTGAAGCTTCTTTACAATCAGTTTAATTGTGACACCTCTTTGGACGTCGACTTCATGCCTGCAGCCTTTATTTTGAAGAATGCACAGCAGCCACATCTCACATAAGAATAAACTTCCCTCTCTATTTTTTAAATGATAAAAAACCCAAAAAACAGAAAAACACCACAGCAAAACCCCCCAAATAACTAAAGCTTTCTCATATTTTCTTTTTAAACTTCTGGATGACAATCTAAAGCAACTTTTCAAAACTTTGACATTTCTTACTATATTTATTCTTGAAGTTCAAGATAAATTGGAAAAGAAATATTTGCATACAAAAAATCCATCTATATATATATTTTTATAAATCTTTAGTACATATAGGGAATTATCTAAAGTTTTCTCAGCTTCAGAGACTTCTTCGGACTGATTCTAAGGAGATGCAAAATACTGTAAATGTGTGCAAACTTAAGAGGGTGAGATTTTTCTTTTTCACTTAAGAATCTGAATAGGGAAGGCTAAGGTCTTGGCAACTTCCACACGTTTACTTCACCGGCCACTAGGCAAAATCAGTGGGAGGGCTTAGGGGGAGAAGAAATATATTGTCTCCACTTTGAACACTGCTTCAAGTAGGTGAAATTTGCCATTGAACTTCTACCTTGAGTGAAAAGTATTAATTTCCCCATTAGACACAAAGGTTTTCTGAAAGCTGCAGCAGAAAAAAAATCTGCTGTGCTGTTACTGAAAACCGTGCTTTACAGAAGCTTTGAATTTAATTGTTTCATAACATGACTCCCCATAAAACCCTCCCACCCTCCTACCCACCCCCCAAAAAGAAGATGATTCCATCATCATTTGTATCAACAAGGACATACTAAATGTCATATCAGAGTGACTTCATCTATCTGCTGGATTTGCTTTGCATAAAGATCAGGACACATACAAAAATGCGTGTGTTTTCTTCTTCTGCCATACTACTAAGAAAGTAACTCAGGATCACACAGCAGCTTTTTGCTGTGACTAATCCCTCCAGATTTGGCCTAGTCTTTCAGGCTGCACTTCCTGTCTGAACCCGCTTATGCACTCTTAAGAGCAGAATGAAAAACAAAACAAAAATTCAGCAAAGATTTGCTATGCAGGTTGGACTTCAAAGAATCTTTAAAAAAGTTCAGTGCAGAATCCTTGGCTTCACAGTGTAAAGATCTTTTCTAGGATCAGGTTTGAGCCCTTAATAGTGGGAAACTCCAGCTCTCTCTGGTGTTGGGAAGAAACTGAAGGTTTTATATCATCAGAGCTAAAACAACTTCACTAAAGCAAGGTAAAAGGCTGTTTTCATTTTTGTTTTTTTGTTTTTTTTCCCCTTATAAGACCTGATCTAAAATTCTATACAATAAACCAAAAGATTTTTTTGTTTTGTTTCATAGTTATCTTCAATGTTATTTCAAAATTATTCATGCTTCTTCACAATATCTATTTAAATATAGACCAAGTGACCAGTAGATTTTAGTACCATATTCAGTAAGAACAGACTTAATTACTACTGAGCAAAAAGTCTGGGACCACTGTGACCATCTCTTACACACAGTGGAGAATATTATGCTTGCAAATTCCACCCAACTCAGAGGGACTCATCCGCGCACGTAGTCAGCAGTGTAGGGAAGGCTGTGTGAATCTATGCCTCTGTCTTGTCCCTTAATTTTAACTTCATGCTGTTACAACTGCCGTAAGTGAAGTTTTCAAAAGAAGTGTCCAGCAGACTGTTACTTTTATAGGTCATATCCTACAACTCTTTGTTTTCCAGAGCTGTATCTAGGCAAATAGGCCTTGCACTGAAGCAGCCCAGCGAATGCAACGGCGTGGGCATGCCTGCAAAGCACTGGCAGATCTCTCTTCTCCTAATTTATGAGCTACTCATGCACACTGATCTTGCAAGCTTTGCCACTATATGGCTAAGTCCCCACCCCCAATAAAAACAATACAAAGGGTATCACAATGCCTCAGAAGTCAACAATATGGTTTGAGAAAACCTCTGGCCTGTCCAGGGAATGGCAGCGTAGACTGTTATAACAGAACCTCTGTTACCATCCTACTCTTCTCTCCCACTATAGAAAGAGAGCATGAGAGTAGAGCAATGCCAGACAGTACATTTCTGTACACAGCTTAGGAATAACTTGCACATCCACCCTTTACAGTAATATATGGTTAATCACAATAAAGCTTCTTTAAAGATAGAATCCCAAGACACAGGATTGCTTCTTAAATGGAGCATTTGAAAGCCTCAACATTCTATTTAGCCCCTGTCACAGGGTAGTTCTTCCTTCATTATCATTTGGAAAATACAGAGATATTTCCTTGATTTTTGTTGTTTTCCATGATAGGAAGCAAAACCGTTATTTTTGCCATGTTCTAAAGTCTTGCAGCTTACAGAAATGCTTATATATGGAATGGCTTTGATTTTGAAAATTTTATGAACAATATGTGTAATATTGCTGCAGGTAATGCAAGAAGCAGAAGAAAAAAAAAACAGAATGGTGAATATAAGAAAATCTGGTCACCAGTCATTCTTCTCAGCACTGGGAAACACCTCTTACCCATATCACTTTTTAATCTGTTTGAGTAGCCATGATAAAAGAAGAGTGTTAATCAAATTATGTAATCCTCACTGTCAGAGGCTCGAGCAACCCCAAAAGTTCTCACTCTGTCACTACCTATGCCCACCAAACCCAAACCATCTCCCTTCTGTGGTATGAAATACAACTAGATGTTTCTTTCCTTCCTAGTGATTTACTGTTTTGCAGATAAACTTAATCCTCCTCACTGTCTCCCACATCCTTTTTTGCAAAAACTTGGACCCACTACAAACTGAAGTCCTGCAGGAAAGACTTACTAAGAAGAATAAAGATTTGCTATTATAAAGGAAGCTAGCAGATCTATTGCCCCTTATCTTGTCTTCAACAGACAAGAAGTTCAGTAGGCATTGCATCAGCAGGTGTTTCTTTATGTGTTTATTGTAGTTTTAAGATTAAAGTACTCCTTAGCAAAACAGCTAATGATAATACCAAAAGACTATGATACCAATCTATCCTCTCTGCCCTGTTGCACAACATTCATAAACGTGTGAGATGTAACAGGTTTTTTTATATATGGACAGCATGCAAAAACTGCATTTTTGTTTCTCCTGTGAAGATAATGAGACTTCTCAACTTTGGGGAAGTCCTTCTGTCTGATGAAAATGCAAGGAGATACTTTTTGCAGTTGCCAAATGGCTGAAGTCTTCCAGACAGCTCACTTTGTTTGCACCATGTTACAGTAGCTGCCCTCCATTATCGCTTAAAGAAGGTGATAGGCTGGCCAGCACAACCACCTGTAGACTCTGCAGCTGAGCTTGAAAGCTGGGGCATAACATGACAAAATATTACAAAGTGACTTATAATGACACTAAGGCAATAAAGAACAGAGCATAGTTTCGGCACAGAGGAAATTCAGTCCTTGACTATGCACATGTTTGTCAATGCTCCAGTCTAATCATTCATCTGATAAGACTTTTATTTATTTATTTTCAAAAAGGAACAGAATGGCCTAAAATACTCAATTACTGTACTGCTTCACTAAGGAGAAAAAAATTCCTCAAATTGCCTATTAAAAAATATATGTATACTATACTCAACTGCCACAGCACCTTCTTACTTATATTTTATCCTTTCTCTAGAAATCCTCTTCCTGTTTCTACGAAATCTGTACAGTACAAACTGTAGACAGAAATGTAATAAGCATGTATATATGCCTATACACATGTTCAGTAGTAGATACTAATGCATTCTGTACCATGTGAAGGGCACATAACACATACTTGCAAATAACGTTGGAAAGATAAGCGACTAGCTAAAGGGTGCTAAAGATTAAAATTATTTCTTGGAATATGACTGGATGATTATAGACTCAGAAAGACCCGCTAAAGTGGGAATCATCTACTTTTACCAAGTAGACTCCTGGAATAAACACTGCGTGTAGAGTTTTAGTCCGTAACCTAGCAAATTAGGGCAATGTAAGACACTGTAGATTACACGTGTGCATTAAATTACATATTGTTACAGAGTTTCCCCCCTTCTTTAGGATGCACTCATCTCTTTCCTCCTTCCTGTCTGACACTATGTTGCCATGCTGTAAAAGCCCTAATGCCCATTTCAACGATTAGCTGTACATCAGTATTACTACTTCAAATCCACAAGTTTCACATCAAGCATTAAATGGGATGAATATTGATCTGCTAAAGAGGATTTATTTATTTCTAGCTCTATCCAAAGATCAACTGCTAGCAGCTTTTGGTGGATCTGTTGAGCTCTCACAGCACAAAGCTACTGCATACATGACACCGAACTTGACATTTCAGTTCTGGAAGAAAACCAAACAGTAAATTCAGTGCAATAATCCTAGATAAATGAGATGATCACTGGAAAAGCTGAGATAGTTAAGTGGTCTATCAGAAAAGTCCAAAGGATGATATTGAACTGTTGCTACATAGTAACTTCTCTCATGATAACATGGCACAAGACCACCATATCAGATGCCAATATCATTGCCTTTGAAAAGTAGCATGTCTTCAAATTATCTTGGAACATGTCACGATTATTCTCTGAGCAGAAGACTATTCTCAATATTCATATAATAAGACACATATCAGTATCACCCTGCTTACCTATTCATTCCTTTTTTTCTCCTATTCAGTCACTAACACACTAATAACTCTATAATGTGTTAAAAAATACAGATATGTATTTCAATCCTCACAGCAGAGCTAATAGGTTTCTTGCAATGTTAGAACTGTCCTTGAAACAGTTCTTTTCAAAATATTTCAGTAAGGATCATTTTCTACTCTTTGGCACAGATAAAGCAGAAAATCATACAAATGAGTTGATGAGGATTGCAAGCAGATTAGTGATGAACTGGTGAGTTACGTTGTCTTTTATACACAAATGGCAAGGGCGCAAGAGCTTGCTGTGTTTTCACCAACTTTGATGACTGCTTGAAATGCCAATGTAAGAAGCCAAGACATTTTTGCTGTGTCACTCACACAGGAAACTGAAAAAGTCAGTCAAAACATTGCCTCAGTGCTGTAATTTCATCAAGCTGTGTCACTAAGTGACTAATAATGTCGTTCTAACTATCAGTGTGTTTCACTTTTATTTGTCTTATTTCTCCTAACTAATTTTCCAGTATGAAATAGTATTAATTTACAGCACACACAGGAAAGAAAAAAAAACAGTGGCACACAACGGGGATATTTGCTTCAGTTTTAACTTCTTGTAAGACCACAGTTCTCATTTTAAAACAGATCTGTGCAGCATGTTATCAAGAACAGATCTGAAAGCTGAAAACCAATGCCTTGTTTTGGTTGCCTGAACTCTGTAAATTGCTAAATGCCCTTGCCACAGGTAGCACTCAGTTTAATTAGGTTTTGTCAGTAGAACAGAGTGTCTGCTTTGCCAAGGGTAAAGGACTTTGTGCAAGTTCCAAGTGTCAATGAAAGAGAAACAAAACGTCCTTCAAAAGTAGCCCTGCATTAAGACAACCTCAAAATATACCTTTTTTAAACAATCTTCAATGTCATCTGTATTTAAAATGATTTTGAAGATTGTGTGATATATATTAAAATGTATATTAAAATGTATCTTGAATGTAGAAGCCTAATTATAAATGTCTGAAATAGAACAACTCAGAACAACTCTGAAAAAGTAACCTTAAATCTTTTCCGTATGATCTCTGTCAAGTTAAGTGTCTTTAACGGAGGAACACTAAGGAGTCACCCCAAAGCTTTCTCTTCCAGCAGACTGCGTTTCTTTTTGTGGAAAAGAACCAAAGCAAAATGAAACACCATACTTGTAGTAAATAGTGACAGAGTTGGTTATACATAGCATGAAGCTACCAAGCTATTTGTATTTGGAACACATGAAACAACTCTAAATTCACACCCATATATTTTTCCTGTCTTTCGTATTTTCTTGACTTGGCCCTCTACAAACTGCCTTCTCAGAACAGTCTCTGCATTTGCAATGCAAGTTGGCAAAAAGTTAATTAAAAATCACGAATTCTTTCTGTTTTTTCCCCTACTGAACAAATGTTAAAGAATGAAACAGAATAAAAAAAAAAAAACTTATATAAAAGGATACTGTCTATAAACACTTCTGTATTTTAGTGGGAGTATCTTCAGCAAGAAATCAAAATCAGAAATATTTGCTTAACCCCAGTTAGGATATAATGCTTTTACTTAACAATAACTCCTTTTTCACAAACACTTCATAACACGTGTCAGTCTGAAACAGACTGTAGTGCTGTAGCTTGATTATAACAAGATTTCAGACACAGTAAGACCCTGTATTCCACCTTTTATCCTGTCCATGTCCCTTAGACATCTCTATCTGTAACTTTTATATTTTTAAACAAAGTAATACACAAAACCTCTTTCTTCTTCCTGCCCTTTCCCCCTACCCCTCACAAAAAAAGTCCTCAAACCATCAAAACATGCTCAAACTTTTTCTTTATGGCAAGTTTAAAATCATCCATTTTTGTCTAAATTAATTTACCCATCTTTGAGCAACTATATCTACATGTAGAAAATGAAAGAAATCAGTCCTGAGTGTTGAAACAGAGACATTGGTTGTCACTGGAATAATCACAGGCAAGAACATGACCAAAAGCCAAACTCTTCAGCAGAGCTTCCACTAAGCAGTATGAAAGGACAACAGTATGCAGCGCATAATAGCATACCTTCTTTAGGTAGCAGACCCATATTTCCACGTATCAATATGTTCATCCCTTATTTCATTCTTACAAGTATTTTTCTTTTGGAACAAGACACTTACTTTGTAATATGTTTATTAGAAACCTTGTGAAATGTCAGCCTACCACCCTGCTCAGAGAACCCAAGTTTTTAGGAATGATTGTAACCCAAACAAGGCTATACGATGCACTCTATGTTTTATACACACTACGCAAAACACAGATGAAGATTTTTTTTTTGAAGTACTGTTTTACAAGTCACAAATTCTAACGCTACCTAACAAAATTCCTAGCAGCATAACAAGATGCAATAAACCTCTCTAACAGTAGCTGATTTGTATGCAACATTGACCATAAGGGTAACTCTTCAGTAAACCTGAATCTCATATATAATGCATAGCAGTTAATAAATCATAGTAAAATCAGGTGGCTTAGAGCCAACAATACCCAACTAGTAATGGAAAAAGGGGATGATTTATAGAGAGACAGACTCTGTCTGGATTTTGCTTTTAAGAGACGCACACAGTATAGTGGGAAGACCTTACTGTGGTTTCCAAGTGGACATCTGTGGCATGCTGACTCGCCTCATCCTTCCCCCAGCATTGCCCCTCACTTACCTCAGGTGATGCTTCTTCTCTCTCCAAAACCTTCCTCTTTGACCTTCCACTGGTTTCTGGTCTATCCTCTCCCCAGCAGACACGCTGGAAAGAAGAGAGATCAAGAGGAGATCAGATAAGTGTTCCAGAAACTTCACAAAACTAAACATTTCACATTAGATTTCAAACTAACTTAAAGAGGAATACCTAAAAAAAAACCCTTTTGAAACTGGTTTCTCAACCCTTAATATGCCATACTACAAAGTATTCAGTATCATAAATTTCCCAGCTTCTAAATCCCATTTTACAAAAAGGAGAACATGTATTTCAGTGTGTAGAATAGGAAGAACAGTTTTGTTGTTTTGTGTGTAGTTTTGGCTTTTTTTTTTTTTTTTTGCTTTAAATATCAAGGGCAAAACTCTCCTCTCTGTTTTCATTGGAGACTCAGGAGAGCAGAGTATTAGAAAGGAGAGCTGCTGCACAGATCTGAAGGATTTTTTTTTTAAGCCTGTTCATGGTGATCAGAGGCTCTCAGTCAGATAGAAGTGCTAGTGCAGAAAAAAAGATTAAGAGGCATCACCTCAAAGTTAAACATACTTACAGCTTCATCAATAGATAGTGCAATATTAATCATATATTTTTAAAGACTAGCATAACATTATTCCTCGAGTTAATAACCACAATTTAAGTGGTTATTAACTGGTTTAAGTGGTATTTAAGTTATACTAATCTAATACTAAAAATTTACTTTTCAATTACTTTCTTGTATGTTGCTTACTTTGACTAAAAGGAAAGCTTTTTTTTTTTTTAAGTTTACTTCTGTTAACTTTATGGCTGTCACTGCTAAGAAGGTGTGGGCTGGTTCAAGGTCTGCTTTGGGAAAGTAGGAAAATTTCTAAATCAAACTATAACAAAATCTCCTTTCCATACCCTAAACAGCAAAATTGCACATACACATAAAAAGTCTATCAATACTCGATTTTCTAACCCCCTCCCCTTTTTTAAGAAAGAATAAAAATAACTGAAGGGTGAATTGGTGCCCCTTGGCAACAATCTTCTAAAAATTAAGAGCACCCTACACAATATGAGAATTCAATACGCAAATAAACCAAAACTACACTAGCAAAACCACAACGTGAATTGTACCTTGAGGACTCCTATCGCACAGAGAATAATCCTTCTATAACTCTGAATCGGCTCATTTGTCAAATGTTTTAGACAAGCACTCTTATAAGAAACAGCTTCCAGCCAGCACACCTCAGGACAAACGCTCCCCGTGAAGGAGCCCCTCTTTTCTCTCGCGGTTGAGCAGCGTGCAAAACGCCGTGCCCGCACGCCCGCTCGCTATTCAAAATGTATTTGGAGGAGACGTTTTTCCAACGGCCGGCCAAGGCTCCGCGCGGCCGTTAGGCTGCCTGCGCGGCGGCCGCAGCCCCCGGGGGCACCCCCCGCTCTCCGCCACCCTCGGTGCACATAACAACACAGATACATAGACATATACGCTTATATAGAAGGAACTATCCCCGTTTTTGGTTTGGGCGCCTACTCCCTCCCCCCCCGCCCGCCACCACCCAGCAGCGCACCCCTTGGCCGGGCACTAGATGGCAGCACCCGCTTGCGGAATGCGAGAAAATGGCGCCCGTCCGCGGCTGCCTGCAGCGGCGGCCGTTATGGGGGGGGGGGGGGGGCGGGGAGCGCGCGGGAACGTCGTTTGTCGCCGGGTAACGGTCAGGGCCGCTCCGGACGGTTGGGGCGATACGGGGCCGTAATGCCGCTCTCTAGTAGGGCCAGGGCCACACCTGGAAAAGAGAAACATTCCCCCCCCCCCCAAAAAAAAAAAAAAAAAAACAACCCAAAAAACCCAAATCAAACTAGAGGCGAAATGAGCCAAAATAGCGTAAGGACGAGCATTTCGGGCGAAAATAAGCACTTAAACAAAGGCAGCTCCCAGGGAAACGTAGGGGATTTTTTAAATTCCCCCCTCCCCTTTCTCTCCCTCAGGGGCAGTAGGCTTCAGTTCAAGGAGACAGAGCCCTAAGCGCTGCAGTGTTGCGCTTTTGCTATCTTGTGTTGTGAATTACTTATTTGCAACTTTGCTCCACGCTGTGACCACAGTAATAGTGTTATACGTCCTTTGAAATGAGGGCTACAAAGCAGTCGCAAAAGTATTTATAACAATAAGGGACTAAGAGCTGCTCAACGAGTCATTCAGGTTTGTGCAGTTTTTTGGACATAGCTTGGCTTAGTGCATTGTGGAGTTTTTTGGGTTTTTTTTTCTTTAAGATGACACCAAGCAACACGGCTCATACAAATAGCTGCAGGTTTATCGAGCCTTTCATCTTCCCAGCACTTTTAAAAGACAAAGTTAGTTAATCCGTAGGTAGAAGTGTCTCGTGAGCAACCGGGCAAAGCCTCAAACGACGTCTGAGGTAGGGTCGGAGAGGGGCTCGCCGCGGCGGCCGCCCCGGCCTCATCCTCGTCCTCGTGGGCGCGGCAGGCTGCGCCGCCCTGGCAAGGATCCGCGCCCCCTCTCACCCTTTTGCCTCAGAGCGTTGTCCATCCGCGAGGCCCCCCAGTTGTAACCCTCAGAGCACGCTGACGAACAAAATCACCTCCTACAGGCACAACAGCGCCGACAAACAATCCTAAGAAAGCTTTTTTCATGCATCGACCCAAGCATCAGATTATGCTTTTCTAACTCGAAACCTAAGCCTACCAACTAAGCTCCACATTGTCACTACAAATAGCCAAGAAAGCGTTATTCCAGAATTCAGAGTTACTTGGTAGTATTTTGCAAGGAGCAGTCTGCTGGCAGACTCTGAGGATGTACAGTCTGTACAGTGTCTCAGTCTGTGGTTTGACTCTGTAGCTCCTAGCCAGAATATTCCACTGTCAATCAATCGTAAACGGACACAAAAATACAGCTCGGACTATTAAATAGAACCAAGAACAAAATAAGAACTAAGAAGGTCAACTGAAACGGAGAGCAATTGCATATAACAAGAAAGCAGGTCAATCAAGGATTAAATTATCGGAGAAAAAGCATAAATAATAAACATCCTTTCTCTCAGCGAGCTCCCCAAAACTGGAACTGAAAAGTGTGAAATTCCTAAGTATCTTTTGATCAAAATTCCAATAAGCAATGCTATTTCAATGGACAGGAGGAAAAAAATTAGATAGCACACCCTCCCCTTACCCTCCTGCCTCAGCCTGCGCTGCAGGAGAATTACGTGTACCACATGCGCGAGCACTACGGACAGTACAAGGGGATAGCCTGTCTGAAATGCATTTAATTGCCATTTAATCTGTATTTTCACAAACGGACAAGAATCCTGGAGGAAGAAGGGCCCCTAAAAAAATCTGTATTGCTTGCATTTAAAATCTGTGCGAACGCTTGATAGGCCATGTGCATGCTGTCAAGCAGATATAAAAGATGCAACTGTAAAATGGTAGTTTAAGCTTTTTTATTTGCTCTCATTTGGCAGCGGTTTGTAGTATGTCCTGTTTGAAATACTGGTGCAAACTCAACAGCAGATGATGTAAGACTAAATAAAGAGGGTCAGAAGTTTGGGGAGAAGCATGAAACAGTAGCAGTGGAATACAGCAGCTGCTAAACAGCGCACAGCAACGCTACAAATAGTTTACGACAGGAAGTGAAGAAAATTCCACAATGCACCTGAAGCTACAGCGGGAATTCATGTAGGCAACATATAGTTATTAAAACTGGAATGTAACCAAGACTTCAGGGGCTAATAATCCTGTTCTTACAAGAGAGGGCAACCCCCTCCCCCAAACAAACAACCCACTCCATTGACCACAAACAGCAAGACCACAGCTTTACATCTCCATTGAAAGACAAAGATTTTTTTCCTGAGAAGTTGTCACAAGGACATGATCTTTCTGGGATGTGATTTCCTGGCCAGCAGCCTCCATTTCCTTCCATAAACTGCAAAGAGGGTTTACGGATTTGGGGTTTAAAAGTAAAGAATATATATAAATATGAATCCTATTTAAAGCTATTGGCAACATTTAAGAAATGTGGGCCACTCCAGACAAATTTTAATTTGACAGTTGTAATGTGAATATATTTACTGTGTGCATCGGATCATTGTATGGTAAGTTTTATTTATGATTTCTTGCCTAGAAATTGACTTAATTTTACAGGCCAAATATTCAATTCAAGAAGAATTTGAAGCACTTGACAGAAAAATAAAACTACGTGGTGCATGTAGTGCATTTTATGTCTGTATCTATAAATACATGCACACATCATGCACAAATGTCTAGGTATGTAAATACACAGATTCTGAAAGTACACATGCATTAGGGTCATAAATACTCCTGTAAGTAGAACTACTAACGTATATACATTTATGTAGTATGTATTTGTTTACAACACTATGACTGTAGTATATAAATATGGATATGCTATGCATATATGCTATGTTTTAAAGGTCCATTAGTATGGTATAAAAGATTATTTTATGATGAATTTGAGATGCGTGTATTTTAAAGAAAGCTACTTAAAAGGAAGCTATCTAGCTCCTCCAGCAGTTGAACAGATAAAAATGAGTGATGATTTGGATCAGCAGACCCCTTGCATATACCATACGTACTAGAAAGAAATCATGTTAGTTGTTTATTTAAAAAGCAAACAAACATCTCTTTGTATCTTGCTGCATTCAGAGATACAAATCTCATAGTGGTGATGTAAAGCAGCTGTAAAGCAGTATTAATTTTAATTATGTTTTACCACATAAAGACTTAAAATGTACAAGAGGCATTCTCAGTGTAGAAACACATTCCTCAAAAAAAAAAAAAAAAAAAGAGGCAACTTTCCCATGTGTATCTGGATATATGGTGATATCAATAAAATTAAGTAGCTTAGAAACTTCAGTCAAATTGTATCCATAGTTCGAACTGGTAAAGTAGTGTGCAGAATTTGTTTTTCATTTACCTGTAGCATTCTGAATATATGTTACATTTATTTAGAATAGCATTTTTGTACTTGCAAATGCTTGATTTTTGCAATCAGTTCTACTTCTGGTCTTACAGGTATGAACTAAGATATATTCTTTAATTACATGAGAACATGAGTTTTCCTTGCCTCAAACAGTCCTCTGAGAGGAAGCACTTACCAGCAAAATTAATGCTGGACCAAGAGATGCAACATTCAAGTGCTTAACTTTACACCCAAAATGTCATTCTCTTATCCTCAAGGAGTATTTTTGTTCAAGATAAATATTGACTAAATGGATAAAACCTGAGTGTTTCAGTGTCTCTCCCTCCCTGTTAATTTCTTGCCTTAAATTATTCTTTTTTTTTGGGGGGGGGGGGGGAAACCCACATCAAGTCCACAGTGTCCTCTTTGGAGGTGTAGTCGGCTGCCCACAAAATGAAGCTGCAGCTATCTGTATCAAACTCCCGCCTTCCCAGTTCCTGTCCCTGCTAGAGCTGTCGAGCACAGACCAACGCACGCGTGCTCTGCCCCTTGCACCACAGGCTGCCAGCTTCGCTCCAGGAGAGAAACGGCCACAGCAGTTTTGTGCTAACGCACCTATCTCCTGCAGTTTTGTTAGCTCCAGCATGGGGCTGGGCTAATGCGGCTGTACAGCTTTGAGGCAGGAGGGCTTGTAGCTTATAGCAGAAGCTGAAGGAGCTTGTGTTTATGCCATCCACATTGCTCATCTCAACGTGAGAACTTTTATCACAAGGTGCAATGCCAAGCCGGTCTACAAATGCACAAGGGACAGCCTTAGCCCAAAGGACCTGGGTGAAAATTCCTCTCCTAGGTACGATTACTGACGCTCCCCCTCGCACACTGAAATATCAGATGCACCCTCGCATTCTGGGCTTCGTCAATACTACTCACTACCCTCATACCCCAAATCTGTTTGTCCATGTGCACTTTTTTTTTTTTTTTAAAGAAAGAGATGTTATTTTGATTCCTGCAGAAAAGAGGCACAAATAACTAGGGTTCAGTTTCATTCCCCAAGTTATTTGTAGCTAGAGTCACTTGGAAATTTAACAGGCTTTATTTGTAACTATGAATTGGGAACATAAACATTTACATGACCTTAGCATTCATACTACAATTAACTATAAATTCTGACTAGACTCATGATTATTTATGGTCATAGTGAAGTGTAAGCATATAGAGGCTTTCCTAAAGCTAAGCAGAAAACCATCCCCAACTTAAAATTGCCAGAAACAACATATAAGATGAAGCTTTTTATATTGCAAAGACAGCTATTCCCAAAATAATCTGACTGAAACACACAGGACTGCTTGTTCAAACAAAGATTATTCACGCAAGGGCATCCTTCTAGACTGGGCCTTAGTTTGCATATATTGTAATTTATTACTTTGGATCGCAAAGCGGCAAAAGCATTCGATGCCTTTGTTAGCATTCAGCCTGATAGCTCTCCTGCTGCTTAGTTATTCCTCTTGTTTTGGATTTTAGCTTTAGCTTTCTGCTGCTGCTTCCCCCGCCCCATACCAGTCATTCCTGCTTTCTTTACCTTTACTTTCTACATGGCACAGGTAGCGTATGGATGTGTGCAGAGGGGAGGTGCAAGGGCGGGGGAGTGAGCCCACACAAGCAGCCGCTCGGTGGTTCAGGCAGGGAGGGCTTGGGGCAGGACCGCTGCTCCTCGCAGAGCCCGCGCCTTCCCGCGACCACCACCACCGCAGCAGCCGCCTGCTTGAAAGCAGGTCGGGCCCCATTACTGGTAATTATAGTTAATCAGCAACAATTGTCTTGACCAAGATACAGATCAACAGCGAGCACCAACCTAACAGGACCTAATGGAGGATGAAGAAAGCCTGATTAAGCTTGCGAGACACTGGATGACCCGGGCAGATGCTGCATTGCAATCGCCGGCCCCTCGCTCCCTGCTGCAGGCGGCGGCCCCCGGCCCAAGCCCCGTCTCGCAGCTCCTGATATCAGCGGCCAGACCGGCCGTAGCGCGAGGTGCTGTCGAGTGGTTCATGCCTCATGTAATGGCTCAGAGACAAAAGACGAGCAACCAAATTAAACCTTTTACTGGGATATGCAAGTGGATATAGTTCTATAGGTATATATATTTAGAAATATGCACACGCACACAAATATAAATATATATCAAAATAAAAGCAACTGAAACCTCTGGCTGATTTTAGGCTATATAGGGGTTGGTGTTAAAAGCAATCGATAGTGGTGTTTAGCTGTCTAAGGCTACTGCAACACCCAGCACCTTTTAAAAATAATTTTGCGCGGGTAATGAATATCTAAGCATTTAAACATAATTGGAAAATGGCACAGGGCTTTTTGTATCCTTATTGGTATTGCTGATTCCATTAGGGCGTCTAAATTGATCATAACTGTCCCCCATGAAGTGTGCATGCGTGAGAACAATTTTAATCCTTAAGATGCTAGTTAAGAGTGTAAATAAATAACATAAAATTTACTTTAAAACAATGTAATCATTAAATAACAATTACAAGATAATAGCTGTCTTTTTTTTAACAGATAATCAGATAATCAATTAAATCCACACGAATTTTTATTTGAAAGAGTTCTTATTCAAAAATAAATTGAGAAATATAAATTTAAGAAATATGCATTTTGGTTTTTACAGCAGCAGCAGCTCTGTTGATGGGATAACTGCAAATTATGCCAGTTTGAAATGTAAGAAAAGGTGCAGCTTCTCACTGAGTTTGTGTGCGAGTGCACATGCGTATGTATTTTATATATTTACACATATACACACACACACAGAGCAGTAGCCTCACAGGAGAAAAAAAAAAGCTATAAAATGATTTCCACTTTCTTAACCTGGAAGAGTCAACGTTAGGAAAAAAAAAAGTTACAATTCCCTAGACTTGCCCCAAATGTAAGGAAGAGCAGGCATGTGCGCTATTTACTGATACACAGCCCTGTCAATACCCCTTATACTTGAAAGGAAGAGAAATTTGGCCAGTTTGGCCATAGAGCAAAACCTTTTTCTCTCATTCAAAGCAGTGCGGGAACACGGGCTCTTGTGTGACACAAGCCACCAAAACACCTAAAAGCCAGCCACAGCATGTGGAGCTCCTATGCTTTGTAGGCAACAGCGCCATAAGTATTGTGGTTTCTCAATCTAAACCTGTTCTCAAGTATGTTTTCGCATTGTATATACTTCTTGCAGAAGGTCTGCAATCTGTTATAGATGGAGGGGACAGTTGGAAGGAGGTCCTGATTTTTAGGAAGATGTCCTTTGCTGGTTTTTGATTGGCTGGCTGCTTAGTTCCCCTCTCCCCCCCAATATTGACCCCAACACCATGGTTTTATTGAGGTGCTAGACACACACAAGTCAAAGCAATATCACAATTACTGGCACAAATGCTCTTTCCAGCCTTTCACCGCTGAGCCTCTTCCTCAGTCACGAACCTCCGGTCACCCTTCCTGAACCCTGCCTAACCTTGCAGGGACCCAGTCCCGCCCAGCTGTTTGCTCTAGTAACAGGGATGGAGTTGGAGGCAGGACACATCCTCTGTCCTGTCCTCTCTCCCGTCCTCTACCCCAGCAAAATGCCAGAGCAAAGGAAAAATAAGGGGTATGTTTGCGGTCATTGTGGTCAGGGTGTTCAAGGTGGGGATTACACTGTGGCACCAGGTCTCAAACAGTTGGGAAGAGAGAAGGAAAGGAGAAGGAAAAAAAAAAAAAGGAGAGATGAAGAACTCCCTATAGGATGCCCAAAGCCTCTCCTGCAGTTATTCTGCTCTGTGTTACGAGTTATGCTTAACAACCCACCCTCCTCAAGGAAAAGAAAGCGGCATTACAGCTTCTCTGTTGAATAAAAGGAGCCAAGCAACTTCTCCCAGCGCCACGTTGCACCGGAGCGTCAACTACCAACGGAGTCTGCTAGCGACTCTTCCCAAAGAGAGGGGGGCTGATTAAGGAGGAGAGACACATACAAGCTTCTTACCTCTCCCCTCCGTGTGATGCTGAGAAATCCAGCTGTCCCTTTATCCAACAGGCTTAGTAGTATCTGGGTCATAATATAATTTTGATGGCAATGTACTGACTTAGTTACTGTGAAGGGATCATAGGACACATCCATGCTACTTTCAGTTTGAGCCACTCTGCTCCTTCGGGCCCTCTCTCCAAGAAAGGCACTGCAAAAGCACAGATACAAAACGTTGATTTTTCTGTTCTTTCCTCCCATGAAACCAGTTTCCGCTTCTCCTCCTGGCATGGTGAAACACACAATTCTGTTCTCTTAACATCTGGGAGTGAAACAGGAGCAGCAGGCTGAGGTTTAGTTTTTCATCCAAGCATCTTTTTCTCCAAGAAACACAGAACAGAAAAAGCCAGCGACTGCTGTATCACAGTTCCAACAAAACCATATTTCAAAGAACTGGAACCAGCATAGAGAGACAATGCAATCTGGAGACCCTCTAAAATTAAACACAATTAAGAATATTCAGAGATAGTCCAAATCCTCCAACTCTTAAGGATATTGATAAAGGATATTAGGAGTATTTTGAAGCCTGTTATGCAAATAAGACATCTTTTTTTTTTTAATCCATGAAATGAAGCTAACAAAGAAACATAAATAGTCTTCTAACCTGTCCGCCAAAAAAAAAAAAAAAAAATCAAGCAAAATAACTTGAGTGTGCCTGTATTCAGCCCCAAAGTCTTTGTCTGGCTACAGGACATACTTTAGAAATGTATTTCATCTCGAATTTGAGGAAAATGAGAGAATCCACCCTTTGCTGCAGATGAGTCCCCCCCACCACCAGTTGATTATCCTCACTCTAACATTGTACTTTTTCTTTTTTTTTTTTTTTAAATCTTGAAGGACATTGTTTCTTGTCATGCTTCTCTGCTACACTGAGGGGAAAAAAAACTTTACTATCAAGCCCTCTTCTCCCCATAAAGACATTTAGACATTGTAGTTCAATAACATCTCGGTGTTCTTTTGATAAACTAGAGCTCCTTAATTCCCTCACTGCAGCACATTTTCTCCCTTTGCCCTTAATTCATTTTTGTGCTCTCTTCGCCCTCTCCCAGTTGTTCAACACCATTATAAATGTGTGGGCAATGGAACAGAATAGACCACACCACTATCACTTACATAGCACCTAGAGCCGCCTAAACTCTTTACAGAAAATAGAGGCGATGTAGCACTTGCCCCATATTTTTGTATTCAAGACTTAGGCATTTTAAGAGTATGAAGAAATTGGAGCCATGAAGTTTCCACATGAGGGATTTTTGAAAGAAGGGAACCCACTGCCTCGGAGCCTCCTGCTACCTGTGAATTCAGCTAACGTATGACATTAGTCGTGTTCAATGCGGGGGGGGGGGGGGGGGGAGGAGAAAAAAAGAAAAGATCTTTTTTCAGAGACAAGAAAACTTAGCCAAGTATAGCTTACAAATCAAATGCATTTTTAATGATTTAAAAAGAAGCCCAAATACTATCTGCAAAATAATATCAAGCATTGCACAGGAGTGCAGCTCCTGGCTCTGGGCAGAACATACTTTGCCCCGAAGCCCGTGGGAGCACCGGGCTCTCCCTGGCCCTGCTGACGCTCTGCATCTTGTTGCTCCAGCCACCACTCCGCCGTGGGCTTAAATGAGACGTGGGGTCCAAGTCTACTACAAAAGCTTCAGATACCAGGCAAAGCAATCTGAATAAAACCAACCTCTTTAGATACTCGCTGTACAGAGTTGAGCATGCCTTATTCTCAGGCATCGAGGTGGGTGGTAGCATCAGTCAGTTTTCCTATCAAGTGCTCCAACTTTTTTCATACCTTTTTCATCCAGGATTCAATTATTCTCAGTGTCACCTTGACTGAAATTATACCAGCACAAGCTTATTTGCTAGAATTACCCCCAGCTTGCATCATATGAAAGAACAATTCAGTCCTGTGAACATTTAGATAGTTTAGAGACACAAGTTCAACGTAACAGGCAACTGACTGTGGTGACTGCTTGAACCAGTAGCACCCCCCCCATATATATATATATATATATTATATTTAGAGAACTGGAGAAGCACACCTATTTGGGCTTTCACTTTCTTCCAGAGCATCAGGTATAGGCTAAAGCTGGACTAGGACTAACTTAGCATATTTTACTTCAGTTGCCAAGTAAGTTTATTCATAAATGTTGTTATTTGCTTGCATGTAGTTTCTTCCCAGCCGAGGTTTTCTGTTTGTGCTCTTCTATTTGTGGGGAAAAAAGGGGACGGGAGAAGGGCACCTCCGCTATTTACTGAATACGCGTATCTCCAACTTCAGTGCCTCTTTTTATCTGATTTCTACTAGAATTATATACCCTCTGAATAACCAAGCGGTTCCCACTTCTGCTTAAGGGAAATGTGATTAAATGAACTACAAAGCAGCATATTTCATCATACACAAGCATATTTCACACTTGTAAAGATAACAGCATTTGTCAGATAGTTGCTTGAATAATAGGTATCTATTTTTATGAACAAGACTCTTGTGGTTTTAGTGAATTCTCCAAAAAGAAAAAAAAAGGAAAAAAAAGAAAAAAGAAAAAAAAGAAAAACGAGAGCCCCAGTCATATGAAGGGTGAAAATAACACAACGAAGGCAAAAGCCAAAAATACAACCACAGAAACGTCTCTGGCTTCAAATTCTCCCCAAAAATGGGACAAAAATATGAGCACTCATGGGCTGGTGAATAAGAAGGGCACTTGCTTCATCCATATTTTTTTGGCTCGACGTTTAGGAGACCCCAAAAACGTGAATACCCACTGAATGTTTTTTTTTCCCTTAGATTTTCCTTTTAAATGTGATATCTCAGAATCTGGCTTTTCTAAAGTAAATGACAATCAAAGTCTGTAGGCTTTCCTTACTTAAGTAATGATGTAACAGATAGTTTTCAGCTCCCTGCGTCTGGAAACGATGAGATCAGTTGGCTTTTAACCTTGATACTAAATCATTATTATAATGTATTTGCAGGAATACAGTTGAATTTCATTTTTGTTTTGTCCTCCTACGATGGAAGTTTCACTGCACAGAATAACTGATATGCAGCATATTTAGTATAACCGAGATGCTCTGGGGCAGTTGCAAGGAAAGTTTCCGAAGGAGAGGGAACAGGATAGGCTGTCCTTGATTTTGGCCGAAACATTAGGGCATTGTGTATCTGAGCTCAAGCACGAACCTCCAAAGACGGGGACGTTCAGACGGGGTAGGATTCCACGTTTTAGTCAAACCTCTCGTAGCCTGAAGAGTTAGGCAGAAATCACACTTCAGATGGCTTCTTACAGGATTTAGGGAAGGACCAAAAATAGCGTGCCAGTAGCCTCTTCCCCCAAGAAGCGTGGAGTGACTCCGACTAAGACCAGAATTTTCTCTAGTTTGTCACAATAACTCATGAAAGCAAGAAAAGGGCTGCACTTTTGGCAAGATAAAAGAAAAAAAAAAAAAAGGATGGAAAAATTTTCCTAGCTAACATGTTAACAAGAATCGCCCAAGAAAGTTTCCTTTACTTTCTGGCATTATTGCAGCAGTGCCAGGCAAATGTTAGCTGGAAATACTGAGCAAATAAATTGTGCATTGAAGAAGTGGCCCATCACCGAAATAACATCCTCTCCTCCTCCTTTACGCTCAGATGTGAATATTCTGCGAATCAGGCAAGGAGCATGCCCTACTGCAAGACAGAAACTTCAAGATTTGATCATTTCTAGATTTGGAGAAAATTCTTATCCCCAGAACCAGATTTACCTTCCCGGGAAGCCGAGCATCACAATTCAGTGCACATTTCTACCTCGCGCCCCGAGAGCAGCCTTTAAGCTACGAACCGGTACACGCCGCTAAGGAGAAAAGGATTTTGTAATTCCTCTTGCCCCGGGCAGCTGCAGTCCGAGTGTTTGTAGACGAGGCACAACGTGCCGAGTACTTTACGTCCATCCGCGTTTCTTATTGCAAAGTAGCCGATTCTGAACGCACCCCAAAGCGTCCCCACGCTTCAGCCTTCCCCCCGCCGCAAGCCAGGCCGACACACAAAGCCCCAACTGGTTTGGCTTGCAAGACGGGCGCTGCTTCGGCCTGCCCCAGAATCACAAGGCGGCATCTTCTCCTTCCCAGCTCCCCGAGAGCTTCTCCTCCCCACCACCCCGCCGGCTGGGGAAAACGCAAGAAACGGCGGGTTTTCCGCCACCACCGTTGCCAGAGGGAACGCACAGCGCTTGACGGCGCGAAAAGCCCTTTGAAGATACCTTTTTGCTGCAGTTTCGCCAGCCTGCTAATCGTCCCAAAATTACAGCGAGAAAAGCAATTCGCTTGTGGTTTAAATAGAAATCGCTTTTAGACTGGCTGCAGAATAGGGAAAATACTGGCGAGTCGCTATTGGTTCGTCAAAGGAACTCGGACCCAAACTGTTAAAATCTACTTTCTTTAGTGCAAAGAGCAACAGAGAGCCGAGCTGCAACAGGGCGTTTGAGAGATATGAAGACACCATTTGAAAATAAACTCTTGTGTGCACACAAGATTTTTCACCTTAAACTTCAGTGGCAGAGATTAATCTTAAACAAGGTAAATATAAACTGGTGCGTAGAAACAGTCATCTTATTCAGTGCGTAGAAACAGTCATCTCATTCAGTCTGCAAGTCTTGCGCCGATTATAAATTCCGCTTTTGCTTGGAAAAAAGCTATTTAGTCAGGTCATTTACGCCTTGTTTATAGGAATATTTTATGATTCCAAGGCTGAAGAATTCTCACTGGTATTAACTTTAGATTAAGTAGGACATATTAATTTTGGTTTTAAGCAAACAGAGTTTTGGTTACTGCTTTTCTGTTGCGAAGGGAAATATCTGTCAGGTTTGGGGGGGTGTTTTGCTTTGTTTTTGTTTGTTTGTTTTTTCTTCAGGTACTAGAAAAGTATCTCTTACCAGTCATTTTTGCTCACAGTTAAGTTAAAGTTGATATCTTTTATTTATGGTTGAACAACCGCAACGTTTCCTAAAAGGTAATTTTACGGATATACTTTCGTTTTCAGCAGTTCCTGACAAAGAGTCAATTGGAAATATCTGAATCAATTATAGTGTGTTCATACTTGTCTAATACCCTATTAATTCAGAAATAACTCCTATAATCCCTAAAAAGGGAGAGTGCTGAATCTTCTTTTGTTTAACCTGCACTCTCCTTACCAATTACAAAGGGCAAACCTGCTGGCTCCGAGAGATTTCAGACCGCCATCTGCCAGCGCTGCGCTGCCTCGCGATCGCTTATGACCTGCCGCAGACAGCCTCCGGTCTTCGTTGGAAAGACTGAGTATTTTAGTGCTCCTCCCTTCCCCCCCCCGCCCCATAAAGCCACTTAGTCTGCTTTGGGATGCTCTACAGTACACCACGCGTTAGCTTTTAGCCCAGTCTGAGGGCTGGGTGTATCATTTTTCAGCCCGAGGTGCTTGGTTCAGGTAGAGGTGGTCCATGCCCAGTTACTGATAATCCCGTTGGCAATGAACAATATTCTTTGTCTTGCTGTATCTGTCCTGTCCGGTGCAGTCTGCCCAAAAACCCTGTTATAACTGCATTTTACAGGGTGCTCTCCCAGCAAGGTTTCCATTGATATGTTATTATCGCTGGCTATTTATATAGAGCCAGCTATGCTATTTCCATTTTAACGTAAGGACATAAAAGCTGGAAATCCACCAAAAGTGCAGAAAGGAGCCTAAATGCCTTTGAAAGTAAATGCCTGAGGGAAATCCATTTCATTTAATACCTGGTATTTATAGCTGTTGCCAAAATTTGTCAGAGCTTAAGAACTCCTTACATCCAACATTATCCAGAAGAGAAAGTGGAAATACGTTGGTTAGATATACCACTGTTACATATACCAGCCATAGCCTGCATACAGCAGGACAGGATGACGCCGCAAATGGGCCCAGCCAGAAAGGTCCCCCCTCTTGAGCAATTCCTACAGGGGAAAAACTGATGGAAAGCAGGAGCACGGAGGCTGCACAAGCGGAGCACGCTTCAGGAGACCACAACACAACATCTGCTGGCCTGGGAAGGGTTCAGATTTGTAATAGTTTGTAGCAGCAGAGCTGACAGCAGCATTAAACATGTAGGGAGAGGAGAAGATATACAAAACTAGCCCTCATTCTCTGGATTATTTTTCTCAGCCCTCCCTGTGCTTCCCATGTCCTGGGGCTTCAACACATGTCCAAGTTACTGTGATGAACAGGTAGCACCAGCTGAGCCAGTGATGAGCCACATGCAAGCTCCTCGTCCACCCCAACTGGGCAATAATCTGAATTAGCTTTAAGTAGTAATTCTCAAAGTCTCAGTCATGCCAAGGTTAAAGCAACTGGACGCTTACCAGCAGTGGTATAGTCTAGCTGCCACATTAAAACGGGTGAAGCCACTGTAACTTGAATTGTACGTCTGACCTCCAAGCTGCACTTCAGTTATTGAGAGAGAGAGAGAGAGAGAGAGAGAGAGATGTCTCTGTCATTAATCAGAAACTCTTCCATGTTATTCAATCTCTCTCCCAGCCACTTCTCTCGGTCTTACCCCTTGCAGTTGCTACCTTCCTTTCCCTTTAGCCAGCTCCTTTTCTGCCACTTGGAGGTTGGCTTCCACAGGCATTTCCTCGGCAGACTTCAGTTGCCCCCTTAAGGCAAAGGGTAGGAAACGTCTTGCTCCTGTTAAGTATTTCATCCACTGGTAGGCACTGATGTTCTGCCCTTCTCCTAAAAACCTCTCTACACGCCTGAGGCCTCTGGGCAATACTTTAATACAAATAAATTGAGAAAAACAGCAATAGTGATCTGCATCACATAGATCAGATTAATAAAACAGAGTCTAATGACTTCAAGTTGGAGGCTATCTTAACGCTTCAGTTTTTAGAATGAGAAAGTTTTCTCACAGGTTAGAAGACTAAAACCATGTGGGAAAACGTCTCTTCACAGAGAGCCTTGTTTAGCTCCCAGTCAGCGTTATGCAACGCTCCAATTTTATGCGATACGCTCTGCGTCTGGGACACAGTCAGCAGCAGACGTGGGACTTGCTGGTAATTGAAAGCAGGTTCTGCAGCAACGATTATCACACAGCAAAGCTACAGTACTCCACGTGCTGCGTAGCGCCAGCCGGTAACCCTAGCCATTTTCTTTTCATGTGGGTGAAGAGAACCATGCATTTGATTTTGTTTTGGTTTGCTTTTTTTTTTTTTTTGGGCGGCAGTCAAGCAGTAAATGCACTGTGAACTCTGTTTCCAAACTGTGTTGATAACTCCTGGATTTACTAATCATCCAACATCAACTCCCCACTAAAATGAGACGCGTGGATACGCGCCCCAAGACAGTAAATTAAAACGCCACGCATTACACAGCGGTAAGCTAAAGAGCTTCGATCGACTTTGGCTTAGTTTCAGGTTTTCAGAGGTGTGATTCACTGTTTTTGCAGAAAGAGGTTTCAGTCTGAATTGTATACCTGGATTTTGCAACACATCTAGGCAAGTTTCTCAGAACAGTTTGAATTCCTATCCAAATTCAATAAACACACATTTTCACTTAAACGCTCCTGAGGATCTCTTAAACATAATTCATATCTTGACCTTAAAACAATAGAACAAATAACCAGTTTCTTACTTGGATTTGAAAAGACATTGCAGCTGAAAGTCTTTGGTAAGACATTTAGGAACATGCATGGCCAATACTGTGAAAACCAAGTCAGATATTCTCTCAAAAGCAAATTTCCCCTTCCAGGACAGAGGTACAATTCAGGGAAGATGAATCAAAAGCTACAACAGTAGACATCTGGAGATTGGGCTACTAATCCCAACTTTACTTTAAGTTTCCTCTCTCATCTCGTGCAAGTCTCACAGAGCTCTGCTCTCACCTTTATAAAAATGATATTGCCGGATCCCAGCACACAGTCTCTATTATTTCCAATGTTAAGTGCTTGGTTACCCAGTAGATTTTTTTCTTCCTCCCAGTCAACTCTGCAGATGTCCCTGCATGTTTACTCTTCCTTTCTATTGCTACTAGAAGTCAGCATTTCAGAAGCCAAACAAGACGCCGCATTCACCCCCTTGTGACGTTATTGCCATCCATGGTTGGCAGGAACAAATGGAAACGAGAAAGCATTTGCACTGATGGTACAAAGAGACTGAACTCCCTTTCCAGTAGCTGCCTTGGCCTTGCAGGGTGAACAGGATTAAAAGAGAGTAAGAATTGATTTTCTCCCTGAAGTCAGATATGGCTATATGTGCAGCGATCAGGTTTCTGGAGCGAGAGCATAATTTGCAAAGAGCGACTTGATTTTTCAGGGCAGAGCCCCACCTGATGCGCGCCTGTGCCTCGCGCGCCTTTGTCTCGCAAACAAAGAGGGGGGCAGCTGAAAGTTGGGCGCTTGACGCGTGAAAGACTTTCCCAGGGAACTATTAAAGTCATCTTTTAGTATGTGAATTGAACTTCACGATATAATAATTGGTGTTTCATGGTTTTTCTTTTTACTTTTGAGACCCTAAGATTCTGACAACAAAAGCGTAAAGTTCATATTACTGCAATTTATAAAACATGACAATATATAACATGACCACCAACATTCTTCCTTAAACGTTAGCATCACACAACCAGCTGCATTTAGGGCACTTAAAATAACAGCTCTCTAGCCAGTCTTAGCAGTTTAACAAAGATGCTATACTATTCAGTTTAACAAAGATGCTATATCATTAGCTTTCGGATGCCTTTTTAAAACTTTAGGATGTCTTGTCTGAATTTTAGCTGCTTCTAAAGCCCTCTTTTAGCAGGTGTCCTGCTATTGATACAAAGGACATTTGAATTGGCTTTTGCAGGCTTTCTGTTACAGTCCATAGCTTTTGCTGTTTCTTGGTCATAAGTCATTAGTTGTGCTGGTGTGAGGTTAAATGCAAACACAAAAGTTTGAGAAACTGGATGCTCTTGTAGGCTTACATTTTACTGCCAATTTTGTAACAGTCCGCACTAAAAGACAATATGTTCTCAGCTATCATTAGTTTTCTTTTATTTTTTCCACCTACAAAGTCGAACAATTGTCAATGGCTTCTGCTGCAGAGACCCTGTCAACTCAAAATCTAGAGTTTAATGAAATACAGAAAAAAGTAGTTTCAGGCTTCTTTAAAGCTGGGCCAGGTGCTTTCCATGACTTTGCAATAAACTTTTTCCTATTTTCAGACATTTTCCTTTGTGTGGTCTTTTACACAGAAAAAGGGGGGAGAAGAAAAATAGAAATTGAAATATTTGGAAAAATTGAGTTTCAAAGACGCAAAGTCAGCAATCTAAACAATGAATCTACGTTCTTGTGGCTATAAAGTCCTCTTTAAACCTCCAACGTTATTGAAACGCTAATGGATTTAAAAAAAAAAAAAAAAACTCCACCGGAAAGTGTAATTTTCATCCCGATGGTAGTTAGGCAGGTTTGGTGAGACTAAGCGCCCACCTGTTCCACCATTCACACTCCCAGAAGGCAGCGGAGGCATTAACGATTTATTCTTTCCATGCCTCAGAAATTAGGGAAACAACAGGAACCCGGAGAGTCATGAACTGGATTCCAGGATTGAGTGTAATCTTAAACAGAAAAGGTCCAGCCCCGACGCGCTGCAGCTCACCAGGCTCTGAAGAGGAGCAGAAGTCCTTGGCTCCTTAGCCAAAGGGACAGACCTGTGGTGACGACGGGCAAAGACACAACTTACCCCTTAAACTGCATGTAACACTCCAGGGAAATGGGGTCCGTGAGACTAGATCAGTCCAAGTTGGAGCCTCACTTTATGTCAGGTGCACCTGTGGGATGCTCATCCAGACAAGGTTTTACACTTCGCTGTTGCATTAATGTAGCACTGTGCGCCACGTAAAACCTCAGCACTTGTGGGATAACCAAGCAATGAAATAGAGAGTATAACTTCCATTCAGTTTCATGTAAAACATCGACCAGTTTTATTTTTCCTGGAAGAAACTAAAGTCACAAAAGCAGGCATAAGAGCAAGTGTAGCACTTCTACTTGCAAGATACGAAGGTAGTAATACTTTAAAGTGATAATCACAACACTACGGGAGGAACCACCACTTTTATTTTCTCTTCTGGTGTTAGCATAGGGTTGCGAGTAAGGATAATCGATTATGCTTTAATCGAGTACTGTTATTTCATTAAGGAATTGGATTAAGAGGCTGATAATCTGGATTCAGATGGTGGTTCTACCATAGACATCTCGTGTGCTTCTGGGCAAATCACTTAACCTTTCCATGCCCTAAAATAAGAATAACGATACTTCATTATCCAACACTTTATACATCTTATGTGCTTATAATGCGAGTTCTGTGGAGAGACGCTCTCTGTATTTGTACAGTGCCTGGCACAACAGGGCCCTGATAGTCTATCGGGGACTCTGGATACCACCATCATACAAATGTTTATGCATAGAGAAATTCGTGAAGGCTCTGTCAATTTACAATTCCTAGAGTACTGCCTCAAGCACAAGCTCTGGGTAAGTCATATCTCCCCTTTGACAGTCTCACAAATCCTCGTGATATGCATTATTCAAGCTAGCATCATTTCTGATGTGCCCTGTTCTCTCGGGAACCACTTCTGAATGTCATATTTACAGACTTGCACTAAAGTATATTGAAACAGGTATCAAGGCTGGGGAGCTAAACGCTGCAGTGGGTTAATGCATTAACCCTTCACACTTGCAGACCCGAGGTGAAACGTGGGTTACACTGAAGTCAATGGCAAAGTCTCAAGGACTTCAGGGGGGCCAGGAACTGATGCTGGGGGTTCAAGCATTGCTCCACTTGCAATGGAGCAAAATGATTCAGCAGCACCAGTCAAATTTCCAGTGTCTGCCAGCTTTCTGCTGAGCTACCAAAGGGTCTGTGACACTGCAGTGATTTGGTACAGCAGCACCTTCCCAAGAGCTGGAGCTGCGGAGAGGACTCATGCCAGGGAGCAGAGGTCCTCCAGCAGCGCTATGAGGTGCCGCTTCCTTGTCACACCAACGCACCAATATTTTTATGCTTTACGCTCTTACCTGTGCACAGATGCCATTCCATACATACATATTCCCTTTCCCTTCTACCACACCCAAACGTAAACACGGTAATTGCCTGAATTTGAAAAGAATTTTCACTAGGCAGAGAGCAAAGAAACATTGTTCCATACTTCTATTATCTTTGAGGTATTTAATCAAGATCTTTAAAAGAAATTTAACAGCGCCGTAATTTGTTTAAAACCACAGTAGACCGAGCTTAGAAAATAGTGCGTCACATGTCTAGTTGTAAAGCTTGAGATAATCTCCAGAGAGCATCAGAAAACACTTAGAATCTTTCATATTTAAGTAAATCATGACATCAATCCGTCCAAGATAGGGAACAGGCATCAACAACACACATTCTTTCTGCGACCGTTCAGTATGATTTTCAACCAATCTCAGAGACAGATCTATTTCAAGAAAACTTACTCTAAGAAACATGAAGACTCAGGACATTTAGGAAGTAATCTCTCCGTTACCTTTCCTGACACTACACTTATTCAATGATTCTGACAATGGATTTCTTCCCTGTACATGGATAAGGTTAAGTCTAGCATAGTGTGAAGTGATCCCTCTGTTCTCTATAAAAATTTAGGAGCAAAATTTATCCCGCTATTTGGGATGTTACTCTGGGAATCTTAAAGGAACTGTCGCAAGTGTGAAGTTCTAAAAATGTGCATTTAAACAGGAATACAGATCACTTAGTTCTGCACAGGGTTTTGCAGGATGCTGTTTTGAACAGTCTCTAGTAACACACATTATTGAAAACAGCTTTCTCTCCCACACTCACAGTTAGTATTAAATATCTGGCAGTTTAAGCTGACAGCAAACTGGCATATAGCACTAGGGCATTTTTCTTTGCTATAAAGGATTCCTTTAGTGTATGTTCTCTAACCATCAATACACCAAAGGCTTTGACAAACACTATTTGATGCACACTAGATATGACTCATCCTGCCTGTAACCCGTCCGCCAAGTGTCAATGACAGTAGCGAGAACCTAGTTCATTAGCAGTTCCTTTCTTTCAAACGAACGGGCAGGTTCGACTCAAAACCCCATCCTGAGCCGTAGCCACATTTCTGGGTCCGAGGGGAAAAAGATCTCTACAGACCCTGTTGACCTTTAAAGTTATTGTTCTCTCGCAAGCACATCCTTTGCATACTATAGCTACACTTAGCTTTTTGTACAGCTAAGATGTACAGAAAATGGAACCGTTTTCTATTTGTACTTCTGAAGCATGAACGAACTCTTCTTGCCGTAGAAAATTCCTACGGCTTTCCTTTTACCCATAAATGCAGCTAGCAGATACGTAGATTAACCTACAAGAAACACACAGTACTCCATCTCCCCTCTGAAAGGGGCAAAACAGTTTCCATTCCCACAAGGCTAGGGCTCAGTTCATGGTTCAGTGATTTATTTTAGCCATGCTATGCTTTGTGATAGAGTAAGCACAGATAGGAATTAAATATTAGCATATGTTAGTTTCCAGGGACAAAACGAGGGAAAAGAGTTATGGCTAGCAATGAAACGCAGGCCAGGTACCAAAGTACCTACAACATCTACAAGTAGTAGCACTGCCATTACTAGTAGTGTTCAGATACAGCTTCTGAAGGTGCACAGACCTGTTTCTCACTTCAAAATTAATCAGGACGCTATTACACTCCCTTAAAAAATAGCAGTACAGCCAGGTATTCAGACCCTGAATACCCCGGGAACATCTGTTAGAGAAATGCAAGAAAATTGGCTACCAAGTGTTTATTCCCGCAGAGGAAGCTATGCCTTTCCATTTTGAGGGTCATGCAACCCCTTATATTGATTTTGAGGGCAGAAGAGTTCATACAGCAGAACCACAGGAACTACAAACAGAAGCAAGACGCTGGCCAGACTGAATATCAACTGTGCAAGTTTGTTTTTGACTGAACTCCTATCCAGATTTAAGTGATTCAAAAAACTGAAGCTCTCACTGCTTTCCTCGGGAAAACATATCAGACCCTGGTGGAAGTGACATCAGTTATCTAAATACATAATGGGACATCAGAATATTTGAGCAAAAAAGCAAAAAACCCGATGAGCTGCAAAAAACAGAGGTTTTTGTCTAACTAAGCACTTCAGCTACGCAAATGAAAAGTTGTCTGGGTGGTTCGCAGACCTTGAGCCCCAGAGGTATAACTCAACAACAGGTAACCTGGCTCACGTGTAGTAACACACATAGGATGTTAGTAAACAGCTTTCTCTTCCTTACTTAAATTCATGCCCTTGATCCATGCCACTGACTATATTAACGATACCTATTTTGTGTTGAAGTTTTGATGTCTCTTGCTGCATCTGCGACACTAGAATTAGTATGCTAGTTATTATGAATATCTGTCAAATGGTAGGAATGACAATAATAATAGGAAGAAATGAATGAAATAAGAATGAAATAAGAAGATATCCATCAAATGATTCAAAAAGCCAACATCTTATACAACTTTACTTTGAATAGCTAAACCATTTGCATGCATACAGTACGTCTAAGACCACTACAGCAGTATTAGCGTCACACTCATTTCACCCAAATAGAGAGTTCATCCTCACTAGGAACACAGGAGCCAGCAAACCTTCTTCCAACTTAGGAATTTATCTTCCCATCCACACCAAGGAGGGCGTGAAGAAAAAAAAATAGTGCAAGTTACAGTCTGAGTCAGGAGAGATGTTTCTGAAAGGACACTGTAACTTGGAAATTTCCCTTTTCAGTTGATGAATCACTCTTAAAATTGTTTGTACTAAGCACTGTTATCACTTTAGCTAAAGAAGTCTGCTACAAATTTACATATATGTAAGTGTGTGTGTGTGTGTGTGTGTGTGTGTGTGTACATATACATACACACACACCCCCCAAAGAAATAAATGTTTTAGAAGAGAATTCTTACCTATCCAATTTTGTGTAGGGAAAAAACCTTCATAGACTGAATACCAGACGGTTTATCTTTTTTTAAGAAAAATTCTGACTCTGCAGGTCTTTGATAGCTTTGACTCAGCCAGGCTCAGAAGTGAACAAGAGGCCTGCCTCACAAGAACAGGAAAGGAGACACTGCTGAAATACTAGACTAGCAATTAACATATGCCAGGACACTGAACTTACGCAAGGAATTTACTGACCTCGTATGAGACGATTACTGCAGTCAAACACAGTTTAGATTTTCTGGATTTCCACACAACATTGCAGAGGAAGTAGTTTCCACATCTGCTCATACAGGGGGTATGGTCTGGGCTTCAAGCTAAATTATTCATTGCTATCCTGACGCATCATATAAAAAAAGTAGAGGAGCATGGAAACCCGCTGTAAAAATTGATCAGTTAAAGTGCTGCTGTTGCTGTCAAACTTAAGAAATGAGAAGGTGCATTCTTGAAATCCAGGCAATACGCAGACTTCCAGGAATGCATTAAAAATCAGAAGTCTGCTCTTATAATTTTGCTACTAAACTGAGTGTATGGCTAGGATGAGTGCTGGCATGAAGCTTGGCTGCTCTTTGGGTACTGCTACAGCATCCGTGATGGTGACAAGAGTCCAGAGATCTGTCTTCAGAAAAGCAATAAGTTTGATTGCCTCCAGCATCAGGCCTTGAGTATTTGTCCTGCTCTGCATAACCAAAGCCTAAAACATTTCTTTCCATGTTGCTTCCTGCACTCTGTCATCATATGTTCATATAATACCCAGGAATAAGATTTTCACTGCAAGTTTAGCAAGCGTTACTCGGCAGAAGCCTGCGCCCTTGAGGGAAGTTGCCTCAGCCCCTGGCTGTGTTACAGTGGAGAGAAAGGGCTTATTTACATTTCAATGGGAAAACAAGTTTTCTCCCCTTTGCTGAACTGGTACCCTCTCAGCATTTTCCCCTGCTGAGCACAAGGGACTTGCAAGCCCTCGCGGCAGCGCTCGAGTGAGGACCCTTCACCGAGCCGCTGGCCAGGAAAAGGGCTGAGGAGGCTGGGGAAGGGACAGGTGCCCAACGCAGGGACCCTCAACGCCAACGGCTGCCGGGACCGAGCCCCCGCACAGCAACCGGGACAAATTGCTTCGCTTCTGCCTGGAAACGCACCACAGGACCTCTCCGGTCCGGGTGTTAAAAGCCAATTACCATAAAACAAAGTAAACAAATTGAAAAGCAATCAGCAGTTCAAAACAGTAGCAGTAGACTCCTTCCAGCCATTTAAACCCCATCGGTTGAACATTATAGACCAACCACTATACCGCGAGTAATATTTATGATAGGGATATAAACTTTTCCAAACGTTACATCTCCAACAGGGTCTGAACGTTTCCAGTGTTTTTTTTCTTGAATGCCTGAAGAAAACATCAACGGCAAGGGGTCAGGTCCTGCTGCCACTGACCTCGATAGCCAAAACTCTCAAGCATTTCAGAGGGAAGACACGAGGGTCTTTGACTAAGCAGAAAAATAAAACACAAATAACTGCTGGTAGGGGTCCGACTGAACACAATGATCTTCGTTCCTCACAGCCAAATAGCTCACTCTATCCTTATTCATTTTATATAGGGAATTAACCAAACAAATTTAAAATACACGAACTTCTGAACTCTAGGGAAATAGGCTGCCATTGTCAGCTATATGCTTCAAAAAACTTAAAAAACACTTTGATAGGTGGCTTATTCTATTCAGTGGCCTAACATGTATCCAGCTCGGTGGTGTCTTTGCAAATGGAAAATTCCTTTGTGCACTAAGGAAGAATCATCGTCATCTGACCTAACTGCCTCTACCACGAGGATGTATTTCTTGAAATCCAGACCCCGTTTTCTGCATGCTGAATAGTAAACTGGCTGGCTGAACACGAGGTACATAAGGGGCTGAAAATTTACCAGTGATTTGTTGCTCAGGCTGTTGATTAGTATTTGGCTATATTAAGGTGGGAAAAACTCACAAAATATCTTAGCAGTTCCTTTTTATGAAAGGACAGTCCGTGTAAATTCACACATTAACAAGAAGCAATCTTACAAACGTGGAAAGAAATTATATAACAGACTAATAGCAGAGCAAGTTGGAAGACTGGTGGAGCCCCAAATTCTTGGCAGCGAGTGAGACATCTCCTCAGATCTATGGTATTTTTCAATGGAAATAAATTCACACAGTTCTATTCCATCTTGTTAGAAGTTATCACATTAAAATCAGAAAACAAGGGAGCAACAAGGACTCAAACAAAGGGCACATTTTTAGATTCTGATGTTGGGTCTTTGCAGCTAGGAGAAAGGATTCAGCAGGTGAGTTTAAGTTGGTTTTACTGCTAGTTCTCAGCTTTTGTTTTTGTACTTGCATTCATTTGCTGATTACTTGTTTTAAAAGCAAGTGGCAGGGATTTTTGTCTTAAACTTCTGAGGTGAAAGCTTTTGAAAGGCTACAGAAGCAAATATAGACTTCTTTATGATTCAATCAGTTTAAGCTTCATTGATTCTTCAATCCCACAACTATGGATTTACCAAAGTTGTCTTGCATTTTGAAGTAGTGGCCTTAATTTAGTTTTTTGGTGTGCAAAACTACACAATTGGGCAAGTATAGCATGCCATCAGGTTTTACTAAGTTCAGATAAAAACACACCTGTAAATTACATTTCTGCAAACCAAAGGATAAATTGCATTCTTCCACAACCAGGTATTATGGATATCCTTTAGATACGCCGCTTATACAATAGAGGAAAGCACTGACTCCTTTCTGAAATCATTAACCTATTCCTGTCATTTATCTGTAGTAGCCACAGCCCTTCAAAGTTCACTCAAGTCTGCAAGTAGGTGCCCAAAGATGGGAACCCTTCTGCACAACACAGGCTACCAGAATCAGACCAGACAAGAACAAACATCACTCGGGACATTAACGTCTTCCTGACAAGTACAGTATTAGCTGCCCTGAAGAACAACCAGTTAACTTTTGCTATACAACATAACACAACACAATTTAGAAAATTGCCTTTCCATAAGGCACAACATGTATATGCTACGTATTAATTCTAATTCAGATCTGAGTATCATGTTATTCCCTCCACGTTGTGGATAACCACAGTGTAGATAGGTCCAATTCTGTGGTTTCATCCCCCTGATTTGCATGCCTTTAGAGCAACAGTTACTTGGCCAGTTTTACTGGTTTGTAGAAAGCTCTTTCATGCAAATTATTAGTTATACAGCTGTACTGGCTACTAAGTATGAAAAACAAAAAACAAGCTTAGGTAAACTTAAATATCAAATCACATATACCTCCTTAGTGATATGATGCTAAACCAGAAGGTCTGCTATTTGTAAATGATAATACTTGCGTTTAACTTTATTTCAGCTGGAGAACAGGATCATGGTACTGCACACTAACCTCTTCCCTCTCCTGGGAGGGCTTGATGTGGTGGCAACATGCCTTTGAAAAGGGGTTAATACTGATAAGCAGCTTTTGAGTCGCACTGGAAAACGGCAGGGTAGCCGAAAGTGAAACGTGCCCCCTGCCAGCTTCACGCTGCTGTTGCGCCCCAGCGGCTCTCACTCATCTTTTGGAGCCCCGACAGCATCGGGCCAGGAGAGCCGCGTCGCCGGGACGTAGGGCAGCTCGCGGGTGCCGGGCAACGCGCTCATCTGGGCGCTTCGTTCCAGTGCCTTAATGAAAGGCACTTTGATATCAAAGATACTAATTGTGAAGGTTACTGGATTACAAGCTAATCAAAGCACTTTAAGCAGATTTTGAGGATCCTGTTGAAAACGGAGGAAAGCAAGAAAACACTCAACCACTTCTTCCCTATTGGAGGCTGGACCTTTTGTTCTAAACCTTGCATTCGTTCTGCGAACTTCACGCACAAACCCTCAAAAACATCCTGTTTACGAACTTGGACCTACCATCCCTTCCGAACTATAGTAGGGAGATGCTCACGAGTGACACGTCCATTTCAGGTATGAGCAAATGAAGCCCACGCTTCTGTCAGAAACTCAAATACTGCCCCCATGAAAAGCAAGACCCCTTCACCCTTTCCCGGGCAGCTCTCGTCGCCGCTGTTCCCACCTACGCACAGGCCCACGGCAAGCGCCAGCTAAAGGACCCTCGACATTATGCGACTGCTCTGCAGGTTAATTTTGCTCCTCTTTTTAAGAGCTACTTCATTTTAGTTCTGTTTCCAAGTTTATAAAACAAGACATAATGAAGTGGTTGCGTGCCCATGAAGTTCAGGGAATGAAAACCAGATACCAGCAAAGATAATTAAGTCCATCTCTTAATAAAGAAAGATGTTGTCCCCTCCCTTTCTTTTCTTCTTTTAAAGTTGACAGCTGTAGGAAGAAAACGTTCAAAGCCCTTTATTCAAATTAAAATCCTATAACATCCTCTTTGAATGTTTTCAAAACGCACATGTCTCACACTAACATACTAGAAGGACACCTCAGAACTGAATGGAACAAATTACAAATCCTACAGTCATAGTTAATCATGGAAGTTAAATAGTCTCGATTTAGATTTGTTGATGAACGCTCTCCCCAGATTTCTTCAAGAGAGCCTGAGGAACTAGAAGCTGTAGAAGAAAACTTTTCACATTACGCAGGCTTCTCCTCCTTTCCCTTTTCCTGTAGGCCTAACTAAAACAACATATCGTGTTTGCAGTGGCTTTCATTATAACAACTCACATCGCTTTCTAAGGAAATATCCTTGTTCTTATTTGAGAGACAGGGAAGCCAAGGCCAGGCGATGCAAGGACTGAGGTAGGAACAGAAGAGCCAGGCACCAGGCGGACACACTAGAAGTCTGACAGACACCCGCTGAAACAAACTGATAGGCTTTCTTGTATATGTGTTGGAATTGGCCACATTTTTGTATATAACGTACAGGGAAAACGCACAAAATTTTTGAAGAATTAAACTTCATCAAGAAACAATGCCAACAAACGACAGTGGTTCACTCAGCCTTCCCAACAAGTAGAATCAGTTTTGGGTTTAATATTTATCGTTAACTAGGAACTAATTACTTGGCACGTATTTCTGCAAATATGTTCTACTTTGTAAAAACTTTAACTCTGTAACTTTAACTCTTGTAAGGCAGATACATGGCATGCAAAATTATTATTTACATCTGAGATGATTGCCCACGCGATCAGAAAATAATGTTGACAAAACCAGCTGTCAGGATAAAAGCAAGTTTTCCACAAACAGGAGAACATTTTGAAGGCACTGTGATGAATATGTCACACTTCCAAAATATCGTGACTCATCCCCCAATTCATAGCTTTACTTAAAATATCACATGTAATTTTATGGTACTGTAGGCCAAGATGTTTACAGTAATGAGAATTTTGACTCTTGCAGTGAAACATTTTATAACATAATCTTTTAATATAACATCGCAGACATCTCTTTCTGATGTGTTTGTGCATCTGTACCATGTGTTCCCTAATCATATTTAGAAACTCCCCAATGGTGTGAATGATGCATGGAAAAAAGCTTGCTCCTGCATTCTGCTTGTCCCTGTATTTGTTTGCACAACAGGATTAATCACACAAGCAATGTTAAATACGGGCATAGGATTTTCCAGTCGCTTGTTGTACGACAGACACCTACGCTCCTAACGGGACAGTTCAGAGTGAAGATTTTTGCTCCCCGTTTGTAGCCTCCAACAGGAGAGTTACCTTGGAGAACATCACTGAAAATGCAAACAGCTGTATGATAAATAACTTCGCACACTAGCTGCAAAGTGATTTTTCAGTATGTTAATACAGAAATTAAAAATAGAATGATGAAATGACACAAATCAGTTGCTGAATTAATAGCTGATTTTAAAGGAAATATATCATCAAGATTATGCCTTACCTACAGCAAGTTATATTCAAGCTGGTGTGATTACAGTTAAGTATCTTTAAACTGATACAAGTTGATCAAAAAATAAGAATGCCTCTAATATCCTACTACCTGATTTAAATCCTTAAATTTGACAACAGATGTTTATAGATGCATATATTACATGTCTATGAATCATACACTGAAAGCAACTTATGCATAATGGTAATACACTGGAAATACACTGCATTGGTGACTACACATGACAGTAAAAACTGTCATACTATGCGATTTGAAAGTTACCTAAAATGGGAAACATAGCACTTTCGCCCCTGTATCATGGCTGCCATATTCTCAATTTATGTAAACATGTGACATTCTCAAATGCTCTCTCCTCCATAAAGTCATCCATGGCCAGCTGGGTGATGTTAACTAAGAACTAATCATAAACATCTGCTTAGTGTACATAAATGTTGCTTTTATTCCCAGATTTTCCTAAAAGAAAATATACTGTCAAGCTACACGTACAAATTTTAGTCATCCTTCTTAAAAAAAAAAATTTTTTTTTTAAAAACAAAGCCATTAATATATTTAGATCTATAGATACCCGTATTATTTGATCTGACACACAAAGACTAACACAAATGTGTTATGTTTGAGTTGTGGTGTCCCTTTTCCAACACTTAATAAAGAGGTCAAACACCTTTCAAACTGCCCAGGTTGACACCACCTTCTTAGTTGTTGCCAGTCCTCCTGCAGCGCTGCGGTCTGTACGAGGAGCAGCCAGCGAGAGCCATCTAAACCCAGCGAACGCTTCTCAAAGCTCAACTGGAAACACTTGGGTGTTTTAAAGAAGATACTCAGTGACTTTTGAAACCCTATTTAGGAATGAAATACAGCATAGCACACTGCATTGAACACCAAATACCTATTTTTTTAAAAATCTTTATTATACATACTTATTCTGTACTAGCGTAGGTTCAGCCCAACATCTTCTAGGGCTGCTGTAGTTTCGCACCAGCCCCATCTCCGGCTGCATCAGGCCAGCCATGGGCACATAAGAGAGCATATACATACTGCCAATGGGATTCGTCTTACTTGGGTTTTAACCTAAAAAAATCTAACTGTTCACGCCTCTTCTCTAGTTTATGAGGAATGAAGGGCATCTTGTTGCATCTAACTACGTGTTCTAGCTAAGCGCAACAAAGGTCTGAAGACCTTCAGGAGGACGCAGCAGTACTCCCAGCGTGACAGAAACTATCTTTGAAATTAGCATTGACAGGTTTTTATTGCATTTTCTTTATCCTGCAAGAAGCTAGAGGGTTTTTCCCCCCACTTCTTTGCAAAAAGAAAGCATGAAAAAGCAAAGTATGAACCTTCACATCCCTATTGTTCTTTCCTGCCATAAAAACAAAAAGGTAGCAAAGAGTGAAAACAACATCTAAATGAAGTCAGCTTCTAAGCAGGAGCTGTATCAGCTGTGACCCATTGCTCTACCTCGGAGACTGCGTTCTACAATAGCTCTGTACAAAATTTGTTTAAGAAAAAAAACCAAACACGTTCAGTCACCATTTTGCTGATCTACAAGTCCAAGTCACATTTGCATTATCATTGAAGATTGGGCTGGAGAGAGAGACCAAGGGGAACACAGTAACATGCCATTTCTTAACATTTCATCAACATAAAGTCCAACTTAGCCACCAATTTAGTGCAGGTGCAGTCTAAACCTCACTCACCCCTTTCCCTTTCTGAGGCTGAACCCTTACTTCTGCCTTCCGCCTTCAGAGCAAAACTGTCCTTCACCTTTCCACAGTAAATGCCCAGTAAGGAATACAGTCTGATAGCGAAGGAACAACACGGTAGGACTGGGACTAGAGGGAAAACGCAGTCAGGCCTTGACAATTCGCTTGAGCTTAGTAGTTAATATTGTTTCACACAAGATCGTACAAGGAACAGAGCATTTCCGACACGTCACTGACTTGCCTGTGTAAGAGGGGAAGCAGCAGCAGCATCGCGGACTGGGTGCCCGTGGCAGCCCACTGCTTTCACTCTCACAGCACCACGACTTCATTAGAGCAAGTAGCAGTATTTCTTGCGGATGGTTTACAACATGGGGAGAGGATGGGGGAATTTCTTCTCCCTCTTCCTGACAGGAAGGATGGCATGCAATTAAAAAAACAAAAAAAACACGAAATGGCAGAGTATCATGGAAATACCCCAGGCTTTGCTAGCTTTTGGTTTGAGACTTGAAGAAGGAATTATGTTTTCCACACAAAAAACACCTCCCACTCCTTCGAAATTTAGTGATATCCATTTCCTCAAAAGAGCATAAGCCACAATTTTCAAACGAGTGCCACATACGAATGATTTAAAAGAATCATTCAACAAGCTTTCCAAAAATCCTTCTGGTGAGAGAAATTTTATACGTGCAAGGATAAAAGCACATTTCTGACGCACAGGGCATTTTCCCGAATGCCCGTTTCCAGCAGAGAACAAAATAAAGGCTTTCAAAGAGGACATCACAAGGGCCAAATGCCGATCCCACGTTGAAAAGCACAGCGATTCTCCCACAGATATCAACAGAACCGGAGTTTGGCCCTATATGAAATTTGTTTCACACTTCCAACAGCTATGAGAACTGCATCTACGGTCAGCGAGACAGCACTGGGAGCGCACTTTAGCACCGCGGCGTGCATGAAATCATCAGCCAAAGGGAGCTAACAAGACTGTGAAAGAAAGTGAACATGTGTCCAGCTGCTTATTCTTTCCATTTGAACTTTGCTTGGTGCATTCTCTCCAGTCAAATCAATTAATCAAGCACTGTAATTTGAACTGCAGGAAAATGTACGGGGCGAATTTATACACGGGACGTCTGCTATCAGAAAAGGCCATTCAAGAAACGCGTCTTACTGAACCCATCTCTGTGTAATTCTTCGAAACCAGAGTGTGCGATGATGATTTAGTAAACATCTGTGACTCAGTGTCTAAAGTATGGTTATGACAGTCTCTTGGAGAAGTGTTACTAACTACACCGCTTCAAGCATTTTCCTGGCCAAAAGATCACATGCCGAGTCAAACACCATGGGAAAAATTAATGATCTTCCATGCTTCCCTGACTTTGCCTTCGCCGTGCTAACGCACTGCTTTGCACCAGTAATCGTTACAGTCTTGTGCAGCGGCAGCTTTAACGGCTCACGTCGGATAACCTAAATTCGCGGCCGCATCAGAGCGTGTCCGGGTTTTGCTGGGGAAAGCAGCGTGCGTTTGAGGGGCAGCAGGGCTCGTCCCAGAGCCGACAGCACCTCCCCGCTCCTCCCACAGGCGCGGCGCCACGTCGGGCAACAGGCAAACCGCGCGCCTCGCTCCACAGACCGGTCAGCAGGCGAGGACGGCCGGATCACGTATCGCCTTAACGACGCGCTCCGTAGGGAGCGTTTTCTCCTGCCGTTTCCCTCTCCCCTGTTTCTCCACCGGGGACCAACAGCACAACGCAAAGTCTGAAACCACAGCAGCCAAAATAGCTATCGGTAGTGAGGAACAGGGAGGGAGGGAGAGGCTTATATTTGCAACTGCCACAATTGACTTTTTGCCTAGCACACACCCCAAAAAAAAAATAAAAGATTAATTCAGATTAAACACCTTATAGCAAAGACTAGAACATTTTAGATGTAGATGAAGCCAGCTGTTTCATGAACAGCAGGACTAACGAAACCCGCTTTCCCATGTGTTTGTGCTCTAGGCCTTTGCCGGTGATGGCCAGGCTGCTGCCGCCGCTCTGGCCCCAGCGCCGCCTCCCTCTCAAAAGCAGCGCCTGCCGGCCGGGCGAGCAATGCGGGCCGCTGCCAGGCTGCGGCTGCTCAGAGCCGAATCCGGGTCCACCGATCAGACGGTAGCTACCCCTCATAAGGTGTTATCATTTCCTTTTCAAAAGAGGGTGCAACTACAGTACTGATTTTGGTTTTTATTCTCCAGCCAGTGGCAGAGGGGGGGAAAAAAAACCCGCTCAGCACCGAACGGCAGCCTGCAGGCGGCCCCTGCCCCTTCCGGGGAGCCGAAGCTTGCGGTGCGTGATTGACAGCGAGACAACGGTGCTCCTGCACCAGCCTGTGGCTCACGCATTTGTGCAAAGACCGGGCGTAGAGCCCGTGAAAGCGTTATATCCGAATAAGCACACAAGGGCCTGGGCTCGCTGCAACCGCTGGTGGGACTCGGCTGATGCCGAGCGGCTGCCAGGCTGCCCGCTGGCGAGCGCCCAGGCCGCCCCCACCGCCAGCGCCGAGATGCGCAGGTACCCTCCAGCGGCTTTTTCCTCTTGAACCGGGGCCCAACTGCTTCTTGCTTTATTATCGTTGTCCAGCACAAACGGTCCTTTCCCCCTCTTCTATATCAGATTTCTCAAAAACCTCAAACTGATTTTTTTCCCCCCTTAATCTGTTTTTTCAGTCTGCTCTTATTTATTTACCTTGGTAATTAAAGCCTTTAAAAAAAAAAAAAAAAAAAGAGTCCAACAGATCTGTGAAAATACCTTAGTCCTTATCCAGGCAAGCTATCAGTAACTCAGCACCAATTTTTGCAAGGGAAGGTTGAGTAAGAACAAAGATAAGTATTTATCCTATCCTATTTTCTTGTGGTAAACTCCATATATTTAAGTTCTTGTGGTTCATTAGTTACTCTGTCAAATCTATAGTATCATATTGCAACCCCTAATGTCTAAAACGACTTGATCTAGAAAAAGCTGTTGATTGCACACAATTAGTTATTTTTCAAACCTTGAGGGTATTCATGTTTATTTGTGCAAACAGAGGCCAGAAGCTGTTGTTTTCCATTCTTACAGGATGCCTCCCCTTCAGTCTTCCATTTCGGCATGTACCAATATACCAATGTTTAGTACTTGCACTGAACAAGTACTTGTACAGGAACTTGTGCTGCCCCCCTGCTCCCTCGCCCTGAGACCAGGGCTGGAAACACTCAGTGCGGTAAAAGGAGCACTTTACATGACATCTCCCATGAGCAGCTATTAAAAGGTAACAGAAGCTACGGGTTTTTACTTACAGATCTTGGATTTTTACATAATTCTCCCCCCACCCCCAAGTTATGGGTGAAAAGTATCTGTTTCTTCTTATGAAACTTCAAGTCGTGTGGGTGCCCTCTAACTACTGGCAATGCAGAACCACAGGACAGCGGCTGGTTAGGTAGTTTCCCTTCAATTTTAAACAGCCAGTGTTTAAAATGTCTGCACATCAGTAAGATGATGGGCATGACAACCATTAGCAGGACACCATGCCAGAAAGCTTTTAATATTCCCGTTGGCCTAATTCTTCCTCTTTCATCTTTACATTGCCATTCCCACTTGGCCAACCATTGCCATTCCCACTCTGCTTTTTTTTTTATTTATTTTTATTTTTTTTAATTTTAGGACCGTTTGTTCTGGCTTCTCTGAGCACAAGGCAAAGCAAAGAGAAGAACTTCCTTCTTCTGGAAAAAGAAAAAAAAAAAAAGAAACCCTCAGATCAATGGCATAAAGTTATTTATTAACTTATTATTTAGTGATTTATTGATAATGCATTAAGGTGGCAGCAGAGCAAGGTTTCCCATGCTGTTGCTCCAAAATGCATTGAACTCCTAGAGGGAGACACTTCCCAATTGGAAAGGTTACTTCAGCTTTCCCTAGCCTGCGATCAGGTCTCAGCACAAACTCCTGGCACACGGACACCAACTGCTATTTTGCTGTTGACCAGAAACCCAGGGTTTTGCCACTGACTGTTGAACCTGCCACAGAGTTGCCTTACAGCGATAAATGATTATTTATGGAAATGTTACTTTTTGCATCATCAGGCTGAGGCCACCAGTTCCTCTGTGGTAATATT
The DNA here is from genome assembly GCF_040807025.1 of Struthio camelus. NCBI lineage: Eukaryota > Metazoa > Chordata > Aves > Struthioniformes > Struthionidae > Struthio > Struthio camelus. Next base: position 23,662,306 of record NC_090945.1, read on the forward strand.
TGTCACCAATGACCTGAACTGAGTAAGTAGCTGTAACCTATGACACAGGTAAAAGCTTTTTTTTTCCTGCCCCCCCCTTTTTTTTTTTTTTTTTAATACTGAGACCAATCAATAAAGTTGTCTAGTATTGTTAGAACTACAAATTAGTATTCAGAGAAAAAGCTGTTAGTATTTTCAGGGGAAGAATAAGGAGAAACAGAAGTGGAAGAATAAAGGAATCAAGGGCAAACTCTTACAAGGCAACTCTTCAAATTTTTTTTTTTTCAGTGGTTCTCCTACTCTTTCTCACGTAATCTAAGCTCTCACTTCTTGCCTTTGTTTTTCCCCTTTCTCATTCATTCATTTGCAAGCAAAGGCGAGCAACTGTTCTTTCATCTTCCTACACGCACCTTATACTTTCACACACTGCCCAAGCGTGTGGTGCTGCCTCTGCACAAGCCTTGCAGACAGTCGCAATCAAACTCTTGCATTCATCGCAAAGAGCGCCTTGCCTATTCGGAAACTCGTGAGAGCCAAACCACCCATTTTCACACAAAAACTGCATTTTGCTCCCTCCTCCCCCCCCCCCCCCTTTCCATGCAAGTTTGGTAGATTTAAAAAAATATATATATATCTGTGAGTCTAAGGCATCAGAGTTGCTACCTAAATAATACTCCAGGCACTTTACATGGCTACAACTTATCTGTAAGAATCAGACATTGTTAACAAAAGGTTCATGGGTAAGTTGTTACCAGCCTCACTTCAACTCACCTGCTGGGGTGGAAAGAACACCTACAAGCACCTGACTTCATATCAGCAGCTCCTGTTTGCTGCCAAGGTATGCTAGTTTTAAACTGGAATGCAAGACAGTTAGCAGTTACCCATGCCATGCTAATTAACAATGTATATTATTTTAATTTAGTGTCAAATAATATCTGGAGAAAAGGCAGCCTCTGTACAGCATTCCTTCTTTCTGCCTCTGTATGTGTGATAAACCACGTAACATGTATTTGTATACAAATGGGTGGCAATGATATTTTCCATCTACGGATTTTTGCAATCGTGCATAAGAGGTAACAGCAAAGGCCTCAGTCAAAATGAGATCCTGGGATACAGATGTATGCTTTCACTTTGTTTTTTTTCTTTATTATTCCACTTTTGACCATTGTCACTATCTTGCTTCCCTAGCCAGGCTGACCCTGTTAAGGTCTGTTACTCCTCACAGCTTGCAATTCAATGTGTTCTCTCTCAGTGATGCTATTTTGGTATAGCCCCTTCTTCTGTTTGTTCATACCATGCTTAGCCTCCAACTACGCGCATTCATTTCCCTACCACTGTCACCAACCCTTCACCCCCAAAAGCGAGCAGTGTAAATCCAAAGCATCAGTAACAAAGTTACATGTTTTGTTAACCTGAGACGAGGTATCACGCACATACAGAGCGGCATTATCATCTTCTTCCGTGCATGAATCTGAGGAACATAAAAACATCAGAAAAGTGTGCTAACATTACCTTTTGCAAAACTCACTTGTGTGGCCTATAATGGGAAAAATATACTATCAAGAAAAAATGAGTGATTGCACTGAAAGCGACATGTGAAGCTCTCTTGAAACAAGCCAATAACAAGCCAATAATAACCTCTAAAAGAAGGCAGCAGGTAGGATTGAATCAACCTCTAAACAGTTTAATAAGTTCTCTAGACCCACTTCTGCTGTCAGTTACACTCATGTGTATCTGGACTCACCGCTTTGAGCATCACGGAGCTCACTCCTGATTTATACTTAGTGTATCAGGGAGCAGCATGCAACACAACAAATACGCGGAAAGAAGAGGATATTGCCTTTCTTATCCAAAGTTATTTCAAAGTTTATGCTTGCAACTCCACAGAAGTCCATGAAAAAACCTCTAAAAATCACAGTCCTTGCTTTAGGACTGCAACAGTTTACTTCAGTTATATTGTAACTAAAGAGCTGTGAACAGTAAATCTCTTCATAACCAATGGATTTGGTAGATGCCCAAACAAAGCCTCCCGACACCTACTTAAGTTCAACTGTAATTCTTCCAGTGTCCCCCCATCCCTCTGCCACACAGGCACACTTTTAAGCTAGCGATAATGCAACAGCGGCATTGCTTGCCCTTAAACAGCACGTTGTTCCCTCCAAACAATAGCTGGAGTCCTCAGTCCTACAAGTGCTCCTGTCACGTCTCACTGAAGTCAGGGAGCCTGCTGAAGCTTTTAAAATTAAGCAAGTCAGATGCTGGCAAAATTGGTAAAATTACCATGCAAAGAGATTAATGTGGGAAGAAACATCAGTCGTGTGCGCACAAAACATCCATACTTCCCATCAAAGTCACCAAGTGGGGCATCTCCTCTGGACTGAATATGGTAACCCTCTGAAATAAGTGGTTGCCTTGAAATTATACTGAGGAACTCATGAAGTGTTAGAAGATTGTGCTTTTCCCTGGGAATTCAGCTAAGAAAAGGGTATTTTGAAAACAGAACAACAAAAATACACGAACAAACAAACAAGAGGGCTCAGTGATGTAGAGTGGCAGGTAAATCTCATCACTTTGTGTTCCCCCTTCCCCCTCAAATTTCTAGCTAGCATTTCCAAAACGTTTCTTCCTCACAGCAAAGACCCAGCTAAGATGTGGACGTTTACAAGCACAGGAATTTTGAATTAAAATGGTTCTATTAGAACAATAATCTTTAGGTATGTGTAAATACTACCAGGAACATAAATCCATGCTTTAGAAGCTATTTCAGCGACTTCATTAGCTTCTGGTATCATCATGTGTTTATTTACTAGTCAACAGGAACCACAGCACAGCCGTGTTGCCCCCATACAAGTAGTTGGCACTGGCCAAGCAAATAGCTGTTATTGTAAATACAGATTAAAATTTTTGCATACGGTGGTGTGAGGAAAAAGCAGGTACTGTCTCAAAGGACCAAAGCCAACCTAAACAGTATTTTTATCCGCTAGTCTTTTGGTGATCTAGTTTATATTTATGTATAACTTGCTCCTATGTTTCATATTTCACATCTGTTCAGCTAGTAGTTAATTAGCACCAACATATTTAAGGCAACAATGTTTTCAAGAATTCGTTCACACTTTAGATGTGGGCACATAGGGTTATAGGTGGTTGATCTGTGTTTGTTCACACAAATAAGATTTGTGCCTTCATCACTTGCATGGATGTCTAAGGCATCCATATGTTAACAATTACCTGCAGCCAAGCAATAACACAACACCAAACCTTTGAGACACCAGAAAATAAACAAGCCAACCTTCCTTGTTGTTTCCTCTGTCAATATTTTCCTTAGAAATTTAAGTTTGTGATGCATTTGTAGACATCTTTGAAGAAATCTTGAATGCGATTTTCATTAACTTGCACTGTTAACACCTATTAAAAAGGAAATAGAAATATAAAGAACGTATCCACCTACTGTTTTATGGCTCCTTAATACCAGAAGCCTGGTTTTTCTCAGCACCACTTCAGCACCCTGTTCGTAGCTACGGGGACACCTCGGTAGGATCCATGTAACACAGAAAAACCCGCTGTGCTGCCAGTGCCAGATGCGGCGCTCTGGCTCATTCGGACTAACGCACAGCCCCACCTTCTCTTGCAGTTATGGACTGCATTTGTTTTTTAATTAAGATTTTTTCAGGTTTTCACTCCTTTGAGGAGATGTTCGGGCAATCCTGTCGTTTGCATTCCAACAAAAATCCATTTCTGGCCCAAATGAATGGGCAAAGCCCAACACTATAACACAAGTTTGCACCGTAAGCACCACCTCTTGCCTGCTAGGAGGCTCTACCTAACCCTCCTTTGCTCCTCTTTTCCTAAATTTCAAGACAGTCAGGCGTGCAGGGTAACCCACAGGTAGGGAACAAAACCAGTACCCTTGAGAAACTCCTGTGGTTTTTAGTCAGTGAGATCTGACCCAAACTGATTAACGGAGAAAAAAACCCGACTGTTCATAGCTAGTTACGTACAGATGGTAAAACGCCATTTTAAATAATTTTACTTCCTCTCCCCCCCTCCCAAAACATTATCTAGGTGTGATTTAAACAGCTGGGGAACTTTCCTCCTATTATACATGACAAATAGGCAGGCTCAGTGGCCAGAAGATTTGTTTCCTTGAAAGGAATTAGTGTACAAAAACATTATACCGCAGCTTGGGTCAGAGGATGCAAAGGAAAATGACGACATCAAAGACCACTGAAAACAACGTTGAAACAGGGAAGCCTGCAATTATGAGACACAAATAGCACACGCTGGATCCTCCTTCTTACAGTTTGCAAGGTGTTTAGGGGATATTGCTAGAGATAGAATGGGATATAAAAAATGTAGTCAAAGTTGTATTTACCATGATTTTTCTTCCACAAAGTAACATGAATGAGCACAACTGTTTTAATTAGTCGAGCGCAACTCCCTATTAGATATTAAGGATAGAAGGATTTAAAAATATATTTTTTACAGCAATTTTTCATCCTTGTTTCCCTCTTCACATTTGACAAAATTCTGCTTTCAGTCAGATGTTTCTGAACATCAGAGATTTGCTTTACATGCTGCCTCGAGAGCCTTACTGCAGCGTCATCTGATTTTATTCGGTCTGATTTTTCTTATCTATCTCCTGTCTATTTTTCCACCTTTTCTAAAAATAAGGTCATGGAATTTTCACCAGTTTCTCTCTAAAACTAGAACACCTATGCTCTAACCTAGATACTTATTTCACATAGTACTGTATAGTTTTCCACCGTGACATATGCTTTCAATGAATTAAAAGCAGCTCATGTGCTTCAGTAGAAGCTCTTGAAACACCAACAAACCACCTGAAACATGGAAAGACTTGAGCAATAAAAACCACTCCACTATAATCAGCTAATAATATACCGAGGTACTGAGTAATACATCAAGACGTAAAAAGAATAAACACAGATTAAGCATAGTCTTTAAACCTCGCCACATCATGCCTCAATAAATTACAATATAGATAAATAAAACACCAGGACTCAATCACGGGCTACTCTATCATTCCTTAAACTGCAATAAACAAAATATTCATCGAATGGAGCAAGATAGCAAATAAGGATTCCCTCCGTATAGCTTCAGATGTCTTAGTGAAAAATTAATTAATGCTTTATTCTGCTCATGCTAGCATAATGATTTTTCGTTGCTGTTATAAAACACCTCTTTTCATTTACCAAGTATTTGTGTTTATTGGTGTAGAAGACAAGTCGTCCATAAATATTCAAGAAGTGGAATATCGGTAATCATGCATTATACCTTATCCTCTGAAAAGGAACCCACAATTTTTAATGCCTGATAAGGAAAAATCACTGTTTATTCATCTAAAGTATTTCACCTTCATGCACTGTTAAATCTTTTGGCTGTCCATGAAACCCTCACAGGGCAACGTACAGCTGATTCAAGGGAGAGACTGAGTACTTCTGCCCTGGATATCAAAGCAAGGATTCCCACTGTTATTACTTCCACTGTAACTTTGACTTGGGAAAAGTGGTTGCCCCTTTACAAGGGCTGAAAGGCAACAATTGATTCACATAGCAAAAACTTCTCCGTAAGCCAAATTCAGAAAGAAAATACTGCTTAAAGACACACCCCTAAGTCAGGAGGAGGGTCTGCTGTGGCATTTTCAGATGTGCAGATGCAGTGTTAGAGACTGAACAGGGGCCAGCGTGAGCTCACGCATAAGTTGAGCTGACCTAACACATATGGAACTGGCTGAATAATAAACCTAAAGGTTAAAGAGAAAGCAGCAGAAAGTAAGCATTTCCAGTTAACAGCTATCTCATTTCAGGGCTGTTGCCTGAACTCTAGACCTCGCAGAGAGGTTGAGGCACAAACAGTGAGTAATGTTAAACACTTTAGGCATCACCTCTGGGGCGTTTCCTCATGGATCAGCTTCTATATTAATTTGAAACGTTTACAGTTTCAGCCCAGTGGGGCACTGGGGAAAACACTCTCAAAGGCCGCTAGCTGGCTCTGAAGAGTCAGCCTTTCGCCTGAATTCCTTTCGAAAGCCTGCCTCCACCCTATTTCTCAGCTGCTGTTAGCAGGAGTTGGCCTCTTCGCTGGTCCAGACCCCTACAGGGAATCCAACACTCAATTCCGTTTTGCTTCCACCAGCTTTCAAGCAGGGAAACCCCTGCAAGAGACTAAAACTATGTCCCCATTTTCCTTCCGATCATCTACTTTGCCTCGGTGAGGACTCAAGAACTTGGAGTTCAGCTGCCCACCTACAGAGGCCACTTTCAATTTTACTGACCCTTGTCATCCTCTAGCTGACTGCTCGTCCTTCATTTTGTAGTCATGTACTCTTAAAGGAAGGAGCTCTTTTACAGTGCTAGCAGTGAATACTGAAAAGCCTCAAACACCACTGAAACAGAAAACTAAGCACAGCATGTTCAGCAGTTTGGCTCGATAGGTGGATATTGGGACCAGTATATGAAGAACAAGATTTATTTCCTGCTATTAGATGTGAATGCACCTGACCTCCCAGTTACCCGGCAGTGTTGGACTGTTCCTAACACAGAGGAACAAAATACACGGACAGCTCCCTTGGACAATTGGCCCTGAACATTTTAAAACTTTCGCCTCTAAACCAAAACGATTTAAGAAAAGTCGGTGTTGTAAAGAGAATTAGACGCCATTGACATGAACTGTGTTGCTTAAGGTGCTAAGAGAGCACTCCATGGTTAAGACAAAAGAAGAGTCAGAACAGACTAAAACAGGGATTTTTAGAAACACTTGAAAATTCAGCTTCAAACAGAAGTGCTATTGCAACTTTGCTATGTAGAAAGCTGCATTTCTTCAAGTAATTAAAGGTTAATACAATACACATGACAAATACTGAATTTAAAAACTGAACTTCATATGACGCCCAGTAACAAGCTTGTTCTGGACACCTGAGTCTTGGGTTCAACTTTGAAAAGATACCTGGTACTCTCACCCAGTCATGACACACTGGAAATGATGCACAGACGGAAATGGGAAAGACTATAGGGAAATTTCTTCCTAGAGAGGCCAAAAGCATGTTTTAGGCAATTTGCCTACATTTTGATCAGGAAATAGTGAGCTAGCTTTTGAGTACCTAGCTAATAGTAAACACTTAGCTTAGTCACATCGCCTTGATTAACACAGAGAATATCTTAGCTTCTCCAGAAAAGTAGGTGTAGAACTTGTGGCTTTTAAACAAAATACTGAATCTTGTTTTGAAAATTGAGAAAGAGACCACAAAAAGGAGAAACAGCTCCTGCTAGAAGTTTCATACAACTTTCACCCTGCTTTTATCCTTATTAGAAAACATCATTTTTCTAGAGTCAGACCATTTTTGGCTCCTATGCCTAAACATGCAAGACAGTAAGAACCGCAGCTACTTCTCCAGCTCCGTTGCATGCTAGTGCAGGAGCCCAGTAAGAACAGACCAAGTCTGCTAGTACTGCAGTTTCAAGCTGACAGAAGTCTATGAAATAACACTGTCAATTTGAAAGTCAGCTATAAAAGCCATCTTCCACTTAGAATAGGCCCTTCTGTGTTTGATTGTCAAATACCTTTGCTTTTTGTCCTTTGTTGGTCCCAAGTTACTGACGACATGCCCTGCTGTGATCAATGCTGAGCACCAGCCACAACCTCAGCGCAATAATTGGGTCAACACCTCACAAACTGGGCTTTGGACTGTTTGCAGGTGTTCCTTATCTCCAGCTACACGTACGTAAGTTAAACTGCTCAGGAACATTTTCCAGGTACTGGACTGCAAGATGCAAATTCGGTTGTAACGGCCTTCAGCACATACTTGGCTCGTATCAAGTAACTCTTGGGAGAAGAGTTCTCAGACATGGGCAGGAGGTTAAAAAACATCCTGTTGGCTTCCAGAAACATGAGTCCTGGGAGCTACTGAGAGAAAAATTGTAATCATCCCATTGCATTGAATACCCTTTGATCAAACTTTCTTTCACGACTTTTGTCAAATCAGGGTTTGAACCCCTTCATAACTTTTATTCTTGATACATCCTATAATACTACGTTTCATAATTTAATCACGCAGCATGCAAAAAATCCCACCTTCATTAGCTGTTTTAAACTGGCTGCTTTGCGATTTCATAATTGGTGCACCCTAGCTCATGCATTACAAGAAATTCTGCTCTCTATCGAGTTTCCCACAAAGCCCATGATCGTTCCGATTTCTATAGTGTCTTTCCTGATCAGGGTCTTTCCAGTTGAGGAATGGCAAGCAGGTAAATCTTTTCAGGCACAGAGATAGTTCTGTACCTCTCACCATTTATTCCTCACCCTTCATGTTCTTTCTTTCCCATCCCTACCCATTAGTAACTACTAATCTATGAAAGTACTTTCCCTTTGGTCTCGTGATAATGTAACTTTAGATGTTTCACAAGTGACTATATCAGAAGGTTTTTTTTTTTTTTTTTTTAAATCCAAGTGATTAAAGTAACATTTAAATTACTGGGACCCGGGAACATTTTCCAGCTTGGGTCTCAAGGCAAGTGCTCACCAAACCATGTTGCCCTGCCTCGGCAAGATTTGAGCTTGCCTTTCTGTTTTCCATGAAAGGAAATACAAGTGCTTGGGCTGGAGAGATGCGATGGTGGGGCTACAGCCCATACTGCTGGGAGACATACCAACCAGTTATAGACTGTATCAGCCACTATCACTGACTCCTTTCAAAAAACCTCTAAGAGACTAATACTGCATGGTTTTCCCTTCCTCTACAGAAGCTATGCTGGCTATCATTATATCATACTTAAAAGATAATTACCAGTTTCCTTTATTATAACTGTACCAATTTTTTCACTGCAAAAGTCAGACTTAAACATCTGTTAGCCCTGGGATGACCTGAATCCTTTCATGTCAACTAGTGCTACCCTTGACACCTTCCAGGCCTTTGGTGTCGACTTTGGGCTGGCCTCGGCACCGCCAGTCACGGTTCAAATTTGCACCAAGTTCCTTCAAAATTCATGCTTAAATACCATCCAGTCCTGGCAATTTGTAGCTATTCATTTTACAGATCTGCTCCAAAAATCTTTTGCTGGCACTTAAATCTGAGACAGCACCTCTGACTTCTTCCCCATAAAGAAAAGCCAAAGTCTGAACATTACCAAGCTCCTCTGGAAGACATTCTTCCTGCAGATAGATTATTACTTTTCTTTACTACAGCCAGTTCATTCTTAAATGCTTTTTACTCTTCAATTATTGATCGGCCTTACAGATTTTAGGTCTTCTGTGTCAAGGCATTTGAAATAGCTTACTATTAGTAATTTCTAGTCACTTAGCATGTTGTTCAGCAAAACCTGGCCCACCTCTCATGAGCTGGCATTTTAGTTTTACATAATTAAAGTTCTTCTGTATTTTTTTTTTGTTTCTTTGTTTTTTTACACACCTATTCAACTGTTTAAAGAATATATTATTACCTGTAGCAAGTACCTACCAGAACAGCGTGATTACTGTTCTCAGGTTTTTATCCTGGATCAAAATACAACAATATTAATCATATTCTGATTGATACCCTGGTATTAGACTGCTGATCAGTAGGTGAGTCACATTAAAGTATATGGAATCCAAACGTAGACAACCGATAAGGACTGATGCAGACATTAACGCGTTCATAGTTTCTAAATGGGATAAAAATACCCCTTTATACAGTCCAAGCTTCTTTAAAACCATACAGTTTATTTTTTGGATGAAGAGTGGCCTAATTATTGACCTCCCCGCCTTGACATAACGAGACAATGCATTTTTCTAAGTTTAACTGTAAAAGCTCAACGATGTGTAAAATGAGCCTTGAGTGAGATTATTAGATGCTATCAGCTTTTGAAAGTGTGTGTGTGTGACAAGATCTGATAATGCGTTGAGGATCAATGCATCTGTCCTTCTTGCATCTCTGCTCTCCTGGCGAGAAAGCAACTGTCAGAGCTGGTGAAGAGATCACAGTTGCTGAGCAACAGTAACAACACAAATACACTCCTGGCATTGACTTGGCAGAAGAAAAAAAAATCTGTTGAAATGATAACCACCTAAAGACAAAGCCACATCACATGAACTGCACTAACGCTAAAATATTAGTTGGTGTTTCCAATGGAGATTCTGCTATAGATGCAATAGTTTTATAATTCATATTCAAACAATAGAAATATCATGGTATGGAAAAGATGCAATAAAATATTTTATGAAAAGTAATTAGGAGAGATTAATCTGAGCTCTGTGGAAGTTACCCATAGAATGGATCTTTTATTCCTTAATAAATTTTTTTGGTAGCATCACCCAGCAGAACACCATGGAAAAAAAAACTCCTATTAAGTGAACTGAATCTTTTAAAGACTCTGTAAAAAGATTATAATTAGTATTAGATTATACAGGGCTTTTGCATAAAGGATCAGTTGCCACTTGAAATTAAGCACAGTAGACCTTAAATTTAGTCAAACTACAGGAGCTTGGAAACCACTGGACTAAGGGATAATTCACGTTATTTATTTGTCATCTTTAATTTGGGCAACTGCTCGCCTTTCTGTAACTCATGACTTGAAGAACGATGGATATGAGACTCCTGGAGCTTTCCTTGGTATCAGTTAACAAATTCAAAGAGCAGGACTCATTGGACAAATCTCCATATGCAAACCAAACATGTGAAAATTAAGCGATCTAATGTAATAAAGGAACAAAATGAAATTATTTCTCACAGTATTCTTTGTTTGTCTATCCTTAGCCACCATCTTAGAGAAGTGTAAATGAGAAGTTGAAATGATTTCAAATATTAAATAGAGCACACCGCTACTTTTTCATTTCTTTGTGTACTTTCACTTCCTGCTTTCTTCTCTTCCCCTTGAAAGGGCTGTTTCAACAAGAGCAAGTAAACGTCTATAATTGCAAAAGAAAATGTTAATATAACATTTACACAGTTCAACAGCTTCAAAGCTGTTTCACCGAATGAATATGCCTAAAAGAAAACTTACACATAGAGGGCAAAAACCCATCAAATTGCTACTTCAGTTGGAAATTTTGTAATGAAACCTTAAATGCAGAAGCGGAAAAGAAAAAAAACCCAAACCAAACAGCCTCATCTTCTACCTAATTCAAACCATTTAGAAGCTCTGTGCCTAAGCCACGGATTACCAGTGATACCATCTACTTCAGTATGCTGTGACTAAAGAAAGCATCCCTCTTATTAAAAAAGAGGAAAAAAAAAGTTTAAAGCCAAATAATTCAGGCTTGCATAAATCTTTAATAGGAGCTACCCTGCCAGGATTGGCTGCACTTTCTTTTCTCTGCCCAAGGGAAACACAATATGTCTTAGAAAAGAATAATAGTAACTCCATCTTGTGTGTTATATGATATCTTCAAGTAATCCAGAGGATTTTGCCTTTGTCTGTCATAAACAAAGGGCCACCCATACATAATGTGGCCAGGCTTTTCCAGGCTCCTCACCTTCGCAGGTGACACTCCGGAGACGGACGGGGAATACCGAGCCAGCCCGTCGCTGCAGGCAACTTTGCTCTCAGGGCAATTTAGAAATGGAAAAACAACCCACGAGAACAGCATGGATTCTCTCCGTGTAAGAACAAAGCACGATTTTCCCCTTGCACTCGTCCCAATTTTCTAGAGATTTATTAAAAGTTACGCTAAAGGGCCAGAATCATGCTGTTGATTTGTCTTAAGGCTTTTTGTTTCTACTGATAAAGGAAGTCCCCTCCCTCCCCCCCAAAAAACCTTACTCTCTACAAATTAGATGTAGAAATCAGAGAATAAAAGAACAGCTTCAGTGGATATTTAACAACTCAAGATGGGCACTTTGCAGTTAAGTAGTTACATTCAAAATCAATTGCAACAAATAATAAATCCCTTCTCTCCTCCTGTGAGGGAAATACCCGAGGTGCTAAACAAGCATCCGTAACACAATTCCATCTCGAAAAAGGAAAGAAAGCCTGAACAAGCGGAACATTCAAAACGAACAGAGAAGTAAAAGATACGGAGATGGCTGTTGAAACGGTGGAGGAGGAAGGTGGCAGTAGGGGACCGGGGTGAGCCCAGGGCAGACCCTGCTTACCACCGGCTTTGCAAACCTGACTTTCTGGCCGAAAGGCCAACATGCTCCTTTGGAAACGGGCAGCTGGTCTAAGGGAGAGGTCTAAGGGGCTGCGGGAGCCCGGAGGGCGAGCAGCACCGGCAGCGGGCATGACCCGCGCAGAGGGAGCAATGCCGCCAGGCAGGCCTCCGGGCTGCAGGGACGCATGTTACCAGATTATAGCATAAAGAAGTCCCTGAGAATTTTTTAAAATCAATTTGTATACATATGCTAAGTAATAATTGGTGTGAAATGAGGCTTCATGGGTCTTCTGTTGACTAGCATTGAATGACCTGTTAAATTTTCAGTGACTGGCACTGGCTATCAGATAGCACGCTACACGAACGTGGGCCCGCCGCCCTCGGCGGCTTACACGGCAAGTGCAAACGGCATTAATTGGAATAGTCTTTCAAGCTGACGACAAGATAAAGCTTTAGCACGGGTAGTACTTGTGGCCCACAACAATAAATCATTTTGTTCTTTAACCGGGGATGGATGGGTTCTGCCTCATTTGACAAAAACATGAGGAAAAATGGTGTCTACCTTTGGAAATTAAAGTATAAAGCTGTAGCTAAGTTACTAAAAACTTCTGATATTTCCTGCAGAAAAATAGGCATCAGAATTCAATTCTGTTTGGTTAACGGATATAAAGAGCGCCACTAAAAGAACACAGAACTAAAACTTGGATTGGACCAAGTATGTTTAACAGACTGCTCACAAAATTGTGTTTAAAAATGTACATTCCTTGTGGCAAGCACGGATTTCTCTGGACCACTGCATCTCTTGTAAACACACACATATCTAGCTAATGTGCCTCAGGGTAGCAAAGCAGAATGCAAAACCAGAAATATTTGGTATGCCAGGAGGCTCTCCATGCTCCTCGAAAGATGCTTGTAAAAGTCACCAGGTAATAACGATAAACTGTAAAAGTACAGTCAGACCCGCCATGCTGCCACCCACCACTACCATTTTCTTCACACTGTCCCCCTTTCCTGCTCCTCCCTCCCCTTTATTGCAGCCTCTCCCAAACATGCCACTTTTGCCCATATTAAGACTCCTGTACTTAAAATATTTGGCACACCCTGAGCTGCAGCTGGTGGAGGGAGCACAGCTAGGAAACGGTATGCGTGCAGATGTGGTTACAGAGCTGACTCTGTTCTGTGGCAGTTCTTGGGCTTTAATCTAATCAAATTTGTGCCAGCCGCCTTACTAGGCAAAGGTGTCTGTTAGCGACTGCTATGAAATAGGCACGCAGAATTGACCTTTGCGCCAGCTTAAGAGGGGACTCCTAGGACCCAGCTTTGTGCTGTAGCGCACACAGGAGGGTTTTTTGTTTTTTGTTTTTTTTTAAATGCCTGAACATGCTTTTCAAATTTCAGGAGCATAAATAGGGTCATAACGGTTACTTGCCTGTGGCGATACATCTAAAGGTTGGACTCACAGGTATTGGCATTCTCCCTTGGCTGGCAGTGATTCCTTAGATCAGGTCCATAGCATCAAGTACTCCTAGTGAGTCTCCATGGTGAGCCTGTCCACACTAAAATATTAGATACTCTGTCTTTGAGAAATACTCACTTTTGGAAAAAAGTAAAAAAATAAGTAATTTGTCATTCATAATGTTGGAAATATCCAGTTTTGCATGGTTGGGACCAATCCCAATAGAGGATTTAAGTATTAATATACCGTGTGTCATCTATAGCTAACTAGCTAACTTGGAATTTCTTGGCCCTCTAGCAGAGCCCAGAAATTCAGGCCAGCATGGAGGCCTCCCAAACAGCTCCTAAACTCCAGCCTGGGCCTAGGACTGCTTCTACAGGGAGTTGTTTTTAGTATTTGGGGTAAGATGCATATGACTTGGCTGACTGCTACTTGCCATGACAGAGAGCACTTTCATTATCACCAGAGGCACAGGGTTAGCTATACCAGATCATCAGAAACATATTTGTAGGATCTACATCGCACCCATCTTCTGGCACTCCCGTTTTCCCCCGGCAGCACCTGTGGCACTGTTACAGGTCAGAGGAACCCGCTCACCGCGCGGTGGATGAAAACAAACGAGCCCTGCTGTTGCCTTCAGAAGGGTCAGGAAAGCGAGCAGTGGCCAAAGTATCCCCCTTCTCAGATTACATCCCCCAAGACTTCATTTCAAGTCATCCACACGCTATTTCAGAGGACAAAATTTTATCAGTCAAGAAAGCTCACCTTCTGTGCGAAAACTTACTCCCGGCAGGCTACCTTTTCAGCACAAGATAGAAGGAAGCCAAACAAAGTAAATAACCCAGAGATTTCTGTACTAGCATGTTGCTAACCAGAGCCTGCCAGAAGTCTTCCACTTGTCCGGCCCCTCCGGTCTGCTGTTCTTCACTGCTGAAGTCTGTGCCCCAGTAACGCAGCCCAACATAACCACAGACTGACCTCCTCACAAGGCTGACCTATTTGTTACCTTCTGTTTGGCAGGTAACTCTCTGTCCAAGACACACGCTATTGCTTTTGTTCCTGGATCGATTGACTGAACTTTTTTTAAACAGGAGTAGGGCACTAAGAAGTATCTGCATTGCAAAGGTTTATGGCGTGAACCCTTGCATAGGTCCAGGGATATGCCATGCCACACACTTTCTTGCAAACAGAAGCAGTCACGTAAGTGCTTACAGAAAACTTTGCTGAGGCAAGTTCATCACTTGCTGTTTTTCTGCACTATTTATCTTGTTCTTGTATCAACTCCTGTGTGTCACAAGAGAGGTAAGAGGCACTGCCAGCTTTCCAAGACCAACATGCATGGTGCCCATTGTGTGGCTGAAGCCCAACGGGTTTATCAGCATAGAAAAAAGAGACACTGGGACACATCATTTTGTTCTTTTAAAAATCACTGGTGTACAATATCAAGGGAACAGCTATATTGTTCATATGTAAGATACAACATTAGGGTTTCAAACATAACAAAGGTCATTTGTAATGTTTACTGTTCTCCATCTTTTCTCAGGCAGCAATTCCTATGTTTCCTTAACGCCTTTCCCTTGGACTGCAGGGATCTGTCCAGCCAGTTAAGCCTGGGCACATCCCGAGAGGCCGGGCCTGAATTCCTCTGCTAGACAGCTGATATTTTTTTCATCATTCTATTCCTATTTATCCAGTAGTCACAGCAGTACCAAGACGAGGATGAGCGAGTCCTTCCATCTGAGCCAAAGTTACCAACTGTATTGCAAATGCCTTCATCTATATTGGTGCTGTGTTTGGAGGTTCAGCAATCTTGGACTTGACAGGACCATGGCCTGCATCATAAGGACAGCTACTTTGTTGCAAAGTTATTTTGGTAGTTTCCGTTTTCCTTTTGCTGGCTTTGGAAGAAGTTTAGTGTAGGTTTGCAGTTCATGACTCTTTTCTTCATTAAAATATCATTTTGATTTAACTGATTAAAACCTCATCTAAAGAGTTTTTTTTGTTTCACCTCAGGGTTTTCTTACACCTCCGGTTCCTCAGCAAGTTACCATCGCTTGCACATCACACAAAGTTACAACTTTCAAGTAATAAAGGTATCATCAGGAAATGACAAAACACAAACTAGTAAAGCTTTTTAAATGCTAGGAAACACAGATACCACAAATTCTTTTTCAGATATTTTCAGTCCTTGTACATTAATGCCCACTTCTGAACAGATTTATATCCACACTACACTACAGCTGTAGAAGTCAAAGGAATTTTTTTTAATTGTGTTCCCTTTTTAGACTTACATCTGCCACAATGGATATGCAGAATCACAACTGATGTTTGACAGCAGAAACCACTTCAGAGGAGTCAGGATAAGCCACAAGTAAAATTCTCCAACCAGCAGAGGATCTTTCTTCACTGCAAGAACTGGTTCTTTTATGCAGCTTAGTTACACTTAGATACATAAGCCATCTCTCAGTTTTAATTAGTACAATGTTTAGGCATATATCTTTTTGATTTTTTCTTTTTTAAACACCTTAGAAGCTCTTCTTTTGCTAAATTTGAAGAAAATCGGCCACCCTGTGATTAGAGCCTCATCCCCAGCAGGAACTCTGATTCAGTCCAAGTTTTATTTATTTAAGAAGAGAAACTGTTTAGTGCTAGAAGAAACTAAGGGCTTACACCCATCCACAAAGTCAAAGCTCTGAAATTCCTGGTATTTTTCACCAAAATCGATGACCAGTCAAATCCTTTAAACAAAGATTCAAGCATTGATTTTTAAACCATGTAAGAGTAACACACCTGTTGGATATTGCTGAACACTTTGGATTAATACTTAAACATGCAAAAGGTTTCTGTTCAGCATGAGCTGTTTTATATAAATAGGTCCCACTTTCCATCTTGCACTTGGGATTTCTCAAGCTTTCAGCAGTCAACCCTGCCCGTGAACAACTGTTCCTCTTTTAGCCAAAAGCATTAGAAAGTTTTTTAGTCCATGCACTTATATCTTAAAAAAAATATTCTCAGTACTGTAAAACATAAATTTTGAACTTATTTGCCAGTGCCTTCTCTTTTCATGCTAAAATTACTATTTCTAGCACTCCGTTGGCTTTGGTATATCTGGGCACAATTACACTATAGAAGCCTTCATAAAATTCTTTTATGCAATAAATGCTTTACTTAAGTCCATATCGCTAAAACATCCAACACTCATTTAAGAAAAAAGTAACTGGTACTATCCTCACCCTCTATAATACCACCTGAAGATACTTATCACCAATGAACTGTGAATGAATTATTCCATATTGCAGTTTTTGCACTTCTTTTCTGAGGACAGGGTTTTGTGCATTTGGCAGTGTTTGTGGACCTCGTCATACATCTGCTTTGAAGGGCCAAGCATTTCTCTGACTTGCTGTTCTTGCAACGGTTTGGATTTGCTGTGAGGCTCGCAATGCCCAGCACTGCTTGTTTCCCTGAGGGCTCAGTTGTAAGTGGACATCTTCCCTAGTCTGCTAGTCTGTTTTGCTGAGGATTAATTCTGGGTCTTCCTGCAGGATGACCAGGCTGCTGCTGCGATTAGGGTCCTATGGCACTTTTAACCTAGCCACCAGAGTTCTGATATAAAGCTTAGGGGATGAAAACGTTTCCACTCCAGTTTAAAAAAGAAAAAAAACAAAAAACACAAGAGAGTGTTATATTCCATAAAGTCCTAATGTTTGTGTGGAGCACAGAAACAGTCACGTTCTTGCAAGAGCTTCATCCTTTCACCTCTTCCACTCGCTACTCAGCGCCGCTTCAGAACAGCAACAAGGCACGGTGCTGCTTTGCACACCTTTCCCCTCCCTCTGCCCTGCTGGTTACAAGCACAGGGGCCTTCAGAAACAATAACGGGCACGGGCAGCAGACCTGGTGTTTCAGGTCCAGTGAGAGTGTTTAGGTGTCACATTCACCTTTTTTTTTTTTTTTTTAAAATGCTTTCTCCCCCCAAGTCTGCAGTTGTGCCCTTGGTAATTAGCCGCATGAGGACCCGCGCAGAGTTTCCCTCAGGCCAACGTCCCTACTCTAAAAACACTGCTACACCATGCGAGGGCTGAACAGCAACACCTACCTAGCTTGTTGCAAGCCTTTCCTCAAGGATAGCTGCCCGCAAAAGCCTTCAGGCGCTACCGTGAGTGCGGAAACAGAAACAGTGGTGCGCAGAGTGCGAGCTCATTTTGGCATTTGCTTACCTGGGGGTGGGGGGATGACGCAGAGAGCTAACACTGCAGCGTTGCCTTTGCCCCTTGTAAAGTCACACCCAGCTTACTTCCTCCTGTCTCCTGTCTACTAATCTCCCATAAATCATTGCCATGCCTCATTATACACCTATTAGTTATTTATAACAATATATTCGTAGACTTAGCATGAACAGTTTGGGCCCATGAAATATTCAAAGCACTTAACGAGTTGTACGGCACAAGGAACGAGCACGGGATTGTTTGTCCCGTAATTGAAAGCTAAACGGGGGAATTACAAGCCTGAGAACAAGCAGTGCTCAGCACTTCATGTTCTGGGGGATCAGACACTCCTACACCACAGGCGGATTCAGACAAGCCACACATCCAGAAACCAGCCCTCGCACACAAAAGCGGCATGTCTTCAGGTGCCCACACCACCTTGCTGGGCTGCGCACCTCCAAGATGTCCTCATATTTAATTAAGCTGCTTTAAAAAAAAAAAAAATAAAGGCCATGCTACACTGCAAACGCACGCAAGCGCGCCTGCCGTGGGCTGCTACGGCAGCTGCCAGGCACAGCTACACACAGCCTCACACGGCCCCCAGAGCCGGCGCAGGGACGCTCACCTCAGAGCCAGCCTCTCCTCCGCTGGTCCCTCACAGGCCCCAGATCCATCGCCATCGAACAGCTGCACGCCACCATCCAGAAGTGCACTTTTTTCACCACACAAGGCAGCTAGCACCACCACTGCTGAGGCCAGTCTCCAGCCACCCCTGCGGCCAGGCAGCCACCCTCCCTCCTTCCCCAGCTGCTTCCCCTCAAACCCTCCCCCGGGAGGTGCCGGCCGCCCCACACACAACAAGCCACAGGTGCCCCAGCAAGCCTAGTTAGCACCAGCCGCCCCAGCCTGCCTCCTCCTCGTTAACCGGTGGGGACAACCGCACCTCCCGTGCACCTTCCTACGTGCCTTAAGATCCCAGCCAGGAAAAGTGCAGTCTCCGTCCTGCAGCAAGGGAAAAGCCCCTTTCTAAACAAACCTCTGACACACAAGCTGGTCAGGCCGCCTCTGTGTCCCCCGGCAGCCTGACCTGCGCCCACAAAGCGCCACGCGGCTGGGCAAGCGGCGCGCACGGGTTCAGCGCGGCGGTTTTACGTCGCCGAGTACAACACATGCTGCGACGTCCAAGGGATCAGATCTCATTGGAAAGTTCATACTGGTGGGTCCACGCTGGCTTCAAGGGCAACGCCCCATGCCTCATGTCACCCCAAAGGCATGTCACCGTTTATATATAGAGATATATGTATAAAAGGTTGACAGCAAATACGAAATTCTGACTTCAGGAGCCACTTTTCATGCGCCTAGCTAGATCTGGTTGCAGAAAACATTATCGCTCTCCCATCTGTCCCTTTTCGGTTCAACAGTCCAACTTGACCACGTACGTCTTCAACCGTCAGCACGAAGGACTGCTTCAGAGCTCACCGGGGTCCCCGTGACGGGTGCGGGGACGACAGGCGGGCCCAAAGCTCGCTCCTCAGCGGTATTTGTCAGGAACGGCTCGGGAAACAGCGATCAGCCAGCTGTCATTGAAGCGTTAATGCAATTCATTAACATAGAAAATATTCACCATTTTCCACTTTGGAGGAGAGGGACTACGCCGTTGGTTTAATAGAACTCTGCTGGAAATCAAACACAATTTTTATTCAGGGGAATGATTACTGTGTCTTGTTTAATTCTCGCCTAACAAATGTCAGCACTAATGTATTACAGATTATTCAGTCAATTTGATGGTTCCAGGTGAAAGAAAGGAACACAAATCTCTTCTTTTAGTGTAAAAAGGGTCAGCTGGATGACTTCCACTGCAGGAGCCGAGATGAGGCTTGACATGAATCAATCAAGCAGGCTCAATTTTACAGTTATAGTGCCTAATGCCTAAACATGAGCGTATGGGTGGAAATTAGCACCCGATTATGAGCATACATGATCTTCCCTTGGAAGACAATAATATTGGCATTAAGCTTCTCAAGAGGGAAGATGCTGCTGGTTTTTAATATGTCTTAAATTATGTCAGGAAAAACACTGGAACATCACACAAAAGCCACAGTCAGTGTATATTGCTATCTCATAGAGCTGGAGATCTTTACAACAATATTGACACAGGAGCAGGCAAGCAAATGTCAGCCAATATAACATATGAAATACTTAACGTAACCAATTTTCAGCTGTCAATCAGCAGGGAATAATGACTGATGCAAGGAATCAATACACCACAATTGAATTCCAGCTCACAAACTTGTTTCGTTCTGCGCTATAAAAGACTGTCAAATGTCACACCCCCAGAGATGCAACAGGATTCCAAAGATTTATTTATTTCAAGCTCTGAAGTCTATTAGCAATAGTGCTCCTTGTGCTATCGGAAAAAGAGCTCTGATGACATTAAATTTTCAGAAATGACAACTCATTGCATCTGGAGCCAATTAATTATACCATTCCCTATCATATTTCAGCAATCCTCCACCATTTTACTAAGAAGTAATCATACCTAATTATACTTAAACAAATTCTTGTGACTTTATAGCGGCAAATATTTGATTGTACTACACAGCGTATTAGGTGAGCAATTTTAAACAAGTTGCTTTGTACTTTTGATGGAGAAAAAAAAAAGAAAGCGCACTCTGTCCTCTTTATTCAGATAGCCTAAAAGTTTAAATCGGAAGATATTTCTCTCTCAACTGAATGAATAAGAATTACTGTGCAAGTCTACAGAGCTATATATTATCCTGTGTATTATCCTGCACTGTGTTTTGGGGGGGGGGGGGGGGGGGGGGGCTTACTAAAGGCAATTGAAAAAATTTTTTCATTTTCATACTTCACAGTGCTGTAGCCTGATAAAAGGAAAAGGCAATACCAAAAGAAAAGAATGAAAGGACACAAAGGTGATCCCTGGAAGAGTCATAACGTCCAAAGAGGAATTATATAATTCCTCTTTGTTATAGATTGAATAAATACAGAAAAACGCATGGAATGTACCCACCATTTACAAAGAAAAATAAAGCCATTCATAGGAGGCTAATAGTAAGGCATTTAAAACATACAAGTATACTTTTTTCCGTAGCGTAATCCGTTTTTGGTAATAGATAATTCATTCACTGGTATGTTCTTGACTTCTGGCTATTGCACCTTTCCACTTTTCCTTCCTGCAATCCTTCATTATGAACATAAAATTTAATGTAAGTAGCCACCTATTCTACAGTTTGTCCCATGGAAGCTCGTGAAGCTCCTTGCAAGGCAGGGCAGCAGTTGGGCTGCATTTGGGCAGTGGAATCTGGCCCACAGTAATTATAAGACTATTAAAATTAGTGTATTTTCTTTACCTGAGGCTGAGAGTTAATTAAAATCTGACAGTGCAGCGTATACAGAAGATACACAGTACTGTATTTTCTTCCCAAGACATGGACATATAGTAATTCATTTAAGATAGAGCAGCTCATGCTGTTGAATGTGCTTATTAAAAACAGCCAGGAAGGTCAGGGGCAGTGCTTGCTGTATCCTTCATTTGTTCTTCACCGAGAATGATATAACTGAACTGCAAAAGTTGAGATTGAAAAGCCACTAGCGTGTTGTCTAATTTCAGCCACAGAAGCTGCTGTGCACTCCGTGACTTTATGAGGGAATAAGATTACAGGTCACAAGAGCTTCTTTATTTCCCACCTGTAGCTTCTAACAACATTTTATTAAGGATTTTCCCATCTTCTCTCTCTGACCTACAGGGGACAAAATTCTAACAGCTGTTACAGGACCCTTACCAAAACGGCATTAACACAGATTAGCAGTTCTGAAAAGTAGTATCATTTTATCAGGACTATATTTATGACTGCTAACTAATATTTTTACAGCGCTTGTAAGACAAACACAGCATATCATTATGTAAACAGGAAAAAGGCAGTTAATACAGTTAAACGCTTAATGCATCATGCTTGTTTTGTCTAAAATCACACTAAGCTGCCGTTTGAAGGTTTAGCACTCATTTACAGAACAAATACTTTGGAGGTAGCCTATGTGCTAATATATATGTTGTTGTCTGTATTGCATGGGGAGGTTATCAATTTCTTATTAATCAAGTGCAGTCTACGCACACTAACACACCCAAGCAGAGGCAGAACCTCTGCCAAACGTTAAGTCAAATTAAGACGCGTCCAGTGCTCAGCCTTTCCTTTGCCACTTCAGTGCAGTTTTATTTCCATAAGGACTCTAAGATTTGGACC
Source organism: Struthio camelus (assembly GCF_040807025.1). Lineage (NCBI taxonomy): Eukaryota > Metazoa > Chordata > Aves > Struthioniformes > Struthionidae > Struthio > Struthio camelus. Next base: position 23,684,289 of record NC_090945.1, read on the forward strand.
TTGCTGGTTAATTGCAGAAACAACATAATCTTTATAATCCACAGTTTGTTACGCAGCATTTTTTTTAACTCACACAGATGTACTAGCTGCTATTCCCAAGAAAGAAAGAAAGAAAACCGAGAGAGAAAATCTGTACTATGAATAAAATAGGCAGCAAGCCAAGAAACAAGTCCTGCTCTTGTTATAAATTTCTAAAGTGATTCTCCACAAATTATCCAACATGAGTTTTCAAGAAGCACAAATTATATGTCAAGTATATCTAAGATGAATTTACAGCTATTTAGTGAGTTCTCTATGTACATTCAGGGTGGAAAATAAAACAATTTTCCAAAAGTTTAGATTAGTCATCCAAAAGGCTGGGACAGGCTCTCCTCTGTCATCATCCCCCTAAGTGTAGCTGCCGGGCTAATCAAGTTGTATTATTACTGCACTAAACAGCTAGAAACTCAGAATAATGGAACAATATCAGAAGCGCGACTGAGGTGCTACATACGTCTTGCAAAATTCTGCTTGTCCGCTGACTCTCTCCAGTGAGCCACGTCAGCTGAAAGAAAACAAAACACTGTTAGTTTTCACGTTATTGAGCTTGATAAAGGACTGGGAGGGAAGGCAGATGTGTGCCCGGACAACAGGGTTGCAAGCGTGCTGCACAATACAGCGAGTTTTTCGAATCGCTGCTGAGTACAGATTATCAGCTCTTTTTCGGGCACCTCAGTGAGCAGACAGGTTTCCGAAAGTTGGACACCTGGTGTAGTGAGACATTTTGAAAATCTGGCCATAAATAAAGATCGTATGATAGGAGCTGCTCAGCCCTTCGGAAAATGCGGCGGTCATGTGTGCAATAAAGCTGGGTCTGTTAATAGTCTGAGGAATATGGACGATGTGACCAGTAACAAAACCGCAATAAAATAAAACAATTAGGCATTACTTTAAAATATGTGATAAGAAGCAATTCGTCCTTAGACACCAGTTCAGCTCATTGCTCTCTGAGGTGTCCCAGAACACGGATGCCAAACTTGGGGAAGATATTTCTTCAGCAGCAGCCTGTGGGTGCTGGCAGGCGCTGCAGGCAGCTGCACGAGCTCCTTGGGGCTGACTCCACACATCTGCCAGCCGTCAGACGACCACGCAGAGACTGTCCATGCTGCATCAGTTGCTCACTCTGTCACCTGTATTTTTGATCTTTAATCCACTTAGAAGTAATTTCAGGCCCAAATTCTTGATTTGAGGACGTCGGCAGAAGCAAAGAGAGATGTATTTTGTTGTCCTAGTAGTCATCTTGGCTGTCCTCCCAAATTCACATTGTTACTGCAAACCTTTTATCTGTTAAATGAAGGCATGCGATTTCTGCTGTACAGTGGAAGTAGGATTTCTTTTGGTAGCTTTTCTGCATTTTCCTCTAGATCTTCCTGGAAGCATTATAGAGCTGCCAGCAGGGTTTTCTCATCCATCAGCTATCAGAGGCTGCTTCAGGCAAAATACAGCAGAAATGTCCTCCCTGCCGCAGCAGGCGGGAAGTGATAGGGATAACACAGGTGTAAACCTGCAGGAGGATGGAGCTGGCACCTCATCCAAATTCAAGCACAAAGGCCCAATGGTCACAGCAAATGCTTTAACCCCGCTCCCCCCCGCCTCCTTTCATACAAAAGTCAACCTGCGGCTACGGTGATGTAGAGGGCCCAGAATGGCTCCAATGGGCTCCCGAAACCTGCAGAGGAGAACCACCTCCTCCGAAACCACAGGCTCGCGTCGCAGGCATGAGGGGCTCCCCTCGCAGAGTCAGCCTTTTCTCTTCTGGGTTTTGCTGCTGCCGTTGCTGCTGTCTGTCTTCATGCTGTGATGAGGCACAAAACAGTCCCTTTGCCCCTAAGGTTGGTCCTACTGTGTGTTTTATGGGTACTACAGAAATAAGTATTAAGGTACGACTATCCTGCAAATTCAAATCTAATTCACCTTCTGATATTTTCAAACAGACAAAAAAGTACCAAGTCTACCAGAAACCCTCCACCACCACACCCCTTTTCACTCTTCATTCATAAACACACAAATTACATGAAACCACTGAAATGTGTTGAAGCAGTGGAAATGTCTCTTGCAAAACACAGGCAAACTGCTCATGCTACTACATCATGATCTTCTGTAACCTCTGCTTTTGGGTTAAGAAGCTGTTTTGGCTACGCAAAGTAACATGAATAAAAGGCAGGGCATCAGTCCAGATTTTCCGGCTTTAATAAACTTCCTTGATTCTATGGACTAAGTCAAACTCTTATTGCTATTTACTTCATATGTCATTAAGTATTGCTAGACACATGTGGGGAGTGGAGAAGATGGGAGGAGTGCAAGAAATAAGTACAGGACCTCAGCTTCTTAACCAGCTTTAGTTAAGATGACACCTGGCTTATATTACTATATTTAATAAAAAAAATATATCTAAGGCTAGAGATTTAGGCCGGCATACTGTGTTCTCATGCTAAAAAATTCCAAACAAACTGCACAGCAGCCAGTTGTGTGAGGTCAGCATATTAACACAGATACGTATTTTTGTCAACTAGTAATTACTTCTGTGGATTTCGGTCAAAGCTTGAAGATTAACTTGAGCCCAGTGTCATGTCCTTTACACAAAGATACCTCCCAATGAAGTCACTCTATAAGCAGCATGGGATGAAGGAATTGGATACCATGCAACTGGACAGCCATTCTACATGTTTTTAGTATATATGTAATTATGTATTTATGTAATTATATATATATTTTTTAAAGTACTGTTTTAAAAGAACGGGGATTCACAGGCTGGTGTTCACAAACGAAGAGTGTTTATCCAAGAGCTGCTGGAGGGCTTGCTTCTGTGGTTTTCCCTCTGTCCCTTTGTTTTGGGTCAGAGGTTTCTACAGCATTGCCCTGTATTCGAAAGAAAAGTACAACAGTAGTTAAAACCAAAATTCCCTAAAAGAAGTTGTTCTTTTGTAGCTTTAAGTAACAAAAGGCATCAACAATAATAGTTCTAGACAAACTACCAATGAATTGAACCATAATGGCAAATAAAGATCACTCAGTGGCAAAATATAATCACATTAAAAAAATCAATTAGCGCAGCAAGCCTTTCACCATAGCTTCAGACTCTACAGTCATAAACAATTTGTAAGACCACTCATCCATTTTAAACATTCAGAAGATAATCCCAGTGGTCTTCCTGCTGTATATTTTGCTTTAGCGCTTTTGCGATAGGGTTTTACATCCTTAAAGGATCACCAGCTTGTTAAAAAGGCACAGCTATTTTGTAATGTGTAATATCCAGTAAAACCATCCTAATCTGTAACGCTGTGTGGAAGCCATTTCATTCTTCTGGATGAATATAGCTCCTAATATAGGTGGAGAGCAAATAATCATCTCCTTTAGAGGAACTGAATTAAGCAGGGGAAAATTCTCTGAGCACAGCCCTTTCCTGTGGAATGTTTTTCTGCATGATGTGATAACACATGTGGCACACATTTACAACATACTCAACCTTTAATCATAAAAGTAGAAAATAATTACATAACCTCCTATAGAGCAAAATTACCCAAATAATTATACAGTGTAGCACACCGTGTGCAAACCCAACACGTTATACAAAGATACGTTTGCATCCGTTCCAAAGACATAACCACAGCTGGGCCACACATTCAGTTACCTTGCTACAACAACTTACAGACTTACATTGTGAATTAATTCCTGGCTTCAATCTTGACCTTCGCACCTGTGAAAGTTGCTTCAATAGCTCAGGTGAAATATCAGCACTTTCCGATGGGCTTAGAAGTTGCCCAAGTTTAAAAATGCAAGTTTAAAAATGATAGTTTATGCTCTCTCCACCTCGCTTGTCTTAATAGCATGTTTCAAAAATATATATATTAGTACCGCTCTTTTGTCACATCTTCTGTGAAGCTGGTACAATAAATTACCCATATTTTTCCTATAGGATTCTTGAAGATGTATAGCAGTGAAGCTGGGGAAAGAACAATCGCTGACCCTACGCTAGGGTCTATGCTAGAAGACAGGACCTCAGCACTAAAGGACTGATAAGAAAGAAAATTTCCCTCATCAGTCCTGCCCATTCCCAGCTATCCTTCCCAGTTGTCCTCCAATCAGCCCAAGCCTTTGAAGACCATTTGTCTTTCATTTTCTTTTCTAGTGACTGAGACAACAAAGCTGAGACAAAGGCAGTACCACCTTATTGCTGCCTTATGCCATCTTCTGGAGGGAATAGTTCGTTTCTTGGCTGAGCAGAAGGATTCTCCGAACTATTAAAGCTCTGCATGCACAAATCTGACCTGTGGGCAAAAACCACTCAAGTTCCCCAGGTCATCCTCTACCAATAGAGAGTAAATGAATAAGGCGTTTGCTGTTTTCTCCAACAGCAAATTCTTTGCAATGGTACTTACCCTCTTTTAAAAGACAAAAACACACACAAAGATCCTATTTTACGGACCCAGTAAACAGCACAGTAGACTCCTTTAAACACTACAACGGCAGAAGTTCACTTTCCAGCATATCAATGTCAAAGGCTAAGCGTAGCTAAGTAGACAATCTCTAACATTATGGAGATTCAAAAGTTAACAGACACAATGAAATAAATATGCTTGCACAGTGCTTGGTTTGAGAAATTACAGTATGTCCAGGACACTGCAAAGATCACGGCATGCAGTCCTTTTTGAGTAGAACAAACATCTTTCTTGCTGCTAAGATCTATAAAAGAAAGATCTATAAAAGAAAAAAAGCAATAAATGATATTGAAACTTGAGTTTGTTTCACTGGGAATAATTATTGCAGTCCTGATCTTCACTACATCTTGTCCTCTATGCGACTGATGAAGCTCCCTTTTGGTTTTGTTCTGTTTTGTCAGCAGGCTCTAAAAAGATCCTGAAAGCTTAGGAAATTACCCTATATGTGATTTAGATGAAGACAGAGGGATTTTTCAAGGTCCAGTTAAATCAGCACCCTGCAAAATTGGCTCTGATAGTTCCTCTTTTGAGACTGCGCACCTAGTGAAAAAACAAGTCCTGCTGCCGCTCTGCAGCCATGACCATCCTCTTCTCTCTCCTCCCACGCCAGTCTCTCTCTCCGTTGGCCGAGGTATACCGTTAGCTGAAAGACAGCATCAGAGAAGGTTAACAAATTCTCACACGTATAATATACTTCTTTTCTTCCCTCTGATTCTCATCTATCAAACGGTCCTTCTTACGTGTTGGTCCTGGCACTGAGCCACACAGCTCCAAGCTGAGCAACAGGGTTATGAAGGCAACAGTATTAGACTTTTTAATTAAACATACAATTCTAGCTTTCAACTTTCTTAAAATAAATATATAAAATAAAATAAAAAAAGAAAAACCTCTTTGTATCTTCTCTACATGTTTTCACAAATGCACAGGACACGGAAATAGGCACTTTCAGACAAGCTTTCAAACCACTGTCTAAAATTTTCAGCTGTGACCCACTTCTGGGTCTGTTCTGTTCACTACCATCGTTATTTGCATGATTTCTTATTATTCTGACTGCTTTTAAATATATTTATACTAATTAGAAACCATTCTTCAATACCTGTTAAAAGTAGTCTCCATCTAGTAAAAAAAGAACCGTAATTTCCATGACATCCATAACCCAGATTAGTCATGCAAAGACAATACAATATCCAAATAGTTTTCTGATAATTGGCATTGATCAGGTATTTATTTATCCAATTTAAGAACAGAACAGGCTTTCATTCCTTAATTTTAAAATGATTTCCCTCAAAGCTATGAAAAATACTTTTCTTGGATCAGATATTGTATTTGCTTTCAGATTATTATTTAGACTCTAAGCCTCAAAACCATGTCAGATTTCTCCAATCTAAGAAAGATCTTTTACATTTTTGTTCGTATACGAAGTATTGACTCATGGCCACTAAATAAACTTTTTTTTTTTCCTTTTTGGCTCAAGACTTCTGTGTAATTTTGCCTTCCATTGTATCCCATTTCCATGGCATGCTTAACATTCAAAAGCAGGGTTTCTGCAGCTAGTATTTTTCTAAAGGCTGTCTACTTGGCTCTTTAAAAACAGGTACCAACCTGACACCTACTGTGGCACATCAACTCTCTGATAACCTACTTTCAGGTTATCACAATGCCTACAGCAGAAACGGTGCCATTGACTCCAAGCCACTCACACAGCACATTAACATGTCAGAACACCTTCTTTTCCTGCACCACATTTAGACCTGAGAAGCCTTATTAACAGTTGCAAAATTCTCAAAAAGCCATTGCTTAAGTGATGTAAAAGAAACCCATCTCAGCAGCAGCTCGCGGTTATTAGTAGGGAGGAAAAAATGCCCCAGACCTAGTTCGGCAAAGGACCTTGAATGGCATGATAATTTTAAAGCACTTTATTAAGATTTAAACTGTGATAGCGTTCAGAGCAGCACACAGTGTATCGGTACTTTATAGAGACGTTAACATTTTTATACGTGTAGACAAATATTTACACTGAGAGACAGAGAAAAACACTGTGTTAACATAAAGGCAGAAGAGACACAAGTACGTGTGGTAGCCTGACTCCGTATGTACAAGTTTTGCAATTCATTCATGTAAAAGGAACTCGTGTTTTCTTATATCAGTTCTTGCTATTAGAGAAAAAAAAAAAAGAAAGAGAAACAAAGAACCCATACCCAAATGATCAGCTGTGAAGCCCCAGAGGTGAGAAAAACCAAGCTTTATGCTCTTTATAATCCAAGTACTGACTCATTACCTTAGCTATACAGTACAAAACTCTGGTCTTTTGCACTAATTAAATGCAAAGAGGGCTCAACCGATGTAGCATACAGGAAAAAACTCCAAGGGCAGACCCGCTGCCTGCCCCAAAAGAATCAGGCGCTTTCCCCTAAACGTAGCAGGTACTTGTAGTTCCCTGGGATTAAAATAATATACCTGGGCAACAAGGGGCAGAAAAAAACAGTTTTTGCATGATCCCTCTGGAAAAGGATGTGTAACTTAGTGTAAAACTAACGGGAGTCACTGTTATCTGAAAGTCATTTCCCAGTTTTTCCTTCCCGTCTGCTGGGACGACAGGGCCTTTGCCGACGCCAGGAGCACTCCTGCCCCGCTGCCTCCAGAAATAGCTGTCTTAACAAGACGTGTCTCTCTCAGCCCATTTTCCTTCTCTAGCTCTTCCCCCAAGGCTGGGAGGTAACACTATCGGCTACGACGTCACGACCGCTTTTTAAGTTGCGTGAACGCGCTGCCAGGTCACAGTCAGTCTCAGAAGAGAAAACGTGAAAACACTCCTATTTGAACAGGGCAACGTGCCCAGTGCGGCACACCTACGGGCAGGCACGAGGCGCCCCCGCGATCGAGGTGCCACCAGGCAGCTCGGCCACGCGAGCCGGCTCGCGGGCCGTGCACCGGCACGGTGTGCCCATATATCCCGCTGACACGATACAGGAGCTGTTTGTTGAGGGAATTTTATGAGTTAGTTTGAAGTCGATAATTTTGCTGCACCAAATCAATATTTCTGAACAGCAAGTCACGTTCAGATACAATCAGAAGGCGCACGTTCCAATATACGTATTTATAAAACACTTTGCATGTGTGTTCATGTTAAGTCTCCAGTCCAGAAACTTTCTGCTTTTATACACGTTCTCTCTCATTCTTTTCTGTAATGGGCTTCATTTGTATGCTGCTGTTAAAAAAGCGAATGCTTCAGAAACAACTTCTTCATAAATTCTGTTGGTAAGGTTAAAACAATACTTTAAAACGTTAAATAAATTCTATGCTTTGCCCTTCCCAAACCCCAAACCTTGAGATTTAAATGAAGATTAAATATGAAGAAATGATTAGCTGATCACAAAAGATGAAATAAAATACATTAACTAACTTGAGGAACGTTTTTACAATATTCATTTCCTTCAGCTCACCAGACATTTTATGTTTATTCTTATTTTGAAGGAAAAAATAAAAATTCTGCTGTCCTCCGAGCAAATAATTTGCACAGTGGCTGCAAATCATGAATTAAAGAATGTTTTCTTTCTACTTGGTCAGGAAGGTACTTTTACAGGAACCTACTCTAACTCTTTATGCAAATACTAAACTTAAGCAGCTGACATTTGATTTAGTGCTTAGAAGCACAGAAGACAGGAAAGACCAAGAGCCGCTAATTCCCAGGGATCCAATGGAGCCAGAGAATATTGATCGTATGGGATATGACTAGCTAATAATAATGGACAATTCCCTTTTCACTGAACCTGAGAATCATGATCTCTGTCTTCATTCTCAAGCTCTGGGCTATTATTGCCTACAGGACTTTTTTTCCCCCCAGAATCGCCAGAATTTTCCATAACCTCCAGTGACAATTCAAGTGGTATTCTTGTGTTTCCACAGTCCAGAAACTGGTCACACGCTTTCCTGATACGGCTGGCATCTACGTAATGATTGATTGCAAGAGAGCTCAACAGACAAACGTACTCAGTGAGAACAGAACAGAAAGGTAACAGTACCTCTCTTGAGAGACTGCCGTTATTTCTTGCTATATCATTCAGGCCATCCCATAGAAAACTCGTAGGAGAACGGACTTAGTTTTCACCTTTGTGATGCAGCAAAAGATGCGTTTTGCACGGACTACAGTTGTCTCCCAGAAAACCTGATTAATTCATCGTTACGCAGCTGGATCTCGCAGAGGAAGCCGCCTCCAGCCTCTGCCAGCAAGCACAGGGCCTTTCCCGTGATCTGGAGCTCCTCCCTCTGCAGGAAAAAAAGGTTGTTGAGCCTTCAAAATAGTATTTGGTATCACACGAAACTTAAGCGTCTGTTAATTTTTTGGACACGTTTTAGGACTTAGTACTGAAGATCTGGCCTCTAAGGCAGATTCTACGAGAAACGGTCTCAGCGCGAAGCCGAGAAGGCCTAATACTGCAGCGCACGTAATTCGTTTAATTAACTAACTGCGGTCTGCACTGTAGTTTTTAGTGCTCTGCATTTAACTCATTTCCTGTCAGCCTTTCGCCAGACCCAGAACCCTTCTTTTCTACTCTGCCTCACATTTTGGAAAGTACTCCTCTCCTTCCTTTTGCCTTCACGTTGTGTTATTTCCGACCTCTTGCTCATCTTTTATTACTCTCTGGTTCCTAGCTGTATTATTCAAGCTGATATTGCAGCTGTGATTTCTATTTTTTCTTTGCCCTTTTTGGCTTTGCCAGGCATTTCGTTAGCAGGCTCCCGGGGAGCACTGATACTGCCTCTCTGCCATGACAGCGTCCAGTGGGATTTACTAAAACTGATTCCTAGGATATACCTGTTTCCAGTTGCAATTAGAAATCTCCTTCCACTGAAACATACAGAGCAGATCAGATTCAGATCTGGTGAAAGCACGCACAAATACAGCAAGGCACGAAGCCATCAGCGGAGATGCAGCTTCTTAGACCAGATCTGAACTTGGCCCGTGGCGTATCAGCAAAAAAACTCCCCCAAATGGCAACACGTTAAATCTGAGCACAGCTCCTGAACGTCATACGGCAGGAGCAAAACCATGCCCCCCGCCAAGCGACTCGGGATATCAAGCAGCGGTGAGCCACAGTCAGCTGAAATAACTCATGGACAGGTTTTAATTTAGAGCTTTTCTGGGCAAAATATTTTTTTGGTAAGACAGCTAAACGCAGTGGCATTTCTTCTCTGCAGAAAGGCGCTGTAATGAAGATATCTGTGCATTGACTGCTTTTTTTGCCTTATGCCATATAGGTTCCTATTTTAGTTCCCCTCTCCTGCAGTTCCCCTGCTCCCACATACCTTCATAACTTCCTTTGTGTCCTTTTTTTGCTTCTTCCTCCACCCCCTTTGTTGCCTTTCAAGCTTACTGAAAATAATGAACTTCTGTGGCCTTCAACCTTTCTAATGTCTCTGCTTATTTCTGCAAGTTAGTTTTGGCTGTTAGGTTATGTTATAATGTTCCCGCACAGATATTCTTTTTGTGATGACAGTAAATAAGATACACACAGACTTTTCTGTTTATTTTTTCAGCTGTTCATTTATAGTAAATTTTAATAAAAACTGTGAAACAATTTTGTTCCGTGGGGGAGGCTTGACACAAAAGTAGAACAATAATGTGCCAAAAATGCGTTGTTATGATCTTTCAGATGGGTACTGTCACTAGGAGGGGTCTGCACTTCAGTCAGTACGAACATGACAAAGTAGGAACAGTACAGCTGCAAACTCCCTTTGGATAATGCGGCAAAACATATGGAAAACGTTTCCTGACTTATGAAAAATAATATTGGGGCAGCATATAGTAAAGGGACTGGGTCAAAAGGGTGAATAAAGCGTTAGCACAAACCTTAAGTGCAATCTTGTAGTCATAAATTCCCTACTAATGAAATGTATATGTAATTCTTACAACCTCTCTGTGTTTGAAAAATCTATAGTGTTAATAAAGTGACATAGTTAGAAATCTATACGGGACCTTATTTATTCATTATTTATTTTAAGAGATGGTCCTGAATCTAAACATTCCCTTCAGGAAAGTCTGGATTGTGATTTAGGTTCAAATTTGCACTTTCTGGCCTGGACCCGTTCCTGACTCTGCTCGCGCTGCAAGCCCGCACGCTGCCTTGCTTCATGCGACTGGCAGGAAGTTACATTTTGGCCGGGCAGACGGACGCGCTGCACGTCCGTCCGCGGCGCTACGAGGAGGTGCTCGCTCCTCCCTGCCAGGTCCTCGAGAGCCACTGCCTGTGCGGTGCGGAGTGGTCCGGGTCGTGTCCCCCGGCATCTGAACTGGCTTGGCTTGAAGGGCTAGGCGCCTCCCCTTGTACAGGGGTGCCCTGTACCCCACTCTCTCTTCCTCTGCCGGGAGAAGCACTGAAAGCCTGCAGGAGCAAGGAAAGATTTTGGACCTCTCAGGACGGGCTCCATGCGGCGGTTTGGCCTTTCAGTCCTCTCCAGAAGGGTCTAGCGGAGGCAGAAAAGGGGATAAACCTACCTTGCGGGTGCACAGGAGCACATAAACGCCCGGGCTGGAGGGGAACACCTTCCAGACAAAAAACAGAAACAGAAATCACTAGCAGTCGTTAAACAGTCATAAACAGCCTGATCCCATGTTCAGCAATCCCAGTTGATTTACCAAAACTCGCCACCCACGCGTGGGCTCTTGGTTGTAGGGCCACAGCCAGTGTCTTTGACCCTTCCACACGCACCAGCAAAACAGTCAATAAACAAGTCAGTGTGAGGCAGGGGAGGAAATACTTCTGAAGTCAAAACCCACATTTCAAGCCTCTAAAGGACTAGCACTTTTACATGATTATGATTTAATATCTCTTACTTGGGGTAACAGCCGCAAGGAGCAGGATGTAAGTGCTTTTCTATACTCTAAATTGACTCTGTCACCTTTCTGTGGTTTTTACTTGTTTTATAATCGCTCAGTTGATCCTACCAAAAATAAACTAGCACGATCAATGAAATAGGTAGACCGTGGGAGCAATGAATAGCCACATGATTAAGGGTTTTCAGGCTTAGGTCCTAAATAACCCTAATTGCCACTCTATTATCTACAGAGTTAGAAAACAGAGAAAGTCAGGAAAGAAGAAGTTATTGACAATTTATGATAAAAATACCTCTCCTCACACTAGCGCAACTCTTCCAAATAGCTATTATTAAATTCCAATAATGGAATTATAGCAATAAAAGGTTGTAAGGTAAACAGTAGAAAAAACGAGTACTTTTCACACTAAACTTCCGCATCACGGAGATGCGCTAGAAATGCCTATTTTGCCCAGAGAGCCAGGTTTCCTATATAAATGATGGAGTTGTCAGGACCCCTCCAAACAGACAACTGAAACATCTAACATGAGATTTCTGCTCTAAATTATCCTTCGTTAGTGGCAAAAAGAGTCTAGGAATAATATTTTACCATGGCTGAAGTTTCATCCTACACCTGTGGCGAGACACTAATAGGGTCCTGACAGGTAGTTATGCAGGTAAGAGAATATGTGGGATGGCTCACTGTATAGCTGACCTGCAGTAGAAACTTTGTAGTCAAGGCTGAAGTGGACATTTTAAATTGTCTACACCTTCCTGCTGTTACTGATGGTTGTCATCGCTTAGTCTTTCTCATTCAGAAATGTCTCAAATGTATCATAACTGCCCTGAGGGAGTCAGGGGAAAAGGGAAAGCAAAGACAGAAGGGGAGATTGAGTAAAATCCTCTCAGTCATTTTTTGGGGTGGTTAGTGGCAAAAGAAAACAAACTGTATTTTCCGTTAGAGGAAAACCAAGTATTTTGTCCTTTTTATAGTGTGATGCATTAGAAACATTCCTTCTTTGCAGCCATCTTAATATATGTATGGTCCCTAATAAAGGATGACATTCTTGCTGAAACTGGAAAAGTAAAACAACGGTTGGTTTTGAGATAAATTATTAACATAACTAATTGCTGCTCTAAGAAGGCTTGCAGTAAAAGGATAACGCACTGCAGTCAAGTGAGATAATTGGCCTGAAGTAGGCTAAGAAACACTACTCGCTTTGCTGATTTAGTTGCCTACTAAGCTGCCTATTAAGTTGAAGCCTTGTCTTTCTTGTTAGCGAGCTTCAAATGAATTTCTGATTTCACACGCTCTGATGCTCTAAGCAGAAACATCTACCCACCCATGCCAGCTAGAGAAAGAGCTCAATCATCCTAAGGCAGAAAGTGCTCTGAGATAGAAAGCATCACCGTACCCAAGATGTGGGGTGTCAGTGCCCATGAGATTTCCCCTAGAACAGTCACTAGTCAACAGTAACTGAGGAACCAGTGAGTCAAATGGTTCACAAGCCCTTAACAGGAAATGAAAGATGGAAAAAAGATGTTTGGTGAGAGAGAGACTAAATTAAGATTTTTGTGAATGAATTCAATCAACGTGCCTCAGAAAGGCTGAGAATAATACCCTCTCTGTAACAGAAACGGAGATTAAAAAGGGCACGTTCATTAATATTTTCATTAATATTTGCATGATCCTTGCAGAAAAAAATGCAGCAGAGAAATACATCAGAAAACTGTCATTTTTCCAAGCGACCATGGCCAGAAACATATGCGACATGCCAAGGGTTATCGACCATCATGAAAAGGAAGGGTCCCTTGAGTATCAGCTGGTGAAGAAATGAAGCAGTGTGTGTGCATGGAATATGTTCACTTTTATCCATCCAACAGCTGTTTGCCTGTTTTCAACACTGCCGGCACACGTGCTGGATGTAATGACAGCCTGCTCTGTGATACCTGTGCTCCAGAATATTTGGAGAAGGACCAGCTGCTTCCTACAGTTCCCAAGTCTTTCGGAGTCAGCTCACTTCTGTTACAAATTTGACTCTCTCTGAAAGTTATTTGATCTGATTAGTACGCAGGTGCAAAGAGGCCACAATGGCAATTGTTTAAACATTACTGAGAAACTTTAGGAATCCCAGAAAAATCTTCCAGAGGAACCAGGTATGCTAAGATAGCAGTAGCAAGAAGAAAGCTTCTTCGTTTCAGCAGAGAAACAGGTGGAAGACATCTTTTTTTTCATTTAAAGGTGGGATCATGAACATTTAATAGTTAAAATAAATCTGTTTAACAAAAGGGAGATGTTGAAATTCTGCACAGTATTGCTATAATGAGTAAATATGGCTTTATACCTCAATTTTGAATCAGGGAGCTTTATATCAAATGGGACGCCAAGGCCATAAAACCTGTCAAAATATGAGATAAGGAAGTAAAGAAATGATACCTGCCATCACCGTTAGACATCACTAAAATCTAAGCTAAGGAGCCAGTGTAAGAGCAGTATCTATAGCTAATCATTTTCTACATATTACTCTCCAGACTTGCAAAAATAGTCTGATATTTTAGTAACGTTTAGTACAGAAAGGGATATATGAAGCTGTAGACATGCCACTTGCTGGTACTCTCTCCGGAAGACCTGTTGAGCCACTGCTGGGGGAAAGGAAAGGGACAATAGGTTGGGAAGTTGGTTTTACCAGATGCCTCAGGAAAGGAGCACCAGTTATTCTAAGGAGGACATTTTAGAGATATTGCTGTAGGCAAAGAGCTCTCCCACGGAGCCGAGATACTCCCCTGCACTCTAGGGCTAGCGGGGTATCCACAGGACTGTGTGGCCTGCAATGCTCTGCCTCACTTTCCCACCCTCCCCAAGTTATTTCCAATCATTTATTTCCTCAGATGGTGATTTCACGAGAAGCTTGGACTATATTAATTAGCCCCTCACGGTCTGTTTTTCAATTAAGGAAATACAGCAAACCAGCGGCAGCAGCTGCTAGAAGCCAAGCTATTTTTTTTTAATATTAAAAGAGCCTTCTTGTTACAGGACCAGTAGGGCTGTCTCCTACAATTACAACACACTCGGAGAGCACTGGAGTTCAAAAGCATTCTGAAAGGTCCTGGTGTTTGGCTGAGGATATTTGAGTCCTTGACTCCAGTCCTTGTCCTTTTACAGGACCCAGGATTTCAAATGTAAGCTTCAAATAGCAATTAAAAATAGCATCTAAAAGCATTCTTTAGGTATTTTATTTTGTCCTTGTTCTTTGTCTGCTATACACCTGCCATGGAAAATGTTGGATATGAAAAGTGCGGCAAGTTTTGACAAATGATTTCTTGTTTAATTAGTGGTATGTATGGTTGACATACAATACAAGATGGAAGCCAACAGATTGCTCATGGGACATCTCAAGAGTGTCTACAACGGAGTAGAGTTTGTAGCTCTCTTCTTTGTGTTTGCACCTGAGAGTTTTCAGATTAAAGATCTTAGAAAAATAGTTCAATTTCAAACATAGTTTTGGGTTCCTCTTTCACAAAGAGGCACCTGTCCTAAATGTACTCGATGGCAGAGTATTTCTTTTCTATTTCAAAAAGCCAACAGCACAGGACAAAATACATTTTTTAAAGCAGTGTAGTAGAAGCTGGATTCATCACCTCTCCACAACAACATGTTATACTTAACCTACACCTGCATTTGTGCAGTAGAGTCCAGCCCACTCTTTATATAACACATGCACATACACACACATTGTGTGTGTGTGTGTATGTGTGTGTGTATATATATATACACATATATACACATACACACACTTTATGTGTATACGTGCGCACGCGTACACACACACATATATATATATAAATGATGATTTTCTGGTCCATACACTCTTCAGAAAGCAATATGGGAAGGGACGCTGGTCTCTTAGTGCTTCTGCATTATGATCTACTGACCCTGAAAATAGGGTCAGAAGGAGGTCTCACTGCTAACTGGAAAACTAATCAATATAATTCTACCAAAGGGCTGATACACACCAAATAATACAGTCCCCTCCCCCTCAGCAAAAGTCTATGCCTCATTGTAGAGAATATAAACATCACATTTTGATAGTCAGGGAAAAGAAAAACAATCAAGCAAACAAAAAGGTTTATGCTTTGTGAGGCTAGGTGAAATCACCAAGCCGTATCATCGTTCTCAAATTTTAATTTTACTTCTGAGCAATCTGATTGGTTTCGTTTCACATTTTGGGCTTAATTCCTTGATCAGAAATGCAGAATTATGTCTTTACTTTCTTCTACAGTTAAAAACAACTATCAATGACAAAAGAAAGGTTTTCTTCCTCTCTCCCTCCCTCCCCTCAAATATTACAGTTACACAGTGAGAAAAATGAGCCAGTCTTACAGTGTGCAACGAGCCCTGCACAGCAATTGCGACCAGCACAGAGCAGCCTGGAGGGATGCCGTCGTAGAGTAGGGCTGCATTCGATTCTGCTCAGGTACTTTTTACTGAGGAGGAGAGCAAGACAAAGGGTAAAAGGTCACTGGTGACTAATTTTCTGAAAACCAGCAGCTTGTGTAAGTAATAGAACATTTATTGTATTTCTCTGTCATCCCAGCAATGAGCTAGAAAATCCATAAGAATTCCCAGCACTAGCCTTTATTAAAGTATAGCCCTGGATTAGTTTAATGTCCAATTTAAAGTCACTGCCTGCACCTACTTTGCTTACTTTTCTTAAAGAGAGCCATTTTCCCCTAGTTACCTCCCAATTTAAGCCGCCAAGAATATCTTTTTCCCTAATAAAAAATAAGGTTTCATTTATTTTATATATACACACACACATATATATATATGTGCGTGTTGAGAAAGGAGCACTTAAGTACTGCATTCCTATATTAGAGAGCTGTTTTCCCACACTGAAATACATTGGCATAATCGGAGCTGGGCAAATACTGCAAAATGCTGTAAAATGCAAATAATGCAAAATAGCTGTTCAAAAAGCAAAAAGTACAGGAGCCGCAGACTGCCTTTACAATGTTTGCACCCCTCTCACTCACTCTGTGTAAACATCCATATGATTTCAAAATATTGTTTCTCTGAAAGGATAGTCATAGAAATCAACTCTGCTGTGGACAAGACAGAAACTGTGAACTGAAGGAGTTCCTCACATTCATATCCAAGCCACGGGTCTAACACAGACGCAATCTGTTTGCAAAGGAGGCAAAAACGCCCCCTCGACGACGAGAAGCTAGCGAGCACTTGTGGTTCTTATATTCCTTGTCCGTAATGATTTGACTGGAGACCCGGACTGCCTTGGTAGTGGAGGAGATGGCAATAATCTGTTTTCAGTCAATATACTTGACAGCTATAAACGCTGTTATTGGACCTTCAATGAGATACTTAATACATGTTAACCTCGCAAAATGTAATTACTCTCTAGACTAGACTAGAACAACAGAAAAACAGAGTGTAAACGCTGTTTAGGATAGAGTGAGCCCTCACCTCTTCCAGAAGCTCTGATTAGGCAAATTGTCTTTTGCTGGCTCAGATTTCACTACTTTCACACCTAGATTAGATTCCTGGTGGCAATGGCACAGCTTTGTATCACCTGAACCATACTCACCTTCCAGAATACACTTCTTCAACTTGCCTCCAAGCCCGAATTACGCCAGAGTAGATGCCACATTATCTGTACCGGTCACCAAAGTCCTTCAGAAACATTCCTGCCATGCTGCTGTGCCTTCGGTAAAAGCTCAGTAAAAGCTGCTGCATTTGGGAAAGCTCCCACCATCTGAAATCCACTGCAAGTCTGGAAGTGCCTCTCTTCCTGTTAACGTGTCTGCAAGCTGTCTTCACTAGCAGAGTCTCTGCACAGGGCTATGAGTTTAAGCAAGGACTGACCAGAGGAACAAAGGCTTTCGTCAGACATACTCACTTCTGTCGATTCTTAGAAGTGCAATGGCTAGCCAAATCCACAGATAATTTCACCACTTTACCCAGGCCACCAGGACATGTCACTTTTTTCCGCAAAGCACACCAATTTCAGTCCTAGCACCTGGTCCAGCTCTCTGCAACCACCAGCGCTTTGCAGTCTCCTTCTTGCATGTCTTCTCATAGTTGCTTGGGAGATAGCTGGATTGCTGCCTGCAAATGCCCAGCATACATTTTCATCATAAAAACAGGATAGATGGTAACAGCTTTCAGGAGAGAGAGGCTCTTCCATAGTACCTGTGCTTCCACGTCGAACGTTTTTGGCCTCTCTCTTCTTCCCCTTCAGTTGCATTTTTCATGGTTTTCTTCAAGACAAACATCATTACAGTAGCCAGTGCTGAGAAAACACATTTGTCTTCCCCGCACCTCCTTGTGACCCACACTATCTGATTTTGATTTGTCCACACGCTCTGAAACCTCCGAGAAAAAGGGAAGGCAAGAGCCTGAGTGCCAAGCAGTCTCTTGGGTGCACTCCCATTTTAGGCTCCAGCATCTCTCTTCTTTCACTGGGTAAGCATTGCTTTCCGGTCTTCTCTGCCATAGAAAGGCCCCTTCACAGCAGACTTTCTGCACCTGAATTGCTAGGGATCACTGGGTATATTATACTGGAAAAGAAAAATCAACAAATAGAACAAATTTTTCTTCAGATAATTCAAATTCTTGATATAAATTTCTTGTCATGTCCAGCTCATAATTCATTCTTATGACATCACAACCAGGAATCACAGCAGGAAATGACAAGCGTTTAACATGAAAGTGCTCCTGAACCACCAAAGTTAATTAGACAAGATTCATGTTTTACATTTATTAGCTATAACTAACGTACACTTTTAAATATGTCTGAAAGAGTGCACTGTAATTCATGGATTCCTGATTTAATGATATTTTTTTCCAGGCAGCAAGCCTATGAGATACTTTTTAATGAAACTGTTCACGCTCCCATACGAGCCAGTTACTTGATGGACATATGATGACACATGCTTTAAATCAACCTGGATGATACTGTTGAAAATCCAATTCACAGCTCTTCAACAAAAATCTGTTTTTGTTGTTTAGTTACGTGTGGGGAAAAAAACATATGCAGTTGAAGCTTGTAACTAGTGCTAAAAAAAAAAAAAAAAAAAAAAAAAAGGAAGAAAAGAGATGTTTTATACAGATAGGCAGATGGCTGTTTCAGTATAGTCAATACGAAAAGTTTCCCAGTGACAACAACCCTGTGCCCTAAAGTGGATTTCAAGTGAACTAAATATATAGGAACACAGAGATTGGTAAGGTAAGGTAAGTTGTACGTTTGCAGACACGCGGAACACCAACAGCTCCAATTCAGGGTAATTGCTCAGCACCTTCATAAATTCTGCTCTCCAGCTTTTTTTTTTTTTTTCCTCAAGTTTTACACTTTCACACTAAATCATACTAGGCACCTAAAAATGGACCACAATTAACTTTTGAGGGCTGTGGCCAAATTTTTCTGGTAGTAAGACTGTATAGTTTTTTCATTCCCATCAGAGGACACACACGTAACACCAAGGAAAACCAATCATTTTTCTGGAACAAAACTCAGGAAAACTGAACTTCCCAACACTGTGACTTCAGAAAGGAGGAAATGTCTAACAAGACGATTTTGTTCAGGTCTGTATTTGCTATTGTACACACATTACATAGTGCAATTATTTTGCATTTTGATCATGAAAGCTCCAAGTTCAAGAGATAGCAAAGTTGCAGTAGTTATTTTCCCATCTTGCTCCTTTCCAGTCTCTTTTGTGAGCAGCACTATTATTCAGAGAGTGTGTAAGATATGTGTCCAGGTGCTAAATGGATGTAAAATTTACTGAGACAGGAACCCCAGGAGACATTACCAGTTGGTTACAATTACCAAGGTTCAAAACCTAAGTTAAGGGAAGTAAGATGGTAGGTGGAACTGAGCAGGAGGCAACAATAAACTAACATGGCTTTGAACAGAGACAGAAAACGAAGTAGAAATGGGAATATTCAAGTACTGGATATAATCTGGGGCATATTAAGTGGAAGAAATAAATCAAGCAATAGCTCTGAGCACATGGTACAGAGCTGTGTTTTCCTTTATAATATGTGAAATGATAGCAATTTTTGACAGAGTTTTTAAGAATCAAGTGGACACAGACTGGAGACAGAGGGGTAAATTTTGATAACTCACACTGCTGAAAATCTGGAAAATCTGACATCACTACTCTTACAATAGCATAAAGCCTGACTTTAGGCAGCTGCAGGCCAGTATAGAGCATTCAGAGATTACTAAGCATTAGGCATGACACTTCCAGTTAAATGTTAGCTAGAAGCAAATAGTACTTTTTCATGGAAAGTGTATTGATGAAAAATGACAAGTAATGTTAAAAATAACACCAAAAGGACAGGAAAATACTGTAAAAAAATCACACACACAAAAAAGGACTTTGAATGGTGTACTGAGTAGTAGTTGAAAATATAAGAAATCAGAGGAAAGAGGGAAAACACAATTAATACTATCAGGACAGCACATCCTTTAAGAATCATGTATCAGGGTGACAGACTATGGCTGTAGCCATGGAACCTGTCCTACATGTTTATGGCTCCAGCCATGCAAAGCACCTTGCAAGAAACGGATATTAAACGGTAAGAGTGAAATTCTGAGCCTACTCAAAGTCAACAGCAAATTTCCATTGATGTCATGGCGTTGGGGGAGAGTGGGAAAAAATGTGCAATTGTCAATGAAACCATTTTTTGTTAGAAAGTGCCAAAATGTTTTTACCCCATGAAAAAAAATTCTAGAATTAATTCTTCTTCAAAAACTGTAGAAAGAACAGTCAATAACCCAGCAATTGTGGCATGCACATGGACTGCGGGATGGTATTAGCCCCGATCTCTTTCTACTGGCGATCAACTTTGTATAAATAATTATTTGGCCAAAAAAAGACAGACTGATCCTATAGCCTATTTGGGCATTTATCTGGAATGGGACACAGGCAGAAACTTGATCCCATATCCCATACAACTCGTACATCTCAAAGGAGTTTTCAAGCCACTAAATTATTGATTTTACTGAATTAACCTGCACATATTGAATTAACCTTACACACATATTCATTCGGTCTCTTAAGCCCCTGTCATCTTACTCACAAATACAATATTTCTAAAATTCTCAGTGTTGTTCTGAGAAAAAAAAATACCTAGACACTTTGCTTCTCAACAGCATAAAAAGCTGTAAATAAAAGTATAAACATTACAGGTATAGCCGGGAGTTAATAAGCATAGATTTTTTTTCCCAAGCATTTTAGAAGCAAGAGGTCACCAAGAAGATCATGAGGCCCCTTATGGCTGATGACAAGACTAATTTGTTGACAGAAGATTTAGCATTACTTAAGAATTATATGAATTCTTTTTATCAAAGGGAAGAATGGCTGATAGATACCAGAAACAGATTTATTTCCCTTAGGAGGAAGAAGAAATACTAAAGGAAATCAATATCAGGTCAGAACAGGTGATTGAGAAATTTGAATGTTCTATTCGCAGAGAAAAAAAGTTTCCTAACTAACAAATCTGACATTTTTTTTCCCCCTCAAATAATATAGTTGCGAGCTTAGCACTCTTATAATTTGAAAAATGGAGAATCAAGACTAAAGCAATTCAGAAAGATTCAAACTAATCGGAATACATCAGGAGCAGGCCCAGATAAATGATATTTCTAAATGGTTTGTTAAGGCAAACATATGAGAGATTACATTTTTCACTTTTGTATTCACTTCTCCTGATCTGAAGAAAACAAAACAGGATGCGAAGGTGGGAGAACGTTGTAACAAGGGAGTTCCTGGACTATTTTATGATCTATCAAGAACTATAGACATTATCAGCAAGGAAGAAGCATGCACAGCCCTGGCAGGCAAACAAACTGGAGACAGTGGGAGTCTTGTCCTCAGAGCTGATTTGTATTACCTGCTGTTAGTTTGGAAATCAAGCTTCTACATCATTCTCATAAGTACTTTTCTGTTTGAATTCCTTCCCTTTCCATTTGACAATCTCCCTCAAAGTAATCACAAACTTTGTTTACACAGAGCAGAAAGGAGTCTGACATTATTGCAGAAAAGAGAAAAGGAGAAAAACAAAGTCCATCTTAAATAAACTGCTCCTAAAGCAGCCACTAAGGCTCTGAGTACTAGTGCTCCAAACAGCAGAGCGTGACTGACAGTGTCTGGTTAGAGCATGATGGACCGAGTTTTCAGGAAAGAAGAGGCATGTAGGCCATCCCTGGACAGCAGACAAACCCTCTGGTGCACCTTGTGATGCCACTGCTCCAGCTGCCAGGACCGAGGGACCTGCTGGAGCATGACGTGGCTCTCTTCCCTCCAGCCAATTCAGCTGGGTATCCATCACGCGCTAAGTATTTCAAATAATACTGGCTGTAGCAAGTAGTGAGCCCTACTTTAAGACCAAGGGAAGGAACCAAGGAGTAATAATTGTAGGAGTTGCAGAATACTACAGAAATAATAGCTCACTGAGAGATTAATATATGGTCTATAAATGCATGTTTTACCACTTGTAATTTCTGCAGGGAGACAGCAGAAGAGATAAGAGTCTTCAGGAACATTACAATGAGGTTATAAAATACTATTAATGCTTTCAAGTTGAGCTCAAAAGAGTTTAAATGCTGAGAGCTGCATCAAGCCTACTGAATAAGAGACACTTCTGAGCCAAAGGCACAAGTTTGGGGGCCTCAAAGAAGCTGTGAATCCCAGGTTGCAGGAGAGACAGTATCAGGGCAGCCACTCTTCCATTCTAAACACAAACAGCGTTTCCCAGCTGGGCAAATTATTCCATGCATTCCATTCATCAGGCCTAGTTAGCAGACATTTACATCAAGTACATACATCTAGACTGCTATTTAGACAGAAACCTTTCTCTGATTCCAGATATTCCTACTAATTTGAGATGATGCTATGTTTCTCCGTACTTTTCACTCAGTCACTACATGAGAAGTGCACACCCCCCCCCACCTTAACAGGAGCTGCCTTTAGCATCACACTTGAGCATCACACTTTTGGTTACTTAAAAAACAAGCAGTGCTGGGATATTCTCCATAGCTCATGACTCATCTGTTCTCCATGTCAAGCTGACATCCTTCTGAATCAGAGCTGATTCTATAGCACATAAATAATTTTAGTCTTTAGCTGTCTTGACTGCAGAGTTGTGTGAAGGGCATCACAAGAAAATAACCAGCACTCAACTCAGTCTTACTCAGGTTCGGACTCTTCAAACTCAGTAAAGGTCAAAATGCATTTATTTAAGCTTTCCTTAAAAAATGAGGAGAAATGAAACCTCTTCTGGGAAAAGGCCACCTGTAATGCTCTTCAAGAGCACCCAAAGACTTGAGGACAGACTAAAGGACAGCATCAGAATAATGCCACAATTACTGCCGAGCCTACTACAGCTCCCTACCATGCATTAAATTACATATGGACAATGGGGTACTTTTTCCCTAGAAGAGCCCATGCAGCAAAAAGGAAGACCTCTCTTCTCATCTTTTGCAAGTCTCTAGTGCTTTGCCAAATTCCTTCCCGTAAGGGCATGTATGCTGACTGAGAGTACCTGATCCTTGCACAGGATCCAAGGATGAGAGGAGAAGGATGCTTCTCCTGTTTACTCCTCTTTCAATCCATGCAAGACTAAGAATAACCTGGCTCTTGTACATTGTGATGAACATAGATCTTCCTGATTTGTAAGGCCTGTAAGGCTTTTGTAGGCCTAAGAGGCACCTCAGACCAGCTAGTCTTCATTACAGTTTTGATGCCGATCCGAAAGGTTCGTATCAGCTGAAACTGTCAATAGGAGTTTATGGATCAATAGCAGTGACAAATATTCTAATTAGAAAACCACGAACAGCAGTATCATCTGTATTTCTGCTAATTGTAAAGACTGCATTTAACTCGTGTCCTGTTGGAGCTCAGTTTCAAGTTTCAAACCTAGCTCATGATAGTTTTTGTCCCCAAGACTTGCATCCCAGAAAGTGCTAAATTGGTGCAAAACGCTTTGAACAAGCACGGAAAACAAGTCAAAAGGTATTGAAGAAACAGCAAATTAATGCTTATCTCTGTGAGATGTTGAGCCCCCAGACCTGAGCATTTTGGGCTCAGGCTCAGATCTGCAAAAAGTTAACACTAAAATGTCATTAAGAATCTGGCCCACGGTGCGTCGAATGAGTGGGTCATGCCTCCTCACTGAACGAGTCATCTCTTAGATTGTTTCCCTTATTTTCTGTCCTTATACACTAAATATTTCAATGCTGTAGCCATCCCTATCCTAAAATGACTTTCATGATAGAATGCCAACATCTGGGCCTTCCTCTTGTCTCATGTGACACCCCCACACTCAGCTTTCAGAAGCAGGAGCAGTAGCTATCCGAAGATAACTAGCGATCAGTGCTGATAAACAAGAGATGGAAAACTGGAAGCAGGAAGAGAACTCCAAGTGACCCTAATTCCTCCAGCTACTCTTAGATTTGTGACTGAGGCTTCATTCACTGGTAGGTACTGCTGCATATTCTGGATCCCACTTCTGAAAGCCAGGTTATAGCTACGGTTATGAGAAAAAAAGGCTTAAGTATGAAGACAGTCAGTTATCTACTTAATAAGCTTACCAGGACTGTAATTCATATCTGTTTTGCTTCTAAGGTTTTGTTTTGAAGCTGACCTTTAGTCTTGCTGAACAAAATTGGGTTTTGTTTTCCTACTAGGCTCAGCTGGCCCCCTATCTCTGTAGGAGCGGAGGATCCACAAACAAGGAGTGCAGACACTCCTGACAGCACTTTCCAGACGGGTATCTTTAGGGGGTCCAGACATTGGAGAGTGTTTCCCAAAGACCTAGAACGGGCCAGTTTGAGGTTTTGAGTACTGCCAACTGCTGAGCCTTGTGGAAGACTTCTCTTCAGCAGGAATTAATTTTCCCCTCCAGGAAGAAAGAGCCGAAAGACAGTTTCAAGCAAACACAACAGTTCCTTGTAAGCAGCTCAAATCCAATAAGGTCATCTTTCACCTTCAATACACTGCCACTTGAGTTGCCCAAAGCGATAAGCAGATGAGTGGGACTGTGGATAAAATATTCACACCCAGTTTTCTCCACTTTCTGGCACCACTAGAAAACACATGGGATCGCTTTTGTTGGTTAATTCCTTTTGGCGACACTCACTTCTTCAAAGTGCCTTTCAGCCATTAACATCTTATACAGTTACATTTTGTGGTACGAGAGCTTTCTAGTATTCAATAGAAAACATGCCCCATACATAGCTTTGGGAAATCATTGTAGAGAAGCTACTTACCAGGTATGTGTCTCATAACTTTCAGATAATATAACACTAAATTCACACCTTACTAAACACATTACTACATTTGGACCATCCCAGATGAAAGAAGCTACTTACAACACAGAGGTTGGCAGGCTTTTAAGGTGACCGTGGGTCATTTTCCTTCCCCTGCCTCAGACTCCCTTTCTATAAAATGAGGATAATGCTGCTATCCTGCTCTGTAAGATTTTTTGAGAGAAAAAGTCATGCGGGTGATGAGGGGAAGGTAAATTCTCATTTTAAGTGAAACACTGTGAAATAAGTGCAGCGTTGCAGTTCTGAAGGGGAAAGAGCTGCATTTGTTATGCCTTCTTCTACTCCTCGCTACTGCCAACTGAAACAACAACAGGAGAAGGGGGAAGGTTAATGCTAAGAAAGAGTTCGCACACACTCAGCTTTGGAAAGCTTCTACTCCTTTTCTTTTCAGATGCAAGCCCCTTAGATAAACCCTCCCCTGAGCAGTTCTAAACAAAGTGACCTGTGAAGATGGAAGGTGTGATTCTGGTGTAGGTTACGCTGCCTTTGCACATAAGGTACCAGAAGTCAAATGCTTTGTATGAAATTTTGTTGTGTGAGGCTAACTCCTGTTAAATGAAAGCAAACACCTGCTATTCATATGCCTGACATCAAACATTGATTTCTCAGCCTCTCTGTCACCTAAGAAATAGATGAATCCAAACATTCTCTTTCTTACACTAAAATAGAACCAAGGTGTAAAATAGGAAATGCAAAAAGTAATGTCAAGATTGCGTATCTGCTGTGCCCTTACCACCTTTTTTAGATGACAGAGCTCAAACAGCCTGCCCTGCTGTCTTACTGGCAGTATGTTACACCGCATAGAGAACTTAGAAGCACTGTGAAGCGTTATTTAATCTTTCTTAGGTTTAATGCTCTGTTTACTCCTTATTGTTGTTTCTCTTGCTGTATGTGCTCAGGTCAGAAGAATATCACTCTTCTGTGCAGAATTCAGCCTACACAGCAACTGGGAGCAGCAGCAGCCCTGGTGCTATCAGTTCCAAGGGCTGGCTAACTTGGCAAGAGGATTTTGCTACCCAACACATTTTGTCCTACGTAACATGGGAATGCTGGAGAAACTACTAGCCTCAAATCCTGGCAGCGTCTCTGGTAGAAAGTGAGGAGCATACAAATAGCACCGTGCAGATGACTTATTTTATTTGACCATACAAGTGACATGGACTAGAACAAATTATGTGTTTCTTCTTGCCATGGTCATACATATCAAATCCACCTTTGCCGCCCCAGAAGTTCATTCTGCTCATTACTGTGACTACTTTGAATAGCATGTTTACTAGGGTCAGGGAAAAAAACAAAGCTAGCGGGTGGCAGGCAGCTGGGACGAAGAGGCCTGTCACCTTCTGGAGACAGCAAAGTCACAATGAAATATTTTATAGCCTCAGATATATTCTGCATTTGGTTTAGTTCCTGAGGTAGGGAAAGATTCAGGGGGTTCTCTTTTCAAAGTGAATGTTTATCCCTAATTGCAACACATGAATTACTTTATGGGTCCAAAACCCTCAAGGGTGCATCTCAGAGTCATATAATGTTTCCATGGGCTTCTCAGATTTACAATAGCTGATAGATGTGTAAAATCCCAAGTAGCCAGAAACTCCCTCGTGAATCTACATATATGCAGATGCCACAAAGCACGAATTATCCCTGCTAATGTTGCCATTAACATATACTCAAAATTTTCCCCTGTACATTTATCTTGTTTCTTACTTGTTCCCAGATGTTTGTGGAGATTCCACCTACTTTCAGTTAACTCAGGCCTGTTCTGATAACGCTTCTCAGAGGAACATGGAGTACATGAAGTGCCATGCTTTCCGGAAAACTGAAACACATCAGCAGATTCTTAATCCCAAGGCCTTGAAAGAGAAAAACAAAACAAAATTGAGGTGATCTGTGGGGTTTATACAAGGGTATATTTATACAATTGTGTTGTGTTTCCTTCAACAGAAGTATTTGAAATCTAAATGAACATGCACAGAAGGTATGTTCATTTAGAATGAATTTACACAGAAGAATTACATTTGAATAAACTGTTCTGTAATACTGAAAATGCTATTCCACTACTTCAGAAAGCAAAGCATAAGGGGCAAAGCTGAACTTCTTCCACTGCAATGAAGAGATCCATTTCTCATTGGTCACATCTTGTTCAGGTACAGCGACATAACAGCTATGAAGCTGTTTTCTTGATTATTAAGAAAAATAGGAATGCAGCCAGAAATCTTACCAGAACAACATTAAAGCTAGACCATTTTAAAATGCGTCATTTTGGTGAACTAGTTCTTGATAAGAACAGATATTTTAATCGTGGTTCTTGGATAGCTGCTGCTCGAGTCTGCCAATCATTTAGCCAAGCCTTCCTGTTAAACAGCCTTTTACTCCTATCGCCCCATGATGCAGGCAGGCACACAGTGGCAGCGTTATGAACTCCTGACCATAAGAACAAAGTCGCTCATTTGGCAACGCTCTTTATGATCTGTTTTCACAGCATGGAACCTATTTCACACCACCTCTCTCATTCAGGTTTGCAAGGAGATTTCCCTCCCCCTGGGCGTGAGTAACACCAGTGTGACACTAGCTTCAATAAGTAACTTTTTATTGTGTCTAATCATGTGCAAATGTGTTAAAATTGGTAGTTTTTAGCAAACAGTTATGGAACATATTACCGTAAGGCATTTGTTCATGGCGTGACAATGATTGGCCCCATGCCATTTAAATGTTTTATTTAATAATGTGGGAATTTCAGTGTGTTTTCCTTTCATTATTTTTAACTTGAAAACAGAAACAGAAAGCCCCTTCTTTAAAGTTAAAACTTTACCGCCTAGAGTCTGTCAAAAGCAATATAAGCATCTGGATTTTAAAAAGGGTGCTTTTGCAGGATGTTAATTTAATATACTGGCATATTTCATGCATACTTTTTATATTTTGTATGCTTGAAGCTATCTCTACAGTGACCACCCAGGAACAACAGACTTTTCAAAATTCAGAACTTAGGAGCAAAAGATGATTTGCATGTAACATGAAGTTCAGGTAGTATCTGCCAATCTTCAGGACCAAATGCTGCATGTAACACTTTGGCTGTTCCTAGTGTTGCATTTATATAAGCCACAAGGTAAAATAAAAGGGCTTATATTACAATCTAGCCTTTTATCTCCCTCAGGATGACTCTTCCAAAACAATTCCACTCTTAATAAGATATTCTATGAATAGAAACATTTTAAATCGCACATTAGTCACAACTTTGCAAGGTAAAATCTCAAGCCCACTTTTCTTTGGCCCAAATGCAACTTTAAGACCTTACATTTTATGTCATAGGAGAGGAATTACGAGCCCATTATGTGTCACTATTCTAAACTGGGAACTGTAGTAGAATAAGGAAAAAACACTTGGTGTTCCCCTATTTGCTGAAACAAATCTGCTGAGATCTTCCGCAGCGGCCCCACAAGTGGGTCTTACTATAGTTCTGAAGAAAGAGTACATTGCTTAAAAAAAAAAGGGTTGTGAGTACCTAGTTGCTGGCTTGCTTACACATTTCAGGAGCAAATACATTTCCTTAGGAAAAAAGTCTCAATATACAATGTATCCGATACAAAACGGCTCTGCTTGTGCAATTGATTTGCTAATACGTTTTCCTAAATCAAGCAATCAGTCCAGAAGCAAAAGGAAAAGAAGTTAGTTAATCTTCTTTTGAACCCTACTATAATGGTCTTACTATTGCCCATGGGGTTGTCCATGTATTTACTGTCTCGTTTGCTAAGTCATATTTTATGTTATTTTTTTCCTTCCATCATCCTCATCATTCTCCTCAAAAAAGAGCAGTTCTAAGGTGAAAACGCTACTCTTTGAAGAGCAAAGGAAAAAGTAACATTAGGAGGAAACACCTGGAGTTGCTGCCTATGCTATAGGTTTACAAGACCATTTTTCTTACAATGAGAAGATATGCCAACTCCACCACAACAGTGTCTGAGGTCAGATAAAGTAATTTCCAAGGTCCTTTCAGTATTAAGCGTGGAAGTAGTAGCTGGAGATTGGAGAAATTGGGAGTATTTTGGAAGTTGAAGAATCAGGAAGTGGAAGGGTTACTTGATTTTTACGTTTCTGTTTTATTTTTTAAACCCGATTTGAACTCAGGCACCAAGATTCATCCCACTTGAAATAACACAGTTGAAATAATTGCACTTTCTCAGAGCTGCCACGGGCGCTGATGGCCACAGTTTAAACTTTCTAATGATGGTGGTGGGCAAATTACCAGAGGGAGGACCTCTCGTGACTTGTGCCAAAGTGACTTCTTGACCTTTTGTGGAAGACCTGAACAGCCACGGATATTTCCTGCTCAATCAGCCAGTAACCAGGGACAAATGGAATGATTTTACATTAATTATAATTACCACTGGTACATTAATGGATCAGATCAAATCTGAGAATATTAAAAAAAAAAAAAACACCAAACCCTGCACCTATTTCTCCTTTCGAAAAAGTCGATCGTAGTACCTTAATGTAAATCACTTAATATAGATTGCTTTAAAAAAAAAAACTATGTAACAAAATAAATATTGGCAGCACCGCTATAAATCAGGGGCATCCAGATTCCCTAACCAAAGGCTACATTAACAAGCTGCCAGGAGCCTGACAGCTGCATCTAATTTTCCTAAAACAGAGCAGACTGCTTGAGCTGCCCTCCCGTAGGAAAGTGAGGCCCGTGCTGTCTCCAAGCATGTGCGGTTTGTGCCGTCCCAGCCCTCCTGCACGCTACAGGACGGAGCGACTTGCACCGTATCCTGCAGTCGCCTGGAGCCTCTCGCCTGGAGCAGTGTATACTCATTTTTCTCTTCCTGTCCCACCGGCTCGGGAGCAAGACTGAGACAGAAATAAGGGCATTTACCTGCTTCCTAATCCACCCATACTCAACGGATACAATAGGATAAGATGGAAAATACTTCACTTACTGACTACTGCAAGCAAGTTTTATGCACTCAGAAAAGAACAGCTTCCCTAGATATTAATAGGTTTGTCAGATATCAATTTTAAAAGTACACACAACTTCGGCTGCCTAACGGGGCAAAAGTTTAGGCAAGCAGAACCGCAGTGAACATCTTTTAGAGGATTTATTTTTCATCCAAGTCTACCAAATATGATTTATCATTCCACAAGCACTACCAGTTGCTGATGATGTCACCCGTGGCTTTTTGCATCTTTTCTGCCACCTAAGTTTCAACTCCAAGAAATTCTACACTGCAGTGAAAGGCAGGAAGATGTCCAAAAGCATGTGCTATGACTTACCACGGCCCAAACAAGCTGAGAGCACAGACACTATGTAATGCCTGATAGAGCGCTTTCGCATCGGAGTATCCACAGCTTTTCCTTTGTCAGCAGTACTAAATGAATTGGAAGATGGCAGTGCTACAGTTTCTCAGTCAGAAGGCCCGTCAGCAGCTTTGCGATGGCCATCTGGGGAAAACAAGCGCTTGGCCCAAAGCAAAATGACGTAACAGGCAAGGAGCACTGGCAGGGACATGGTGGATTATATTAAAAACCTATCGTATTTGTTAGCTAGCTGTGGATGACAACACTGGAGCGCACAATAAAACGCTTTTATGATGCTGCATAAATCCCTTGGGCTCATCGCACTTGCGTACATCTTGAGCTCGTCTATTGGTCAGGAATGAAACAGAAGTCAGTAATGTTTCATTCAAGATTAAAATTCTTACTTATGTATAACTCAAACAATTCCTGCCACATAAATACAGAAGTTCGCGAACAATATTTTGGACTTTTTTTTGGCATGCAACTTTTCAACTTGTTCTGCTGATACATTTTCTTTGTAAGAGATCACAGAGTAAGAGATCCTTACTGCACTGTGGAAAACCAGCACTCTAAGTTAACATGCAACATGTATGATTTGTGCTCTACACAAAAAAGAGAAAGTCCATGACAACAGCCGACAAATACCACAACTCAAACGTCTGGCAGTCCACTTCTACAAAGAACACAATATACTTTGTACTTGACAAGATTTAGTCAAATTAGTATTAAAAAGTTAATTTACTCCATAATAAAATAATAATTCCTACAAAGTGACAACACGTTCCTGAATATTTCACAAGCATTAAGAGGTTACTCAGCTGCCGCCTTTCACTTACACTGCTAGGTCTTGGACGACTCACCATGGCAGAATGGACTGGATTCGGGTCTCACTTGTACCGGGGCAGGTAAAGCAGAATGACTGCGTGCAGTTCAGGGGAGTTCCTCCTCATTTACATCAGGTTAACTGAGATCAGAAGCTGGCACAGAGCAATTTCATTCTGACGAAATCCGCAGCCCAACGGCAAAACAACATTGCCAAGAGAATTATTGCGAAACAGTATTCTGCAGTAACCTCATTCCTGTTATAACTCGACACTGGGAAGCTTGCATGGTTGTGGCCCCAGCAGAGTCCCTCAGAGCTCAAAAACCATTGCCAACGTGCAAAGAAGCAAAAGGCAAGTGAGGCAAGAATATGTCCTTACTTGTATATTCACTGTTAAGAGACCACTCAGAAACAAACAAGCAGTTCGCAGAGTATTTACTACATTCACCATTAGCTCACTCCCGGGATGCAACAGCCTGCACTGAAGAACCTCAGTTAATAGACTTTCATCCTAGCATTTTACAATACACGTGCCACTTTGGTAATAAAATCATGTAAGCTGAAACGTAGCCAGAGAGAAGAGGTGCAGAAATCCAATGTGGGATTTATTTAGAAAAAGATGTTTGCCATTGAAGTCTGCATTAGCAATCAGGCTTACATTTAGTCAGAAAAAGAGGAAAAAAGTACCCTGAATGGATTTCAGAGGATCACCTCTGTCAACCAGGACTTCAGCAGAGACCCAGATTTAATTTACAGTTTTCTCAATGGAAAGGTGAAAGTACAACGTGTTCTAGAAATTAAATTTCTATGATTAAAGACATTATTTATTACACAGAAGCCTTCTCCTGGGAGATTACTGAACCCAGTTTTTTTCTTCTGTACATTTTAGCACGATTAATTTTAAAAGCATCTGACAAACCACGTTTACATAGTTTTATTTGCTTGGTCCGTTTGTTTGCAGTGAATATAGTTTGCAAACACTTTCCTTTAGGAAAGGCAAAATCCAGGTAATTACTAGGGGCTATAAATTCACCGAAAATTGTGGATGCATGCATTGTCTAAAAATAATAATAATAAAAAACAAACCCTAAAACAAATTACAAAAAGAGATAGCTGTGGACTCTGGCTTCCGGAGGAGACCTAATCGCAGAGATTGTCTGTCAGGGCCAGACCATGCAGTTCTATGCAAAAATCCTCAAACCAAAAGTTATTTTTTGGTAAGGGGAAGGGGAAATAAAGGTTAGTTGCACTATCACAGCATAGCAGTATCGCATACATAGCCAAAACAGTCAAGGTCTCAGAGACAAACTGGAAGATAACATCTCTACTGCTTGCAAAGCAGCCACACAGCAATAGGAAGAATTTTTTCTCTAGCCCAGTCTGAAATTAGCTTCCATAAAAAAGAACCAAACAAAATTAAACACCAACTACAACACCATGAGCTGCTTCTCAAACAATATTAAAAAGACTGAAAATATTTCTCTGCAAAAAAAAAAATGCCATTTTGTTGGTACTCAGTTTAATTATTGAAAGGAGCAACGAGAGCTACTACACACAGATAAAATTTCAGCTGTAAATGTATCCTTTATTCAAAGATTAATCAGAAAAATATGGAAACTTTGCCTTTCAAATGGAAACTCTCAGTAACACCTGATAAGTGCACTTCAAGACAACCATTTGAACAGTTAGTATGCTGGATGCAAATAAAATGGTAAGTAGTAGCTACAAATACACACGGAAGGCTCTCCAAATGGCCTGTGTGCAGGATGCTGTGCTGAGAGAGAATTTGAAAGCAAATTTGCATATCACTTGAGGGTAATAAAGGTGAGAAGGGGGGGGCACAAAATTTTCCTCTCTTTGCCTTGTACTTCACAACTTTCATATAGTCGCACAAAAGAAACATTTAAAAAGAAACGCTACAAAAGCCATAGTTAAAAGGGCAGAAAGTTTTAAAAATATGTATGTTTTGTGATTGCTAACGCATGACTGAAAAGACTCCCATAGCCCTCAGTAGTAAATAATTCCATCCTCCTGGCAAAGTGGGCATTTTTCCTGTGATTTAAGGGAGGGCAGAGGAGTTTCATGCTCTGGTCTGGGACTCGGGTGAGCAGGGGTCTGCTCCGGATTGGATGCTGTGACCTTAGACAAGTCATTTCTTTCTCTCCCTTTATGTGCCCATTCTTTTCTCTTTGCTTGTAACTTGTTGACCATTTTGGGTACTTGGTTCGTCCATTTAACAGCCGTCAGTTTGCCCGCATTCCTTCTCTCCCATGATTAGGAAGGTTGGAGGTTTTCTTTCTAATAGCACCTAATTGGCTGTTTAAAATGCATAATCCTCTTTAGAAGATTACTGTAGCAGAGGCTTTCAAGAAACGCATGCTCTTGTGTTACTGAAGGTCTCTGGCGTAAATGAGTTACGGCTTTCTACCTGATCCTTCCAGCCACGTCATTAGAGACATTGGGAAGAACGCAGCCCTCTGCGCAAAGAGCTTCCAAAAAGTCTCCCACACGATGGTGTCTGCTCCTGGGAACAAAACAGGCTCAAGGGGGAGGTATAGGTCTGGACTGATGGCTTTGGAGTAAGTGATGTAACATTACAAGAGCCTGGGGTTAATTAACAGGCATTTTTACTTACTGAACTGCATTCTAACAAGCACACAAGTTGTATAGTCTAATTAGTTTAATTTTATCAAAAACAGAAATCAAATCCATATATACAAGAAACCACTCATTCATAATCAGCATTTTTTTCCTGTTCAAAGCCTGAAAGATATGTTACATACAATCCACTGAAGCCCTTAATCAATCACGAGGAATAGTAAAGGTGAGAAGAAAAGAGAGAAAGAGAATTGTAGAAGAATTAAGATTCCTAACCTGCTAAAGACCCAATAGCCACTGTTGGAAAAGGAATATCTTCTATAATAACCACATTTATTATGCATTGCTAGTAAAATCCTGACAGATTTATCAAGTTATTATACAGAAACCCCACCACCAGTGCATGCTCACATACTGAAAGCCTACAATCTAAATTACATGTTTGGGCATTCATTGGATATTTTGGGGGGGGGGGGGGGGGGTGGGGAAGGAGGGAGGAGATGGAAAAAAAAAAAAAGAGAGAAGAGAAAAAAATCAAGAATTTCCTAATAACATGAGAGGAGTTAGGCACATCTGCAATTCCTGACAATTATGTTATGTCCACCACCATTATCTCAACATTACCCTGTTAGCTCTCTGAAAACACCTTGGAAAAAGGATACCTCAGAATACACTGAGCTTATGAAACCACAAGTTTTCTTTGTCTAAGCCAACGTCCTCTGCACACTCTCTAAGAGCTTTCTCACTTTACAAAAGCTTCTAACAATGTTGAAATGCATAAACAGAAAGGTAGCATGGAGCATAGAAACTTTAAACACCAATAGACTAAAAAATATGCATCAGCACCGCAAGTTTTAAAAGAGACTTCCTAGGAACTGGATGCTCCGGAAAACCAGAAAAGGCAATGGTGGAAAGCAAGGCTGTTTGGGGGGAAAGGTTACGACGGCACTTCAGAACGAAATCTGGTTTACCCAAGAACAAGCGCCAATAAATACCTTAAGATGCATAATTGACCATAGGCCTAAACAATCCCACCAGAGATGCATGAAATTTGTAGCAGGCCTCCCTGTTATTTACCTCACCAGGAGAAGCACATTGCTAAAAAGCAAAAACAAACCAAGCAGCCTGCCAAATCACAAGGCTGTCAAACAAACCAAAGCCGGCTACGAAGGCGGTGAGACCTTGTTCAGCATTACAGTACAGTCAGCGTGGTAGATGCAGCGGTCCTGATTCACAACTCGGCTATCTAATTTTATGTCGGCTACAGTAACCAAGTAGCAAACTGGGAACATAAGCTTCCCTCCTTCAACACTTACTTATTTGATTCACAACAAAAGAGCACTGAACAATGGCAAACCAAATTGGGAGTCATACAGAGTTCATTAATAACGTGCGGTTGAACTCAATTTCCAGGTCACAGAATTCAGCCTTACTTCCTTGATGAATTTGCCCAAAGCACTTCTCAGCACTGTGTTCAACAGAGCAATCCTCATGGCAGCTACAGGTTAGAAATCACGCAGGTACGTTCTAAAAATGAAATCCTAACGGAGGACATGAAAAAACTGAACTGACATAGAGTCAACCATGCATCTCTCAGGGAGTTTATAAGCACTGTCAGCAGCAGGGAACATTCTTCATCATGCTGGCTATACTTCAAGCGAAAAAAAACAAATAAAAGTTTAGTACAGTCCAGAAATGGACAAGCTATCATCTTTTACCTTTACCCTAAAAAAGATCAGAAATAAAATAAACCAAATGGCCAGGCTTGCTTAGAGACCCAAGAGGCGAGGCAAAGGGTATATCTGAAACTTGAAAATTTACATAGAGGCGTCTGAGCAACGCAAGCACTACAGGCAGATGTCATCACAGAAGATGAGACTGGAGTCAAACTGGGGCTGAACCCACACCACAGTCTCAGGGCTTCGGGTAAGAACTTTCTGTCAAATGCCAGGCTTTAGTGAAAAAGCAGTTACTAAAAACTGAGGTATCAGACCTGTCAGTCAAAACCTTTCTAAGTTTCAAAAGCACCTGAAACTTTTACTAAAACATATTGGGTTTTCTAGTGCCAGAACTAATCAATAGTTTAATCGAATGCTGTTCTCTCTCTTTCCCTACCCCTACCTGAACCAGAAGGCTCTTCTCTTTTTCAAGCCTATCCTTAAAGCATTCTTTAAAAAAAATGGAAATGTGGGAAATAAATGAAAATGCACCTAAGTTTTTCAAAAAATTAAGCGCTTGCTGCTAGCTACGACAGAAATTTTCAACTGGACTGACCAGGGGAAAATGATCCATGCAGAGAGTTAAGACATTGAGCCCTGATGGATGGTCACAATAACTCTAATAAAGCAGCTGTTGTTGGCACTACCAAAGTTTACATATCAATTTATGACAGCATGATATTTCGGTATAGTATTGCTTAGTGGCAATTAGTTTTATTCAGAGCGATTAGGTGTTCAGTTACTTCCAAGGGCCTGTGGTTTTAGGAGCCATTCAGAGTTCATTCGCAAATTTCTGCTCTGAAAAGTCTTCGAAAATTAATTGTGTGCCTTTTCTTACATATATTTCTTGCAACCCAAAATGTGGAGAGCAAAAATGATGGAAGTAATGCTTACAGTACAAAATAATGCCAGGCATCCTAGAACAAATGAGATACGACCAAGCCATGCAAAAGCAAATTATCTAAATGTCAGTGCTGCTGCACACTTACCAGCGTAGAAACGGTTGCAGCTGTGGCACGGTGCAGCTCGCCTCAAAGAGCACTTCTGGTGTGTCTGCAGAGAGCATGGCAGGGCCAGGCACGCAAATGTCTACTCGTCCCCTTTTTCCCATTTACAGGCTCCCTCTATCAGTTGGGATCTGTTGGGAGAAAAAAATCATATTCCCTTATCGATTAGGCTCTGGCTGTGCAGACGGCTCGAAGCTCTGTGCTTGCAGGGCTGCACAGAGGCTGCGGGGTCTGGGTTAGCGGGGTGGATCCTGGCCACTGTTCCCAGCCGGATCCTAGCCGAAACCCCCTACATGCAACAGCATTACAGCAATGTTACCTGCTGTACAACAGGATTGCATATTTTCCTGCAGAGAACTCTAAATCTTATATGCAGCCTGGTTCCCCAAGGCAGCGGTTGTTTTAATTGTCCCATTAACAAAACCTTACCAATCACTTGCTCACATGTCAATGATGATAAAAGAAATGTAAACCTGAACTGTCAAAGTTTTAATATCCCAGTGACCACAAGACACTTCACTGGTTATACATACGCATTTTGATGGAACCGCAGCTCCTTCTGGAGTGGAAGCCCTTCCCTTAGTTAAACAAGGTATGAATTAATAAGATTAACATGGTGCTACTCTAGTAATATTTGCCCTTGTATACCACTGGTGGATAGTATACAGCATGTGATATACTCTAGTCCTCTGCATGTTAATTCCAGGTCACCGTTTAATTAGTCCATGCATAATATATTTGCGAGATCTTTATTTGTGATGTGATTGCTTTTGTGTTGGGGGTTTAATTCAAGAATTTTTTCCTGTGTCTCTACTCTGCGTAGAGGAAAAGCACGCTGATGCTAGCAAAGGCACTGCAGCCCCTGGCAAGCTTTGGCCAGCAGTGGGACAAGGTGAGCACCAGCAATACCGTGCTTTTCCGCATTAAACTACCTAATCTCCCACAGTGCTCTCTGGAGCCTCTCAGCCCAGTCTGGGTGGCGTGCCTTTGCGCACGTGTTGATCCCTAGTGAATTTAGCTACTGTCTTCCAGTGCATATGCCCCAGACAGTTTCCAACACAAATGTCCATCTATGAACTACAGCTGAAAAGCAGCTGATTACTTTCCTATGAAAGCCAGACCTTGTGTGTGACACACAAAACTGTGAGCACTAACATTCAAGATGAAAATTATTAATGGAGAATATTGTCATGAAGCAATCCTGTAAGATCCTCTGAAGGAGTTACAAAAAGCTCACAAATGTAAAAACAGTATTTTATTGTTCTCCCTTCCTTAACATATATCTTTTGCCTTGTATAGAGATATGTTCTCCCGACTTTATATTAAATAGGATTAAGATTTTGAATTATTCAAATTACTATTATTTGGGTTTTAAGAATCAAAAGAAAAATCTGAAGAGTTTAAGAGCATGATATCCAAAAATGAAGTATATCCAAATAACTATTCAACACCAAACATCGATCCAATGAATAAAAGTGCTTAGGGTTTAAAGTAATTTGGCTAGCACATACAAATCACTTCGTTACAATAATTACACACTCAGACTAATTGCAAACCTGATTCTAAAATAAACCTCACAGCTTAAAACATTAAGCAGAGGGTTAAGGCACTGATGCTGAAGGCAGTAAGATACAATTATGTGTTCATTGTATTTTAGATAGAATTGTTTTAAACAGCAGCACCAGCTTGGTCTACAGCAATACAAGAGTCAGACTCAGTTTGTTTGTCAGACATATGGAGATACACTCTTTTTTTTTTTTTTTTTTTTTGTTTGGCAGTCCTACAGTTCACACAGACATCATCCTGTCAGGATAACAGGGGTCTCAAGACACAGAACCTGTAATCAGTGTGGTTTATACATGGCTTGGGTTAGTTTCATTTCTTTAATATCAATTTTTAATAGAGTTCCTATTACTTTTCTGCATTTCTGTGGTCACTAATGACAATTCTTTCTCAGGTAATATTGCCCTTTAAACAATCTGTGCTTTGAAAAGTCTGCTGAAAAAAACAAGCCATCTAGATCTGTGAAGATAACCCATCCCTCCTTGGTATATATGCATCTCAGCATACACCTTAAATCACCTCTCTCCCAATACAAACCTTATCTTTACTTAGCTGTTTCCACAGTCTTCTGTGTAGCATCCATTCCAAGTAAGTGCCACCTGTTTTCAATAGCAAAATACCTTATTAGTCAATTGCTATCAATTAACCTTCAGCAACCACACACTGCATTACAAAAGGATTATGAATGTAGATCAGATCACGGTCCATCACAGAGAGGGAATTAGGTGTATACATAATCAAAGTCCATTACACCATATACTGTGTGTAAATTACCACAGCAGGGCAGCATCAGTGTTTTCACTACATCTGAAAAACCCTTGGTGCATACTAATATTTGTCAGAGTTTCCCATGTGACCAAAAGACCTAGTAGTAGTTAGCAGTCCGATTAAGACGTCCAATATTAGAATTTCACTGTATTTAATTCTCCTGTCTCCTCATACACATCTCATGTCAGGTCACATAATGCATTTCTGGGACCCAAGAGAAATATTCTCTCCTCCCTCTCCCCACCAAAATATAAAACCATCGGCTTGTCCACATTAACAAAAATTATTTACATTAAGAATTATGAACTACAAACTACAGAGCTATTTCATCACAGAAATTAGTCCTGGATTATTTTACATACTGTATATGGATAATTCCTAGGTTACTCATTAGTTCTCACATTTTTTGTTACTAAGATTTCACATTTCCATTCTGCTCTTGGACCTGGCAGATCAACAAATTTGACTGAATCTGTGGTCCTAATTCCAGGGCCATGATGAGCCTTCAGCAGCAGTGGTGTCACAGCTGACAATTAAAAAAATAACAACTTACTATTGAGAACTGGCAAGTGATGCATTCAGCAACACGACACTCCTTCATTTTTACAATGCAGCCTCAGCTCTTAAGCTGTGTGATCCCTATTAACATTAATACAGATTGCAAAGCTGAACTCCGATGTAACGACTGCAGCTCTAAGAGATTATAGTCCTGTTACCAGACACCAGCCTGGATGGGTTACAGAAACAAGTGACAGCAAAAATGTTATTAACTGTTCTCAGTAGTCACTGATTCAAGATATAGCTTCACCCCAATATTCTCTCCCTCTGATCCTCTCTGATGGAGTAACATGCATGGGAAAAATCACCTTTTGTCTCTCACTTCAGATTTGTGTGTGTATCATCATCTTTACTTAGAGTGCTAACGCTCTGTTCCACTGCTAACATTCCCCACATCTCTCCAGTGAAATCTATTTGTGGTTTTGGCTGGTCTACAGAAAAACAAAAATCAAATATGGTTCTCTAAGAAGGAATCATTTTAAAGTAACATAGACTTCCTGCATTAGCTGACCTGCTGTTTAAAGACTATCCCAGGCTGAAATCCCAGACTCATGGAACAAGTGGCAAAACCCACAGGAATCGACAAGGCCCTAGATCTGTCCTATGTACAAGAAAGTTCACATGTACATGCAGGATTGAGGAAGGCAGACAAGCAGGAAAAAAAATTAGCCTAACTTTCATCCCTTCCCTAACATACCCAGTGTGCACACATGAATCCATGTGTTCACACGCTTATTTACAGAATCACAGAATGGATGAGGTTGGAAGGGACCTCTACAAATCTAGACCAACCCCCCTGCTCAAGCAGGGTCCTCTACAGCATATTTCCTAGGATCGCGTCCAGGCGGGTTTTGACTATCTCCAGGGAAGGAGACTCCACCACCTCGCTGGGCAACCTGTTCCAGTGCTCAGTCACCCTCACAGCCAAGAAGTTTTTCCTCAGGTTCAGATGGAACTTCCTGTGGTTCAGTTTCTGCCCATTGCCTTGTCCTTGTCACTTGGCACCACGGAGAAGAGTCTGGCCCCATCCTCTCAACACCTCCGCTCAGATATTTGCACACATTGATCAGGTCACCTCTCAGTCTTCTCTTCTCCAGACCGAACAGGCCCAGCTCTCGCAGCCTTTCTTCATAGGAGAGATGCTCCAGGCCCTTAATCATCTTCATAGCCCTCCACTGCACTCTCTCCAGTAGCGCCATGTCTCTCTTGTACTGGGGAGCCCACAATTGGACACAGTACTCCAGGGGAGGCCTCCTCAGGGCTGAGTAGAGGGGCAGGATCACCTCCCTCGACCTGCTGGCAACACTCTGCCTAATGCAGCCCAGGATCCCGTTGGCCTTCTTGGCCACAAGGGCACACTGCTGCCTCATGGTCAAAACATTCCATAGTTAGTTCTACCTTCTAGATTAAAACTACATTTAAAAAAAGTAGTATACTGATTTTTTTCTTAAATCTCTTAACAACTGTTTTAACCTTTTTTTCTTTTTTCCTTTTTTTTTTTTTTTTTGCATAGTGACCAGCAGCTTCCCTAAGATTCCAAAAAGGAAAAAAAAAAAAAGCCCAGTTACTGTGCGTTAGCACAGAAAAACTAAAGGGAAAAAAACAAACTTTGTAACAGAAAACACATAGATCTCTCTTCTGAATTTAGAAACAGATAGAACAAAGCAAAACACTCCCTTTAGTAGAGAGGTTTTTGTGAAGCTGTCCCATACTTGCGAATACCCTTGTCACCCTCTCCGAATCTTTTCCAGTTCCACTACATCTTTACCTGAGAGGAGAACCCCAACTGCCTGTACAATATGGATTTATACAGTTTCATGATTATCCTGTGTTTGTAATGAAGTTCTGCTTGATAAAGCTATCCACTAATAAATGTGATATTTTCAGTCCCTCTCTGAGCTCCCTAATAACTGTGGACTGTGTAGCAGGCATCTTGAAGTGCCAAAGGGAACCCCGTGGATGTCAGATTCGAGGCTGACAGAAATAATACTTGAGCTATCAGAGAGACAGAGCACAGCGAGCTCAGAGGGAATCATGGTTACCTCTTGTGCATGTTATCCCTTCATGCATCCTAGGGAAGAGGGAAGTCCAAGCTGAATTTCACTGGAGAAGACCAGGGAACGGAAATACCAAACCTCGGGTCTCTGGCATGGCTGGGTGACCTGTAGCAGGCCATGGGCTACGCAGTGAGTCCGTGCTGCTGATGCAGTCATTAACTGTTGAAGAAGGCAGGCCCTGAGGTCGATCTCTGGTGGAAAATAAGAATTGAGATAAAGCCCAGTGCACACGTCCAGAAGAGTCTGAGTCCAGCTGGTGGCCAAGCAAATTAGGAAGAAGGATAGTGATGTTTGCTCCAAGAATATGAATGGGAGAAGAAAGACCTGGTAAAAAGGTCCTCAGACAACGGCAACGATATGCAGTAGCAGGCTGCAGACAACAAAAAGTCAGTCTGATTATAGTTCAGATCAATTTGATTGAAGTTTTTCAAAAGAGAACAGAAGGGTAATTTAAACGGGTTTTATCAAACTATCACGGCATGCAATAGAGCCACTGTGTTTTGATGCAATACCAGTTGCTTAAGTAAGAATTACTCTTTCACAGAGCCACGGCTTGGGAACATGTGCCCTGGCGAGGAACCTCCCTTTAGGATTCGCTGTTATGATATGAGCGTGTTAGAGCGGGAAGGTATTCATGTTCTCACATATATGATCATCTCACCATCTTCAAAAGCAAAACCAAATTGCGTCAATGGACCTGATCATGGAAGACTTATGGCTAATACGTTTTTCCATTCACTTTTGGTTTCCTCACTCTTAACTTATGTGTAAGCACTCGTACATACGAAGATGAACGAACTGCATTATCATACCAACCACAGCGACATAACCCCGGATGAACACAGCCAGCAAGAGGAAAAAAGACAGCAAGAGGAGAATACTATTTCTTAAGAAAATGGTGTTTCTTAAGAATCAGTTTCATTTTATCACGACATCTTTGTTTCTAAATAAAGAAGTAAAAATTAATTAGAAGAAGAGGCCTAACATATGAATGTCATTTGTATGGTTAAGAGGAGGAAACAGTGTTCTGTATTTAATCCTACTCCTCCCTGTCTTTCCAGTATAAAGCAAATGAGAAACTGAACCTTTGGTAAAACATCCACAAGCTTTATTAAGTTGTAGCACTGATTATTTAATAGTAGAGTTCTAGAGTTAGCTAGTTCTCTGCTCTTTCCTAAGAGGTTCATAATGAGTGTCCCTAATGGGAGCTGAAGAACCAAAGTTGGAGGAGAAATGCAGTAAACAACTCAGACTGTGAAGTATGGCTTATAATT
This sequence comes from Struthio camelus, assembly GCF_040807025.1. NCBI lineage: Eukaryota > Metazoa > Chordata > Aves > Struthioniformes > Struthionidae > Struthio > Struthio camelus. The sequence goes on from NC_090945.1 coordinate 23,726,590, forward strand.
TCAAATAATAGAGTATAGAAAAATAATTTTAAATGCTTTTCATTGGTTTGCTGCTTTTGTCTTTTCCCCAGTAAAAATACATATGAAACCCAATTCTTGAATCCTCTGCCTCTTGATCCCATTTTTGACCTTGCGCAGTTCCTTTTCCCCACGCTTCTTCCACTGCATGGCTAATCCAGCCTCCCACTGTCTCCTTCCTCCCACAGGCATTTCATTTTGATCCTCTCCTCCTGTCACTGGGCCTTCCCATGAGAGGTTGAACGGATGCTGGCACTTGAAAATAACCTGACTTGTTATATCCTCACTGCAGAGTGGTTTTTCATGATAGTTCTGAAGGCTACCAGGGAAGATGCCTTTCCCCCTATTCAAGGGGGAAAAAATCAATAATTAATTAAGTTCTTAATTTTAAGATGTTTTCTGTTTAATAATCAGCCTCATTTCCTAATAATAGGAAATTTGAATACCAGTTTTTGTGAGTTGTTTGCTTTTTTGTCACAGACCAAGCTGCAGGGAATATGGGGAGAGGCTGAGAGGAGATATCAATTCACATTTGCTTGCAGAAGTGACTTAAGATTTTTAGATTACGTGGGTTTCTTCCACCTAACCTTAGATACTTGACTTGAGGATGCTGATTAAAAGCTTGGTTACCTTAATCAAGGCTCAGTGTTGAATAGTAAGAAAGGTAACTGTTAACAAAAAGTTCAGGTTAATTTACTTGTCCTGCAGAGTTGCCCTCTTTTCCACTGACTGGAGAGGGAGCCTAGGATTGACTGCTAATTTAGGCACCTACGGTTTGACCCCTGAGTGGGTGGCATGAGTCCCTTCACAAGTTCTGGTGTCCTGTGGCTCTATCTCATTCAAGTGACATATCTGCTTCCAGACGAATCCCTCCCTCCCGTTGTGGAGGTCAATGGATTGTACAGGTGCATAACTGAAAACAGAATTTTGGGTTTGCGAACCCAAACTATGTTACAGAAGCTACTGTTTAAGGGGAGCAGTTCCCATGCCCCAGCCAAAGTCCCTGGGATATATCCCAACATCCACCAGTAACTGTTACAGCTAATGTCCTTGCTGCTACTGAAGTCAAAGGCAAAGTTCCCACCATTTCAGGGTGCAGGTTCAAGGTTGGGAATCCAGCGTCTGTTTAATTAGACCCCCCTTTGACAACTGCCTAAACCATTTTCCAGAGCTGCATTCCTGATTTACATCATTATAAATGAAAGAATAATAACTAGGTACTCACTTAGCCAGTTGGTTGAAAATTATCCATATTAGACGTACATAAATGACCAATACTGAAGTATTTCACATAAATAAAACCAATTCAAATATCAGGAAGTCTCATATACGTAAAGTACACACAACTAAGCGTTAGCCTGCAAGGAAACTGAGTAGAAAACAACATTTCTCCCAAAGGCCCAGCATGTGATGCACAACCCATTGTCTTCAAACACAGATACTTTCAGGTTCACACGCCTAAGGCCCGGGCGGCGGTACAGCATTTAAGAATCCTGTACAATAATCTTGCTAAGAGCTCTGAAGAGAAATCTCACAGATCATGCAACACTCTAGCTTATCGCTGGACAGAAACTCATTATAACTTTATTCCGTCATTGAAGCTGCTACCTTATTTTGGATTTAACCCTTTCTATAACCCATCCTCATGAAATTATCTCACTACTACCTTGCTCAAACCATTTGCCTATAACTCATAATTATCCCAATGTGCTCCCTTTTTGCCCTTTTATTTCCACTAAGACAGCTATAATTACAAAACCATTTCTTGTCTTAGACATACTTGCATCACTAAGAGCAGCAGACCTTCATCAGGCTGAACCGTTAATCTTTCCCATAATGACAGAACTTGTAATATTCTAGAATCAAATCCATTTTACAGCTCATTTTACAGCTCCAGGGTTAGTTGTAACAGTGACAGCTCCTGTGAGATGAGATTAATACATCTTTTGCAAAACATGTAGACCGTTTGTTCAGATAACGTTTTCTGGTAATTTTAATATCCTCCACTACTTGAATTATTTTGAGAGTTACAGTATTCTACACAGTGATACAAAGAATTTTAGCAGTTTTCATGCTGGTGCCTGAAAAGGCTCTCTTCTTTTTTTCTTTTTTTTTTTTTTTTGTTTAAACTACTTAGAGACTTAAAAAGTCATTATGAAGGTTTCAGTTTTAATTCTTCTTAAATCTGATCTACAAGAAGAGATGCCTCTTATAGATTTCCTGACAGGTTAATGACCTGGACTTTTTAAAATGGTTTCTCTTTATTAGCTATGCTGGAAAGGAAACCAACATCAGCACAGCTTCTGTGGCAGGGGTCGGGGGGGAACCTCCTTATGCTCAATAGGAATTGAACATAAGGAATTTTGTAAGTCTGAATTTAATATGCTTGTTTTCAGTGGCAGGCAGCTTTAGGAACCAATTATACCTTATTTAAGTACATTGAAATTGCCACTCTGACTTACATTTATGGAGTGTGATATGAATAAAAGACCAGCCTGGATTTTGAGCAGATGGGTTCTAGCAAGTGGATCCGAATCTCTTTGAACTTTGGGGGAATTAGATGTGGGCTGACATTTGTGGCTTTGGTTCATCTCCATAATGTTTCACAAAACCAGAATATCAAACCCAGCTTCCTCAGAATTTGCAATTGCTCCAATCTACCTCTGAACTTCATGGATGCAGTAAGTAAGTAAGGTTCAACAAGTGGTTTACTGAAGTTCATTGCAGGATTTGGAACATACCATCAGCCCAAATGTAAAAAATTTGTATGGTTACACAAGCAAGGAAGACTGTGGTTTATACACTACAAGCTACATGCAAACATTACACAGGTGTGAGACAGCTCATTTCAGGTATGATGCACTTTCTTTTTTCCAAAATCCTTCCAGATTTTTTGATTATCATAATCAGAATTAACAAGAACCAGATACTATCAGCTTTATTGGAACTTTTAACAGCTCTTGTTAATGCGCTGTGCGCAGTGTTGATGCGCTGATGCAAGCAATCCTTATGACTTTGTTTCCTGGTAATATTCCCTTAATCAGCATAATAATATCATTGGACTGGCTATTATTCATCCAGACAAAATCCTATTGATTTCTCAGGGTAGGATTAGGCTTTGAACGTTTACAGATGCTGAATTATACTCCTGGCAGCTTCTTATGGATCGTCCCCCTACTCCCCTGGTTGCCACCCTTCACAGAGCTTTTCTTAGTAGACCCATGTCCTCTATAGGGACTTCACCCTAAAGTCTTCACCCTACCCATTAGAACCCAGAGGTCCTTGGGGATGTGATTCAGGCCAAAAGGCAATCAAAGGTTGTTCTAACACCTATTACGGGAAATTGTGCCTTGTTATGTGGAAGAGTCAATTACGTATCAGATATACAATTAAATCAACCTATGTTGTATCTCATTAAATCAGATATAAAATAAAGAACTTTTTTGTTTTTTGTTTTTTTAAGATGAAGATTATCTTGGTCTCAGAAACACCTGAGAGGCTTCTATGCGTAAAATTTATCCTGGAGCTACTTGGGATAAGATTGCCAAAATGTTATGCATCCTTTGACTCATTGACTTTAATGAGAACTGAACAGCTAAATCCTATGTATTGCTTAGAAATTCAGGATCATGGGAAATACAAGTTTACAATCCACAAAAACATCCTACTGCATGTATCTTAATTGCTCTGTTAGCACTTATTCATTGAGATAATGCCAAAAACACAGGAGCAGAAAAAGTAACCCCTTGCAGGATTCATAAACAATTCCCTGCACGGCTGCAGCAAAAGCAGCTCACTGAAACAATCAAAGCTGTTCAACACAGAACTGGAACGTTTCTGAAATTCAGCATTTTCACAAATTTCACAGGATCCAATCCAGAGGATCTTCAAGATCTCACTTTAACACGGTATCTAAATTTAAATAAATAGCACTCAGGAAATTTAGAATACTAACTATATTTCCTTAGTATGAGTTATTTAAATCTAGAGCGGGGCAGAATGATTTTGGTTTCTGGCCAATTCAGACTCCAGTGGATCCTACATTAAGACCTAGTAAAGAATCAGATATCAAGAAACTGGGAATACCTTCCAAGGAACGTAAAAGGAAGACAACACTCTACAGTATAGAAGAAATCACACTGAAAGATAGATTCACACTACTCTTTCCATCTTATTTTAGTAAAAATTGGAAAAAAAGACATTTAGAACCCTCTCCTGCCTGACAGTTACTTCCCGAAGGGTCTGGTTATAGGCAAACAAGTCCCAGTTGACTGATAAAGACCAAGAACGAATAACACAGCTACAGCAGGTAATTAAAAATGGCTAACTGTGCTTATTTGGCTGCTTGTTTGCTGTCAATATCTGTTTTTAAACTTCTTCACTATTGTGATTGTAAAAAACACACATTATAGAGCCAGGAAGTCTGCCAGGGTGACTGACAAAAGTCCCAGTAGTCAAACAGCTCTCTGCATGCACGTACCCTTGTTGAGCTTTTTCTTTTCTAGTATCTATTTCAGTATTTAGGTATCTGCAATTTGCTGTTAAGGAAAATCTGTTATAAAGGGCAACTAATGAGGAAGCAAACACAAACAGAAGGCATGGATTTGGGAGTGAACTACAGCTCAACAAGCACAGCAATGCGAGGTCTTACTGACCCATCTCTGGTATCAGGGTCAGAGGGAAAGACCCTCCACAAACTCCCTGAACACCCGCCTCCCTGCCAGGCTGCTTCGGGGGCAACTCAACAGTGCCACGACCCTTACCCTCAGCACATTTTAAGGTTATTATCTAGCCCTCAGGATTAATTCTGACTAATTTAGCTCCTGCTGTTCTCAGAAGGGCTCACAGTTATTCCTAATTCCATGAAATAATATTTACCTCACCTGTATCTCACAGCTCCTCTGAAATTCCAGGGAAGTCGCAGTGGTGGTATCCAGTTCCCAATCGTTGCGCTGAATCGCTAGCTTTCTACAAGACAGTATCAAACAGGCACTCAGCATTATTTCACCAAATGGCAGAGGTACACACATCACTTTTGAAGGCTTTTGCCTTCTCTTACAGGAATTCTCAATCTGACAGGCATGCTGAGAGAGCTGTAAATATATGTTATAATCATCTGACATTTCCAGGGGTAATTCAAGTCTTGCTAGCACATCAATAGACTAGAGCAATTTCCTCTGTTATCTGCTGGTGAATACTACAAAGGCCATGTGAAACAGAGCTCAGGCAGGTCACTCCAACCATCGTTTGTTTCCATTTTCGTCTTTACCAATCTGTAACCCTATCTAGCACAACGTTTTGTGACAGGCTGCTCAGCAAGTAAAATTTACCAGTCCATGGTAAATCTGTGGAGAATTGCATCTAGGAGAAACATAGCAACTCAGGGAGCTTTTAACAGGGAGGGTGAAGACAAATATGTAGGTCAGCAGCAGCAGTTACCAAATCCAGCACTTTCCAGCTAAAGCCTAGCACTTTCAACCACGTTCAATGCATGTGGTCACAGATGTTTGGTGGGATCAGCGTTTTGAGGAGCAAGGCAGGACGTTTGTAGATCTTGCAGTGAATGCAGCAAAACAAGAAAAATGGGCGGTATTATATCAAACCATTGGTGCATGTACACATACCTGCTATTTGTGCTGATAATTTCACGCAGCTGAAATAATGCTTTTCAAAGCCTAGCACGGCATGGATTGTGAACCTGCTCAACAGCTTCAGGGATTGGTGAAACATGATATACAAATGTCCCTAAATCCCAGGCAAAATTCAAACTGATTTTTTTAAATAACAAAATTACTTAACTTTTAACATTAGAGGACTCCGGTTCCCACTGCTGTTGGGGGTAGACATTGGAACTGCAATTAGAATTTCATGAAAGACAATTACAAAAATTAAAGGACAAAACCTTCCTTCCCAAGCTGAATTGGATTAGTATAAGTAAAGCATTTAAATCTTGCCATTGCTTGTAAGCAGCAGAAGAGACTTTTGGTCCTCCAGCCCAAATGCTCATTTACAGTGGTGTTGACTAAGGCTAAAAGAAAGGTTAAATCTGTATCTCTGGGTCCATAATGAAACTCCTCATCTTCCCACCTCAGCTCCTTTCTAAAATATGCTGCACTTCTGTTTATTTCTAATTATACTAAAATCAAAGAGTTCTTTACCTCCATTACAAAGACAATTTCAGTGAGAATCCCAGCTCTGTTTTAAACCCGGCAATTTCGATTAGATTCACATAAGACATTCAGATGACCTTAATTCAGCTTAGAATACGTACACTTTGGCCATCATATTTCTCCCCCTTTTTATCTCCTGCTTAAATGATGCCAAGAAAAATATACATGGCACACTGAAACACTTTAGTGATGCGTTCCTTAGTCTGTGGTCTATGCTTGCAAGAAGTCTCTCATGAGATATTACTCTGTTTAGCAGGCACAAGACTTTCTTGTGCATCACTGGTAAGTCACTCCATTATTTCCACCATTGCATGACTCAGGTTTCTAAAGATGAATGTCTGAGTAAACTTTGCAGTTATCTCCATCTATCCTCAGAGTACTCTTCCGATTGAGACTGAAATGACAAATCATGAAACAAACTGACCCTCCTTTGCTAAAAAGTTAGCTTTTCCACGCTAGGATTGTAACTTTTAATTAGGCAAGAAATAAATATATGAGAGTTGGGCAGACTATAAAACTGTAATTACCTTTTAAAATTATTGCTAACAAGCAAATTAGCCACAGCATGGAATGGCAGCAGATCAATAACAACGGTAAAACTAAAAAGATTTTGCTGATCGCATATTGTCTGTGCATGCAAACTATAAAAGAGGTCCCCGCAGGCCTCACAACAATAACCTACAAAAGAATGAGACACAAAGGGTATTGAGCTTAAAGATGCTTCAATTTCCCTAGATAGCGAGCTCTCGTCCCATCAAACCACCTATTAGTCACAAACTCATACAACGAAGAAATTCTCAGGCCTCTTGAGGTCTCCTGTCATCTTGAAAGAGGTAATACCAACGAGAGGCACTAGTTCCTCTTGAAGCATGTTCAGTTTATTGTTTTTCAATGGCTCAAGCAATTTATGATGGTGATGCTGCCAACACATATAAATAAGTTTGTACATCCTCTCTTCAGCAAAGGTCTGGAGGCTCACTGCAAATTAGTTAACTCAGAATTAAAACCGTAAGTGAGCCAAAGTATTTACAGTCACAAGATTTTGCCACATAATTAAAAGCAAATGAAGAAAAGATTTTTAAGTTGTTGGCTGACATATTGTAGCAATGCTGTATTAACAAATATTTTATATGGCGATATATTTCCTAAATATTTCATAGGCTTTATACAAACCACAATGATAGGTTTATTTTAAAATAAGTTAAGTAACTATGACACACGAAATACATGCCAGCATATTTCCATCTGTCAATATGCTTACATATCAGCAAAAAAAATAAATTAGGAAAGCTTTCAGATAAGACATTAACAGCAATTAACAATACATTAGTCATGGTTTACTGTCAGAAACTGTACATACAATACCACCATTTAAGGGTAAATACGTAGTGTATGGCAATGCTTCGTAGCCTTCCTATTATGCAGCCACTGTGTCTGTGAAGGATGAAAGAAAAGAATAAAGTTCTGTTTGCAGTGATAAACAGTGTCTGCATTACTGTTCTAATTATTCATTTACAGCCATATGCTTATTGTTATGGCATTATTTACTCAGAGTATGTTTTAAGTGGCTGCTCTGTCGGTTGTCTTTTCTTGTAAAATTTACAGCAAGAGGAATCAATGTATCTTCAATACAAAGTCCAATCAGCTTTCAAAAAACTCTCTTTAATTACCTTGATTTATTCAAGGAGACCAGAAATGCTAAATAATTTCAGGTCCTCCAGATACAGTCAAACGAACATGGTTCACTATCAGTAGCTTTTAGATAATCAACCACTCCAAAATTTGAACCTAAACACTCAGGAAGAATCCTGTACGAAAAGGTAGTGAGTGATCATACAGGTAAAGATATTATCTTTCTGGTGAAACACAAGAAAGCCTTAATTCTGGCATTTGCTCTATTTGGAGCACTTCTCTTGCAAACAAAAAAGAGCACACCTACATTTGCACACTTTCTGGTTTTTGATAAGTACTGAGGAAGCGCAGTATGGCACAGTAGCTGCAGTCAGGAGAGAGCATTTTCTGCAAGAGACATACCCTGCAAAAAGGGTCACCCTGGCCACCCTGAAATGGCAAGAGATGGCAGATGACATCAGTCAGGAGATATTCTCCTTTACCCTGGGTAAGGGTAAGGCCCCTGTGTAGAACTGATGTGGATGAGACAGGACTGTTTCTGCATGAGACGGGCCGGACAGTGACTAATTCTGCCACCAAGGCTGTTAGCGAGGGTTACAGCGGAGCAGCGTCACCAGCAAGAGATGCTGCAAGACCAGCTAACACAACCAGCAGGCAGCGAGGTCAGCGCAGAAAACTGCACTGGGTGCTCTGGGCTGGAAAGCATGGGGGGACTCCTCAAATTGCCTCAGGCTCCCGTGGGCTGGAGGAGAGCCCTTACAGCCCAGCCAGGCTTCCCAGAGCCTGTTAAAATTCACAGCGAGGGAAGGGGGGGGGTTAGGTTAGAAGAGTGCAAATATCCTATGGATACAAAAAGTGCTGACTAGGTCTCAGTAAGTTGGGCAAATAATAATTGTGAGTCAGAGGCTGGCCATGCCTCCACCACATTATTCAAGGTATGCTTCGTTTCATTTTTAATATAAATATCTGCGTTACGCTGTGCGCCTGTGGTTTCATATTCCCAAGAGTGAGAGTGGGGAAGAAATACCTGTAAAGGTGACTATAGGGCTTAAATTTTAAGTCCCTAAAGCCTGGGAGCTTTAGGTATGGGCTTGAGCCATATGTTTTATTTATTTTAGGAAGGGTCCCCTAGACATATTATTGAACCAGCCTTGGTTACTGTTATTGATATCTGACATAAGGTTATACTTAATCACTATCATTTAGTAGCACTGCTACAAGGAATCTGAAAAATCCAGTCTGACCAGCCAATCTACCATTATGGGAAATCCTTTCCAGACCCCAACAGGCAACTGCATAAATAAAGCATACAGCAAAATATCAAACCAATGAATAAGCTGTCATACATACAAGCCAAAGAAGCTAGTAAAAACCACACTAGCATGTAAAGTAGGAGAACAGAGATCTACGCCATCAGAACGAGACATATGAACTAGGAGAGCAAATGCACCAAGGGATTAGGAGACAGAGGGGAAGGCAGAGCAGCTGAATTAGAGGCTCTGCCTCCCACTTTGTAGCCACACGCTGGAAGCAATAACTGATACCTTTTTAAAAACTGCGAAGGAGCAAACATAAACTTGTAGTGTCACACTTGGAAATGCATGCGAGAACAGACAATTCTCCTTTTTGCCTTTGGAGGAGGGAGGTTTTGACTATTTCTGTGCTGGACCCATGAACGACCCATTCAGCAAGAAGGGTTTCACCTCTATAAAATTAACCTGAGCGCAGATTACAAAACCTGTGGATTTGCAACTACTGCACCTACACCTTCCAGTGAAGTGAGGGAGACTTTAGGGAAACCTTGGACTTTCTTAGCAAGCTGAATACTACATTTTACTAATTCATCATTTCATGAGAGATGCAACACTGCTTATAAAGGGGAACAGAAGTGAGTAGGGATGTGACTAGTTCAACAAGTACTATAATTCTCCTCTACATATGAAAATTAACCTCTGTTTATGTTATACTGGCTTCACATTTTCAGTTTTTAAGAATCCAAGGAACTTTATATTGTTAGAGAACAACCGATCCTCATCTTGGGGCAGAACTTGAAAGAGAACAACCTTACATAACTCAATTAAGTCTCTAAGAATCAGAAGTGTGAGGACAAGAGTTCACACTAAACTGGTTTATACCCATGAAGGACTTAGCCCCATAAGTGTCTCTGTGTACTCACTCCCATCACGTAGGTTCCAAATTAGACATTTTCCAATATCTGTATTAAATACCATTTATTTCTCTTCCAGCTTCAATGTTGCTGAATCTGCATTCCAGGCTGAGACTCAAAAGACATTATATCCATTTTAGCCTTTCTGAGAATCTGAGAGAAGTAAAAATCATGCAGATCATGTACACCATAGTTACATTAAAAAAATAATTTAACAGACTAGTAACAGATGCTTTAATGACAGTGTTGCATACAGTAACCATCCCCTTTTCCCACAAGATAAGCCTGTAATTACTACGTATTTACTTGGGGGACTCGTATCTTAGACATGTGGCTGTAATGACAGTTTTTGTCTTTTTTTTTTTTTTTGCCTGTTGGTGTTGCTACGTTTTTATTTAAAAAAAAAAACGAGAATCCACAGTGTCTTAAAAAAACATGCACACTGAAATATTTACTAAGAAATTAGTGGGCAAATCTGTCAATGGAAAGTTATTACGTGCCACTGAAAGTGGTTTTAAAAAATAAAACCATCTACGATATTTGTGATATTGCTAATGTGTACTCTATTCTTGCTCCAAAATGTTGCTGGCTAACTTTTTTGAAGAAAAAATTTCACAGAAAACATGTTTTTTTCTGCACACACAGAAATGAGCTTGGTTTGGGAATAATTGCTTGGTGGACCTGCTGTGATTGATGAAATGACTGAGTCACTACACTGCACTCATTTCAATTGAGGTCCACTTTGAAAAAGGTGAGAACATCTTACCCTATTTGAATACACGGTTCCTACTCAATTACCTCCTCACTTCATTTCCAATAGGAGGCAACAGCAAGAGCACTGCTGGGAGGCAGAGAGTTGAGGTTGTCTCTTTGCTGTTCTGCCACCACTTTTTATACCTTTCTTCACCATTCATCGCTAATCCAAATCCCCAGATGCCCATCTGATTGCCAAATGATAGTCAGCCTAAGTAAGCTCTGAAAGTACCTTCCAAGTGCTTCATTTTCATCCTTACATGATGTAAAAGTCCTAGCCTCAGTTCAACATCAGACCTGAGGATATGAAGAGAGGGGGTGAAAACAGGCTGACAAAATGAGCTGTTGACACAAGTCAAACAGGGAGAAGAGGAGTTCATGAGGGAAGTGATGGATGATGCACAGGAAGGAAAGAGAAAGATGTGGGGAGGATGGCAATTCCTGTGAAAATAACAACTGGTGGCATTTAATTATTTTGCTTTGGTATTATTTTTTAATTTCAACACGGGATGAAATGGGAGAGACAGTATTCTGTCTACCCTGGTCAGGATCAGTTCTCATGGCTTATGGTAGACTATAACCACCTACCTCTACCTGACTTCTTTGACAATCCCAGTTCATAGCCATAGGATATTACAATCACAGAAGTAAGCTGAGAGTAGCATAGAGATGACTGAGATTGATTAACCTGGTTAGCACAGGTCCTAGCAATAGGAGCTTCAGACACCTGTAGAAGCAAAGAATTTAGTATCGCTTATTCACATTACTTGACTGCTTTTCAATGTATGCATATCCTTAAAGGGTCATAAATAGCATCAGGAAAGTGGTTTCCTACAAGTCTTTTAGAACTTCTGTATTACAGCTGCCAACATTTCCTAGCCAAATCTTGGAGTCAGCAAGACACCTTCATCTATTCAGCTTTCGACATAGTTGATCCTGAGCTATTCTTTCGCCCTTCTAATTTTTGCAGCTCCTCTGCACCTGTTTTTTGTTTTTTTTTTTTTTTTGGCTTTAACCTTCCCTTGGTTGACCTTTGAGGCAGAGCTTTCTCATCCCTTTTCCCAGCTTTCTGTGGAGAGCCTTGATAGGGGCTATCCTTGATTCTCCTTTCCTCTTCCTTTTACACCTTATCACTGGCTAATCCTATCCTCACATTAAAAAACAATGTATGCCATCTCTCCAGGCTGCTGACGCACATATCTACCTTTCTGCTCCAGAACAGCCATCCAAACTGAAATTTTGCTTCATTATTCTGACATTCTCTCTGATATGACAAGTCATCATCTCAATATGGCTAAAATAAAGACTCTCCTTTTCTATTACTTCTATTTTTTCAGTTGTCATCTACCTCTCAGCTTTGAACAGGATATCTTTTCCTAGATACTGCTTCTTTACACTCAAAGCAAAGGCAATTTTGACCAACAAATATCCACCAAATAACTCCAGCTGCAAAGATCATTTTCCTAGTTCATTGCTCTGCCATTGGCTGCTTTCTTTATGCATTCATTTTCTCTGCAGTGTCAGACATAAGCCATTTGTCTTCACTTTCAGAGCTCTTCACAATCTATTTCCACTCGTTATCAAATGATGGACTTCTGCCTTGTACCTCCAGTTTGCTCCCAGCTCCAGCCTCTATCCTATCACTGCTAGGCACAGAAATACATATCTTCATACTTTCTAGCATGCTGCCTATAAAGTTACCCACGAATAGCTGTGAAATTATTCCTTAATTTCCTTCCAACTCATCTTTAAAACTCTCCTTGATAGTAGTGAGTCTGAGGATGTGCTCTATCACTGCAGAGCATGCTGATCACTGTTTCCTAGTGCTCCCTCCTCTGTCCGTACGGATCCACCTGTCTTGTCTTTTCTTACACTTGGCTGCTGGAAACGCTTGATCACAGGGACTCGTCTCCTGTCATCTACTGGTAAAGCACCTAGTTGAACAAGATCCTGGCCAATCACTGGTCTCTGACGCATGGTAATAATAAATAATTTTTTAAATAATAATAAAAGAACCTGGTATTTAATACGAAACACATTTCATTACAGTTTTCTGGAATACGAAATAAAAAAGCACTAGCAATGGTAAGAAAGTGTGTGTGTGGGGGGGGGGGGGGGAGCCAAAAGCAAGTAAAATAAAGCTCATGTCTAAAGAAGATATTTTATATCTTTAAAAAAAAAAAATCCAGGTCACTAAAAAAAAGAAAAAAAGCAAAAGCCAAAAGCAAAAAGGAAAAGAAATAGTCATAGGAAATGAGAGGGAGACATGCAGATGACACACAGCATGTCAGACAGAAATAACAATAAAAAGTCAGGAAATTGTTGTCCCCTAGTGATGACTTTGGCCTACAATCACGCATAGCACTGCTTATCCCACCTACCAGTATCGCCTGGGCAGTTAACTGTAATGCGTGCTATAGCTTGCAGTATTTAAGTTTTTTCAATTTTATATGAATTCCACTCGCAGACCTTAAGGGCAACACGTCTTTGCACAATTATTTCTTTACGGTGGATGTTGTCTCAGTGCAGAACTAGCTCGTTTTTATTGCCTTTCACCTCCTCATCTCTGGCATCAATGGGAAATAACAGTCTGTACAACTATCCAAATACATCTGCGAGAAAAGCCTACGCCAGAAAATAATATCACGCTCCTGACCAACATCCCCTTAAGCAAGGAAGTTCAGTGACGCAGAGGTTGCGGCGCTCTCTGTCCCCGTTCTCTGCGCCCACACAAGAGGGTAAGACACAGATGAGAATCTGGCTTTATATCACTGACTTGCAAAAAGCTGAAAAGGTAACACCAGGCTCCTTCGGCTTTATTTGCACCTTTATCCGTGGTGCTTATCTCGGAGCTTGTCAACTCCCTTGTATCTGTCTCTCAGAGCAGATTTTTCATGACAAAGTTCTGTGGAATCTGTAATCATTTTTGAATGTGTGCATTTTTAAGTTTTGGAGGGCATTCTTTTGTTGGGTTTTATGTATGCTTGGCTATTTTTAAAAAAGCTAGGAGAAGATGGAAATTAAAAAAAAATTGGGCTTACTAACAGATTTCTGGAATAACGTATTGGCTTTAGGTTTAGAACTGAAATGTTTTCCAGTAGCATTAACATGACAAACAAAAGCAAACCCAAACAATTCAATAGACATTAACATTTGATGTACAAACACACTTTTAAGAAACAGCAGGAATTTTGGACTAAATAAAAGCAGAAGTAAGGAAAGGCAGCTGGGTGAGAGGAACAAGAAGGCTTGAAAGTTTGTGCCAACAAATGATAAAGTATAGTTTTTACAAGCCTACTTTCTTTACTCTCCATTCAAATAAAGAAGTGTTTTGCTACTGTCAGTAACATTTATGCAGTGACTTAAAGCTAAAAACACACTGGCTGTGCACAGTTAGCTTTTTATTCAGCACAGCTTGGGTAGCATATACGCAGAAAAAACAGTGCGTTGTGCTAAAACTTAAGTTTCTTTTTTAAAAAAACGTTAAGATTCTGACCCTGCAACCTTTCTGCACATGAGTAGTCACTTCAGGTCAATAACAATCATTCAGATATTTCAAAGCACTGCACAGGCATTCATTTATTAATGGGAAAATTTAGGCATGTAAAGACAAGCCCAGCAAATAAGGATTTACAGGATCAGGTCCTAATTTTTAACTGTCATATTTAAATTGATTTAGAACTAAATACCTTCAGAAGCCCGGGAAAAAAAGTAGTACGTAGACATATGAATTCAATCGGCTCTAGAAAGCTCAGAATAGAAATGTAAGAGAGCAGGAACAGTTAAGTTCAGTGCCTGTTTCGAAGTGCCAGATTCAGCACCCATATATTTTACAACTGCCAAGCCTCCCTTCACCTTCCTCTTACTTGAAAACATACTTTAAAACAAAAGACATAATCGCAGGCAACAGAGACTGGCATAACTGTGTAAGAGCGTGTGGGTGTATTAGATATCAATACACGAATGTTTCTCGACAGGAGGGACAATTCTACTAAGATCACCAGCGGTGGGTTGGGACCTTCACTTATATCCTTATGAGGTAAAACTGAAGAGCTTCAGAAAGACTGCTACATTTTAAAAACAGTCAGTTTTTCTGGCCGCAAAGGACAACGAACTGACTTAGAGCACCTTTGCACTGAGGAAAGCATACTTCTTTCTTCAGGTCTTCCCATGCCAACAGTTTTTGAGCAGAAGTTGAAATCAATGAGTCGCTCTGCCTAAAAATTGACAGCTCGTGCACACATACTGCAGTAGGGTCCAAGATGCACACACGGAGCCACATCTAAAAAAGCCCTCACAGTAGTCCGGAGCAATTCCATGTTTTTATTTGCATGAATTACATCCCTGTTTTGTTATGTTTTCCAGTTGTTTGGATCTCTACAGAAATTCATTCCTCTTTTGCAGTGAAGTGACACACGCACAAAAAACCCGTTTCCTGGTTCAAATGTGCAGTTTGTTAGCGTTTAGTGCAAGCACCATGAATCTTGGGAGCTTTGGCAGGAGCACTAGAAAAGGTAACTTCGTACTAGTGAAAAAAAAACCCGTGAGAGCCAAGGGCTGAGCAACGTGCGTTATGAAGCCAAGCTGGCAGGAGAACAAGTGGAGATGGATCTTAGGCTGGGCTGTCAACACAATCGTGAGGAGAACATTCCAACAGTTAAATTAAATCATATTGAAGTGGTATTACAAATGGCATTTTAAAAGCATGGAAGGAAGGAAAAACAATCACTATTGGTGCAAGACCGTAAGCAGCACCAAAAATGAACTATATTTCACAAAAAACTGGTCTGCCGTTAGCATAGAATTTTCTTATACTTGCACTCTAAACCAACACTGGCAGCTCAACGTGAGCCATGTAAGCTTTGTCCCAGCTAGTAAACAAAACCAGTATAGATCAAAACAACTTTTTTATGTTGGGTATGCATCTTGGTTGTCAAAAAAAGCATGGTGATGAGTGGCTACAGGGAGACATCCCTACAATAATCAATCGTCAATCAGTCACAGAAAGTGCTTGTTCTGCTGTTATACCAGGATCTTCATTACTCCATGTGCACTGTTCTCAAGAGAGAAGAGATAAGAGTTTCTTTCCATGAATAAAGCAATAGTTTCCATGCAGTAGAAGCATTTAATTCTGGAAAAACAGCAACAGGAGTAAAATATCAGACAACTTAGACTGAAGCAGTAGTATTAGTGTTGCATCTCTGTTTGCCTCTTTCTTACTTCTTTTAAATAATGTAGAATTATAACTTCCCCAGTTTAGGCAAGGGGAAAGCATATTTTAACCTGCAGCAAAATATTCTTGCTTGACGAATTTATAACTTAATATTCCCTTCACAAAATGACAGGGAACACTGCACCGGTCCAAATTTTGACAGTGGAAACCGATCCAGTGAATGTGTGCCCTTTCAAAGTAAGCAGAGGGCTATTTTAAGCTCCATGGAAAAAATATTTAACTATATTAAAAGGTTGATAATAATATTAGTTTAAGGTAAAGGTTAAGGATCTAAATAAAATGTGTACAATTCATCAGTGCAAATGCAATATCAGAACGCAAAACTGGTTTGAATCTGCAGATGAATTTTTTACATTATAATTCGTAACTCTTGGGATCTGCAGATGATAACATTAAATCCCCTGGAAAAGGGGGGTGGAGGGAGAAAAAACCATTTCTGCTGTTTATTTTTGAAGCATAGGCATTTTCTCTCCCCTAAGTGAGCCTACAACCATCCTGGCACCTATTCTGCACCACTAAATAACAACTGGATGCTCAAGCTTGGAAAGCTGGGTGAGGGAAGCAATTTAAAATTTATTTTCATAGTGGAAAATAGGTTTTGCCAAAATAGTTTCAGTTTATGAAAGGAGAGAACAGCTGTATTTGGTTTATAATAAATCTTTCACAAATCAGTAAAAGCAAATAGACAGCACAACTGTAACCCATAAAAGTGGAAAATATTAAACAACAGACAGTGAAGTTGTTAAACTTTCCCACAGATGCGGCTGGTAAAAAGCCTCTGCAGAATATGTACATGAAACGAGCACGGAAAGTGAACCTGAAGGCAGGGGGCATTGGAATAAGGCAGAATTACTTCTTATTAGAGGAATATCCTATTAAGGCAGCTATTCTGGGTACAGAGGAAGGTGTCTCCAGCAGTTTCCTTCTCCCATTACTGAATGTTAGTGCAGAATAATTACTTGCTTGCCAAAAATGACAGGACATTGACCCGGCAGACTTATTGAATTCGCACTGCTTGCCTCCAGGCCATGTCGGGGGTTATTCAATTTTGCCGGAGGAGGACAATCTATTATGAGAGACGAGTCAAGAAGGCATCTTCCCTGATTGCCCACCAAAACCATTATCGCAGCATGCAGGGGGCATCAGCAGCGAGTGGCCAGACAAGGCAGCGCTGATCCCGATTACTGAGGGCTGAGGCACAATTTACATTACTAGCAGCAGCGGAGCGCAGGGCAATCAGCCCAGGGAATAGGCCTGCCGCCGCGCGCAGGCTCTCGCAGCGCTGCCGCCCCGCAGCTAATCGCTTATGCTCGGCCTGACAACCTTTACCCTCGCGAGGAGGAAACCGATTGGCTTGGTCTGCAGCGAGATGAATATTTTTACATTTACAAAACCCCACATGTTTTCCTCAACGAGAAAAGCAAATGCTGAAGTTTAAGGCTTCGGCAATGTTTTAACTGTGCCATATATTTTTTTACACCTCTGACGCTGCCTCTATTACAGCGTAATCGTTTCACACTGACATTGTTCAGCCACTTCATGAGACAGAGTCAAGTCACAGTTTCATTTAAAGCAAACAGGGAAACAAAAATAAGAAAAATATGTCCATGGGTTGAAAAAGACCACCACCTGATTCATTTCTCTTTAAAGATAAATACAGGAACCTCTGCAACAAGCTTGCTCCAAAGCCCGCCAAACCAAGGGGAATTTTTCCACTTGTTTCTACCACTTTGAATGCGGCTCACTTTCTGCAAATGAAGGTCCTATTTTTAGTAGCTTTTTACAGGTTCTTCAGGTCTAAAAGGAGCAGTGCTGTATTACATACCCGCAATACAGTTGCTTAATTTACAGAACTAATTGGACATGCACAAATAAATCAATGTTTTCCAGTGCCCAGAGGATGCGATCTTCCCAACATTGCACAGCGCTAGGGAAATGGACCTGAAACCTGACTCAAAGCAAAATGAAGCCACTGGAAACAACAATACTACGTGGCTCATCTATGAGTATTTTTATTCCAACCACATTAACTCTTCAACACGTTTGTGAGAAAGCAGAAATTTGGTGCGGGAAGACATGTGAAAACACAGGTTTCAGCACAGAAAAGTGCAATTGTTTCCTCTATGCTGTTATTGGAAAAAATGGGGAGAATCCTCCTGGCCTCCTGTTCCATTCTTCAAGACTTTGGGTAGTCTGAAGTTGTAAAACTGTGACTGGAAGCTGTTGTCCCAATAAAACAATTTCACAATTTCAGTCCTATGATCTAAGAAAGGCACAAATACTTTTGTCTAGATGTTAAAGTTAGTTAAAGCCTAGGTTTGGTAAGCTCACAATCTTAAGAGCCAACTATTCACTCTAACACGTCCTCGTAAACATTAAAAAAAAATCACTTTGTATTGTTTTGTTGTCCATTTTGAGAAAGACCACTATTTTTAAAAAGAGAATCTGGGAGAAAAGAAAATTCTAATATGGATCACCAAAACCAAGAGCAAGGCAAAGTCTGCTACAGCGACTAATCGGTCACTAGTTTCTGGGACTGTTTCACGGGTATAGGGTATTTGTGTCTGCAAGGTACCAAAGAGATTCCTCTTGAAACCAGACCATGGTTTGACCACGATGCCAAACAAAGGACGAGGAAGGCATCGCACCCACCCTGACCGCAGTGAGTAATCGGAGGCCACACTTCAGGGCCTGGCTGAAGAGCCCAGGTTTATTCAGACTGATAAAGTCAGTCCCCTCCTCAGGAAGACTCCACCCATACTTAATTGCTCTCTTTGAAACAAAAATCAAACTGTTCATATAAACTTTTTTCGTCTGCATATTCCTATCTGGAAACAGAAAACCAGTGACTGGCAGTAGCAATGGAGCGCATAAACACAGATATGAAATGTCATTTAGACCACTTGAGACACCTCTTTTGGCCAGATGTTGTAGAAAGGTTCAGATTTCCCGTCCACCCTAGGACATAGCTAGCAGCCTGACATGGTTACGATATCCAAGATAGCTAAAACGATGCAAGGTGGCTCTGTTTAGGCACACCACATAAAACCACTACATAGCACTATTTCAGAACTATTACAAAATATTGAGCATTCATTGAAAAGAATTCAAACCTTGCTCTGAAGAAAGCATTCTGAATTTTCTCCCTGGCTTTTCTGGATGGAGTATTCCTGTAACATCAGATGGCTTCAAAACACTCAGACAACTTCTGCTTGAAGTGAATCAAGGGGCCTCCAGCCAAGATCCTCTGTTACATTTTCCCTGTTTGTCCTAGAGCACAGGATATCCCACGCACTGAACGAGAACAAGTTATTGAGCAAAACATTACTAAAATGAGATAACGATAATAATAACATTTTGCATTCTCAGTTGGTGTTTATTCAGTTGAAAGTTAAATCTCAAGTCACACGCATGAAAGAGCTATATTAAAGAAGACTCTATTTTAATATTTACTAACTTCTTAGTGCCTGACTTGGCAATCATCATAACATTTTTTCAACCATAGGGGTTTTTGAAGGCTTTGCGATCTTTGAGTAGGATTGAGTGGAGCTCCGAGTGGATTTCCTTCTTTTGTTTTCAAGCAAGCTTATAAAAGAAATTGCTCCATAGGGCATCATACTGATCCACAGGATTCCCCAGTCATGCTAAATTTCCATGTACTTTACCCAGATTGGGAATAAAGGGATAGGTTAGGTTAGGTTGCACTTTTTCCTCAAATCATATGCAGAAAGAGAAGCAACAATCAGCTGGCCATTGCATTTTGCCAATAATCACTAATAGCAGTAGAGTGGTGACAACTGCGGATCTCACTTCCTTGTAGGTGGTGGAGAGGTGCACAAAAAGCAGACTTTCCTGCCCCTTCAGCCCTACCCCAGCTCCTCCTCATTTAACCTCTTCTGTTCTGCTGGGAGAGCAGGACATCCTAGCTGAGGAGGGCACTGTGCTAGAAAGGCTTGGCCTTTTGCCAGTTTAAAAATGACCTTACCAGCATCTTTAGCACAATCCATTGCTGTTCAATGTTAAGCCTCACCTATTTTATATGCTCTCTACACAAATACCATTTTCCCTCCCTTTCCACAGAGTCCACACCAATTTCCATCTCAAGATCATTTCTGCGTCCCCCTGATCTTTACAGATACCTGAAGATTATTCTCTAGAGAAAATACATTTGTAATGATTCATTTTCCACTGCCAGTCTAGAGAGAAATCAAAATGTTTCAGCGAAACCTAGGTTTTGTTCCATTAGGAAACACGACTGCTGACATTTCAAACTTCTTCTAAGGAAGAATACTTAAACGCAACTTTTAGTGCAGAAGGACTAACAGATAGGTCCCATAGACAGAGCGATAGCATTTTTGCAACCAGTGCCAGTCTTTGTGGCTTCACTGCAGTTGCAAGTATTACTCAGGTGATATTTGCAGTCCCCGGTCCCTGGGGAATGTGCCCCAGCACAGCACAGATCCCTACAAACTGTAGAAAAGAAAAACTGCAGGATAATCACATATCTTCCACAGAGCTGTTTACCAGCAACCTGTGACTGTTTATGGCTAGAAAGAAAAACCTCTAATGAAACAGGAAAGCGCATTCCTGCTTGTTAAATACTTGACATGGGTATTTCAGAAATAAGTGCACAAGATAGATTTCTTTTCCATTTCTGGCATTTTTTGCTATTTCTTTCCCACTAAGTTACCAATCTCACCAACATCCCTAGGACTGGATTTCTGAAAATTAGTATTTTAAAATAATTCCATTATGCAAGAGTCAGATTAATCAGAAATAAATTTAATTTACATGACAGGATAGGGACTCATCACTCAAACCTGCCCTTTACTCACCCAATACTCCCATGAAATCGCCATCACTTTTGTATGAATAAAGGTAGTAAGATTTGGCTGAATGGGTGATGATGCTGAGCTCTTACCTGCAACACAAGCAGACACCCAGTCCTCTATATTCCGCCGTAGCAGAAAACTGCTCATTCGACATTTTACAACAGATAAAGTTACTTTTCTGAGGAGATTGGCCCTTTATTTTCAACACCACCCTTCCTCATACTACTAGAAGCCACTGGAACTCAATCAGGACCTCATCTGGAAAGACTGACTTGAGACATTGATTCTTGAGGTGCTGGATTAAGGCAGCAGGAGTAAGGCAAATGGATCCCATTTGTAGATTTGTCTCTCAGCTTTTATGCTATAGAAACTATTTTTATATTTTCAACTTCTTTGCTGGCTAGCTTTTAAGGGAGGCAAAACGCTTTTCTCTCAGGTCGCTTTAGGCTCCCAGGTAACATAGTGTATCTGTGGCTATATGAAGGAGTTGATCAAGTTAAATGGAGTCAAATTTGGTAATGCAATGAATTCACTTCTTTTGTCCAATGCTTTAGTTTTATTTGAGGTTTAATACTAAATAATGATTTTGACTGAACAGATATGCTGGAAATGGCTTCAAGCTCTTGTAGATCACCAGCTTATTCTACTACACAAATTACTGTTTAGACATCTTTTGTGTAAGACGGTTGCTTATTGTTACTGCAGTACAATAACTCCAAAAGAGCTAATAAATTTTGCCATAGAAACAACTAGCGTTACTTACTCTGTGAATAATGTTTCCCCGATTCCAAGTTATACAGAGACCATTATGTACCGAGCCACAAGAGCAAGCTACTGGAAACTCAATATATCCAGTAAGTGAGGAACTCATGGGAGAACGGATGTGCAGCACAGGACCAACAAAACATCCTTCTTAAGTGTTTTCTCTGGAGAAATGGCTAAAGGAGAAATTCTGGAGACATTCTAAGGAGAATTTAGCTAAAATAAAAGGCATGTTTGCTTCCCAGCAGTCTTTGAGTGTCAGCACAATCCTTGGGAGCTACTGTCAGCCATACAGTCAAATAAAGCATAAACATGTTCAACCTGCCTCTGTAACAAATAAATGTCCTCTGGCACCTTGAATGCTACTTCTGGTCATGACCATAACTCTAAGCTCAGCAGCATTCACAAACATAATTCCATTTGGGATAGCAGAGATGAATACATAAAATTCTTTGGTTTCCATATGATATTTTCTGGCATAGACGGATTTTGCTCTACATTGGAGGATTAGGATTAGAGTGCAGTGGTAATAAAACTTCATGGCTTTTCTTCCAACTTGGGCTCTGCTTATTAGAATCACATGGGGATATAAACTGATCATAAAAATTGTAAATCTATTATTACTTGGGATGTATTTATTAGTAGTACAGGGGATATATTGTGCGAATAGTAACTTATAAAGATGTGCCATTGAACTGGTATTAATAAATCAGTCATCCACATTAAATCTCTCAGAAACTAGAACTGTTTAAGCAAACACCAGACTTTAAAAATTAGCTTTTGATTGGCTTACCCTATTCCAGCATATAAAAAGCTGGAGCGTAAAATGAAAGCGTTTATAGGACAGTGCTTTCAAAGCTTGTATTCATAAAAGGCAAGAGCACACAAAGCTAGAAAATGAAGTGACAGACTATGAGAACCCCGATGAGAATTAAATCTGGGAAGCTGAACGATTGAAGCACAGACCGTAGCTCAACAACATCATAAGAAAATTATCTTTTGCGTTTAGACGTAGCACGAGTGAGAGGAGCTGGAGAAAAGCTGGTCAAAGTTGGGGTGAAGTGAATAGATCTGAGTGACAGGCAGGAAGGTGAAGAGGTGCAAGAGAAATGCTCCCAGGGACTGATACACTTGCCATTTCAAAATTGTTCCTTCTTCAGGCTTTTAATCTTTTGCTAACATACAGATGCTTCTGTACATTCACTGTGTCTTATCACGAGTTTTACACACGGTCAGATTCTTCTAAAGCATTATTTGCTGTGTTATTCCTCTCAACTTTCTCAAGAAGATACAAAAATTCTTACCTCACCTTTGGAAACATTTTTCCATTCAGGCTGACCATTCCTCAAAGGACCTTTTAAAGAAAAAAAAAATTAAAGAAATCCTGTATTGTGATGTGAAAGCTGTTTTCCTTTTTAATATGGGAGCACCAGCAGCACTTGCTTAGTTGTTTTTGTGTACTGTTCATTTAAGCATATGTGTGAGAAAGCTGGACTATAAAAGGTTAGGGTAACATTTGGCATCTGAAACAGTGCTGCAGAAATTAATAGCTCCAGCTTGCAGATAACATTCATATTGACCACTGACCTATTGAACTGTTATATTTAGAAAGATCATTTAAAGGAAAATCTCATAGGCTATTGAATTTGAAGCTGCTCCAGCTACTCTGAGAGTTTTTCTTTTTTCCCCCTTCTCTCCCTGCAGTAGAATTCTCCAAGGCAAATAGAGTAAAATATTTTGCTGGAGGGGATACTTTACTTTCAAGATTTATTCCTTTGCACCACAAATATATCAAGGAAGAAGAAATCAAAGACAATATAAAAAATCTTGGAAGAACTGGAAAGTTTATTTTCAATCTCAGTATGAGAGTTTGACAGTCAAGCAGGGATTGTTTTATAGCGTGAGGGGGGTTAATTTTTATGTTAGGCAGCTATGATCAAACTGAACTAACTCACATTATTTTATTTTAATATTAGTTGTTTCCCCCTTTGAAGCCATGTCAAGGGAAGATACTCTCTTTCCTACTTATCTCAGACATCTGCTACAGAGGAATTGTCTGTTAATTATCTTGACAGATACAACCTGTGAGCTTGTTTTTGATGAGCTGTGATCTATTTGATGTAAAATATATCAAAGTATTATGTATACAAACCTACTTAGCATGCTAGAAGTATATATTTATAGATGCTCGGTTTCTACTTCGTTCCTACCAATAGTTTATATGTTGAACCAACACTTTCCTTCGTATTTAGAATATAACGGTCTGACCACCACGTGCGCACCCTATTACCATCTGCCTTTCACTGAGAGTAGAAATATGTATTAGAATATGCAGTATCCTTGTCCTTATGGAGCATGTCTGTAACATCCAAATCTGAAGGAATATTTTGCTGATCATTTCAGTTCACGCATTTTCCCCTCCTTATTTTTTAAGAGCATTGCGAGTGATTCTTTTGCCCTCATCAAAAGTTGATTTTGAAAACAAGCAAATACATGTTATTATTAAAGAGTTTCTTGCCAGGAGGTAAAAGAAAGATGTACTCCTATGAGATTTGCTTACATATTCCGTGGACTGTAGATAGTATAGCTTTACATTTATTGAAATTGTCTTTTCCCCTGAGTTCTAAGAAAATGTGCCTAAAGCTATTATCGCATCTATCGACTCTGTGGGATTTAACGGACGTGGCTCCTGTTCCCAAGTGGTTGGCAAATGACCTCTATGAAGCAAAGTTCAAGCAGAGTGAAAGCTCTGAGACTGCGATTAGAGACCTGTCAGTTGCCTCGTAGGATAAAAGTGTAAAATTATATGTGACGCTCAGTTCAGTCACATCAAACAGCTAAGAAATGTTTACTGAATGAACTACACAGTCGCTAATTACACTTTCCCCTTAAGTATTCACATTATCATGGGCAACAAATACCCAGAGAATCTGGAAAGGGAAAGCTTCTAATAAGTATGCAACAATTACAGCAGGCATGGGTTTGCACCTTAATTTTCTTAGTGATTATTTACAGTGAAGAGGCAAATTTGGCCTGTCGTCACATACAGTATCTCCATATCTCTGAGAAAAATATATTATAAAATTCAGAACAAAATAGCAACATGAACATCACTACCAACACTAAAAGAAACAAAGCCTTCCTGACAAGATGGTACAAAACATTTCCTTAACCTAGTGACCTTCAGTGACTAAGCTGTTCAGTCTGGCTAGATAATGTAATGTCCAATGATTATAGCAGCAATTAAAAATCTGATGAATTACAGTGTGTTGAAATTGCTCTTTCAGCTCCTTCTGGAAGAAGGATACAAACTTTGTACACCTTGGATTTTTTCATTCTTGCAATTTCCCTCTACTAAAAACTGGCTTTTTCTCATCTTCATTAATTCCAAATTTTGTAACTTGACACAGGAGACTAACTAACAAAACGTTCTCCTTCCAAAAGGAAGGACCAAGTTTCACAGTTTAAGTATTGCCTACAAAACGCCCTGACCACGGGTATGGTTCAGAGAGCAAAAGCAAGATGCAGAGGGCCCAGAAACTTCTGAGCTGAGCTTTGTGGGCAACGTTGGCTTGGAAGCACTAGACGCTTCAGGTAAGAAGGGAAGACAAGCCTAGGAGAGGCTCTGAATCTGCTATTCTAGAGTTCTTAGAAGACAAACTCCACCTCATTTTCTTCAAAGCCCATTTACCTTTGCTAAGATATCAGGATCATTAATTAACAAACAGAGAGAGAAATCTAGGATGAGTGATTTCCATTTTCACACAGGCAATTAAGCATTCAAGCACGCGTATATAAAAAGAGAGAGAACTGCTCACACTGCTGCCAGTTGTACGCTGCAGGTGTACCACTTACGGCTCCTCAGCTTTTTCTTTCTTTGAAAATGCGGACCCAAAGTTTTACTAGTTTGTAGTTTACAGGATGGGGGTTTCTTTTTTTCTACTCCTCCCTCCGTAGTTTGTGTCTTTGTACAATAATCTGGTTTAAAAAGGAAGAATCAATTTGCTCGATAGAATAGCTACAGCAGACAATAAGTGCTATACCCTACAACTCACAGCTACACTACACTGCAAAACCGGTCTGGGAAAAGCTATTGTTTAATCATCTGTGTATTTCTATTATCTACTCAAGTACAGTTTACATAAACCATTTTATATTATCAAGATTAAACAGCAAATTATTTCACAGAAAAGTATTTGCTCCAACAGTTATCATGAAACAAATAGCTTTATTTGTGCTTTGGAATTTCATGTGTACCTTTGGTATTTTTATTCTTGTAATTTTTCTAACATAAAAATTGGCTTTTTCTTGATCTTTGTTAATTCCAAATTCTGCAACATCATAAAAAAGACTAATTAACAAAAGTAGAATCTTAATCTTTTACAATACAATCAATAACCTCCTAGTAAAAAAATATGATTTTTTTCTCTCCACTTTTATATGATCTCTAAAACATGTGCTTAATTAAAATTGATCTCTCTTATTTGAAATCTTTACAGAGTGACTTAGAGAAACATGGCCTCAAACACAGTTGTTTGAATTTACATTACAGAAGATCTAACCAATAATATGTAACTGCTGTGACATACTATCATTTACACTTAATGCTACCATCTCAAGAACTTTAATCATGACAAAAACTTACATTGTTTCCAGCTGAGTTTTACAGTCTATTTGATTAAAGTCATAAAAATTTATTAAAAAAATTGTATTTGGAACTGTGATTATCAAATGAGAAAAGTCAGTTCAAGTTTTAACTGGGTTTGTTTTGTTCAGTTTGGATGTTCTGGAAAGGTGGGAGTCTGGTGCTGAATTTGGGAGTTTAAACCACCATTATAGGTCGCAAAAGACAAGTCACAGTTTTTTTTCCGGTTAGCAGAATTAGCTACACCATAAAAGCTGAAGAATCAATCCAAGGGATGTGGTGGGTGGGGTGCGAGGCATCTCTACTTTTTAAGGCTGCATGT
This sequence comes from Struthio camelus, assembly GCF_040807025.1. Lineage (NCBI taxonomy): Eukaryota > Metazoa > Chordata > Aves > Struthioniformes > Struthionidae > Struthio > Struthio camelus. Next base: position 23,753,124 of record NC_090945.1, read on the forward strand.
TTTAAGGCTCTGTAACCATCCTTGAGAAATCTAGTGTAACCAGAAAAATACATGGAAAGAACTCTTTCCTTCTAAATTTTATGTGTATCTGACTCTTAACTAGGCAGAAGCCTCTGCTACCTTCACTAATCTTTTCTGAAATGCCTATTTTATGTTCAGCTGATCAGCAAATTTTTGGTATTTGTCTGTTTTATTGTTAAAGGCGTTACTTCTACAAATAAAATCCAGAAATGGATAGGAGAGAAATTTAAGTTATATTGCAGCCAGAACAGGCTAGGATCGCAACAATGCATTCCAAGAGATCCAGCTGCTTATGAGGAAAAAATATATATATAAATACGTGGAAATATATGGAATAGCTATTCCGTAGTGCTTTGCCAGAACTTCTCTCCTGAAGGAAAAATCTAATTGCACTGTAATTCTCCAAAATTTTGCCCCTGCCATCTCCACGTATTTTGAAGACAGCTGCTTCAAAGACTGACTGAAATAAGAAGTGTGGCTCAAATGACTTACCAGAGATCTCGAGGAGCATAGACAAATCCACACTCTGGAGCAGATGAGGTATCAAAAATACTCTCTCTCTCTCTCTCTCTCTCATGCGTGATCTGTTAACAAATGGTCAAATGTTAATATTAAGCCTGACCAAATTTTCAATAAGTAAGGAGGGGATCAAGACAGATGGGATAATCAGTTTACTAAAACAGTTCGGCAATCATGATGAAATAAAGTTTTTTTGTTTTTTTGTTTTTTAAACTGATGCACATATTCCATGGCCAGAATTCAAAATCTTTGAGGGAAGAAGCCTCTTTGGAGCAGGTCATTTCCTTCCAACTGTCCCACCCTGGGAGAATTTGCAGAGCTACCTCCATTAGAGTTCATATAGCCCTGGTATCTCCTCATAAATCTCCTATTCTCAGCTGCAAAGGGAAAGAAAACCCATGCTCTATTATTTGGAAATGACTATCCAAATCTTCCTCTCCACATTACTTGTTTTCTCCCCTCCCAGTATTCAGAGGGTATTAGCAGTAATAAAGAAGAATGGCTTCTGAGGCTTTTGCATAATCACAAGGCAACAGCAAGTGAGGAAGATGCCAAGGGAATTCAGCTGTGAAGGATTCCTGAGTATGTGTTGACAGGAAATTCTTGTTAAGTGCAAGTTCTTAGTGGTAGGGATGCTACTCCATCAGACAACATAACCCAAGACAGACATAGTCTGGAACTGGGTCTCAAAAAACTTCTAAATTTATTTCTGGGAAGGTTTTGTATTTGGCTTTGACAATTCCGTCTCTCCCCAAACACAATTAAAGCAATTTTTAGCAGATTTTCAGTCTGTAAAAAGTGAAAGGTGAATATAAAAGGCAGAAAGTGCTTTCAGATGTTTTAAACATTCATTTCATTTGTTTTTCATACAAATGGTTTTTAAAAAATAAAGACTTGAAGGCTATGCCTTGGGCTTGACTTCCTGTGGGCTAGGAATGGGATAAATCATGTCTTTGCATTGTAAAAGGTGATCTTTCCTCCCTAGCAATGGTATCAGCATCTGCAGGTCTCTATCCACAGGGAACAATTAATTTTTTCCTGAGCAAGTTTGCTCATTAGAGTATCTGACTACCACTTTATTTATTTCCAATAGATGGTGTCCTCTTTTCAGAGCAGATGTTGGAACTGAAAATAAGTTCCTTAAATATACACTATTATGACTGAGAATATCAAGTGTAGCCTGCCTCCGTCTTGCTGTGGAACCAGTAAGAAGTACAGATTTCCCCTAAACAGGAAGTTTTAATCAGCTAATTAGGGGCCTAGGACAGGGTAGAACGAATCCATAACAAGTATTTCCTTTATGTAAAATGCAAATTATGCACTGAAGTCAAATACCACTAGATGAGAACAAAAACAAATTTAGAGACTAAAAGCCCATTCCATGCACAGATGCTCAATCTTAACTCTTCACTTCTGACAGCACCGTGTCCTCTCACCTGTAATGCTCTCCTGGCCTACCCAGGGCCTCAACGGGCAAAGAAAGTACAAATTGCAATGCCTCCTCCTGCCTACTCCAGCTCATTTTTTCCTTCAACAAATCATTTCCAAACTACTTTCCCCATTATAAAAATAATTTGCAAAATAGTATTTTCCTTCGAAAGTCACCTTTAGTAATTCCCATCCTTTCCATCTTCCCTCACCTGGTTCCTCTCAATAGCCAGATGGAAAGCTTGCACCAGAAGAAGAGAAGGTGCAACAACCTCGTGCCTTGCATCACTGGGATCACACTGAGCCAGTCCTCCAGGCAATTTAACAACAGCTCCCCACCCTCCACCCCCAATAAACCACTTTATAGCACTCCTGTCCAATTCAAATTGACCTGCAGGGCACATTTCAGTAGCAGCTTAATTCACTTTCTCCCTTCCCTGGAGTTGAAAACAATAGGGCATTAGCTACTGTATAATGTGACTTCTATGTCTTTTCTCTCCTATTATCTAGACTAAGTAAATCATAACAACTGCACTATAGCTGTGTGTTGATTTAAATGAAGAAATATGGCTCCATGTTAAAATAATTCCTTTAATTTATATATAACAAAACCTCAAGCAACATATTATGTCAATGACATCCCAAATCAAGATGAGCAATCTTGAGAAATTATTTGATTAACTTGTGTATTGTAAAACACCTTCTCCTGGCAAGCACTTAAGCCTGTAAGAGCTGCCAAGTTCAAGCCACTGTGGCTCATGCTATAAGTCTTTCTGCAGTCCTTTGGGCCACTCTGTAACAAGAGCTACCATTTTGCTGTCACTGTCACTCCACATATTCAGTCTCTAAAGCTCTGTTTGTTGTTTCATTCTGTTCTATGTCTCCCTTAGGAACTTCTTCATTTTAATATAAATAGAGCGCTTCATCATGCAGTGCCAAAGAAGCATGGAAGGTGCAACTCTCAATATTACTGACGACGATGCATACAGATGATTTTGGCAGCAGGTCACAAACAAAGGGCCTTAAGGAAAAGGCGACAAACTTCGCAAGAAAAGAATTTGAACATACTAAAGCAAGGGGAAATGAACACCACCCTCTGCTAACCATTGGTTCAATCAATATTTACAAAGATCGCAGTAAGCATATATTTACGGCCCTTTGCCATACCTCACAAATATACTCTATGGCATGTGTTTCTTTTAAGTTTATTTTTAATGGGATTTTTCTTTCAATGTTTTGAAATTGATTTTCCTTCTGAACAGGGATGATTTAGTTTTAGATACCATAAAATGTTTGAGCTAAAAAATTTATTAATTTATACTTGGTTTAGAAAAATCTGTTTTAAAAATATATTGTTTTTGGAAATTTTAATAGTTGTTTTTAAATGTTTCAAATTTCACGCAATTTTGAATTTTGCCTTTTTATACCTGCCCCTTTTTGTATGATCAATGATAGAATAATACAATACGATATAATAATA